>NC_142879.1:71842291-72145000 GCF_051225735.1 Oryctolagus cuniculus | reverse complement strand
GACTGAATGCATTTAAACGGGCCTGACATAGCAGCGGGGCCCAGTGCTGCATCAGTCGCTGACCAAACAGCGAGCACCAGTTCCTGCTGCCACTCTTGAAAGTGCCATACCGCTGACTGACTTTCTGCGAACAAGAGACCTTGCTGTCTTGACAAACCCTGATGTCACACCCACAGCCCCAACACAGACTACAGCCATTCTGGAAGCTTCTTGTTCCTAGCTCCCTTTCCTTCCCCCACTTCCCAGTCAGCACCCTGTTTGGTTTCATGTGTGTGTGGATGCGATAGCCCTGGGATGGAAAGGACTAGCCTCTAATGATGCAAAAAAAAAAAAAAAATTAAAAAAAAAAAAGTTTCCTTCTCATAGCACATGCACTTACACTGAAGCGATTTGTATTTTCCTCACACGCGTTTACTACTGCTGGGGCCTTCCTTCATCCTCTGAGGGCTATTTTGTACTTCGTGCAGCACTCAGCTTAACAACAGTCACCCCACCCGTCTCTCTCATGTGGATTATATGGTGGTGTGGAGATACACAGTTTGAAATCCATAGGCCATTTCATTCAGAATACCTTCATTTATCAGCCGCATCAATGTCAACAAAGCTTTCTGATTGCGTCACCGGCGCCAACGGCCATCCTGTTGCCCTCTTCGCCCACCGGCATCTCCCCCAGAGGAGGGAGGAGCAAGGAAAGCCTGCCGCCAGGAGGCGCAGGTGGGCACCTTGACTATTTCCTGTCCTGCAGAGGATGGAGACAGTACAAGTAGGGGGAACACCTTTTTCTTTTTCTTTTTTTTTTTTTTGTGTGTGTGTGTACTACATTGGTAAACACATAGCCTTCTTCAGAGACAAACTGTCCTAGCTTGTTAGTCACTTTATCTTCTAATATCAAAAGGAGAAAGCTGCAAGGGTGCAAAGGGCCTGTGCCAGAAGAACACACACAGGGAAACTTTTTTTTTAACCAAGTGTATAGAATAGTCATTTTTAAACTAAAATAGAAAATTGTGATAAAATGGCAGTCATCAAAGGCGTGACAAGTTCATCTTTCTTTCACCATAGGGGTTATAGTTCTTTGGCTTGTGCTACTCTGGAATCATTTTACTGTTTCTGTTTTTATTCTCTTCAGTGCTAATTAAAAAGAAATAAAATTTTAAAAAAAAACCGTAGTTTCATTACCTTTTTGAATAATGTCATACAAAAAATGTATTTGTGTTTTTTTGTGCTGTGAGAATTGCTGTTTGTAGATTAATATCATTTTGTTTAGAATTACAAAATAGTTTTTAAATATTGTCTGAGAAAAGCCAAAGTTAATGCAACCTAGTGGAAACTGTAAGACCATTTGAGTATTGTTTGTTTTAATGATGCATTTGGATTTTGTTGTTTGATGGAATTTGAGCCAAAAAAAAAAAAAACACGCAGGCTTTCCTATTTCTACAACTGATTGTACTTATGCATTTTGTACCAGTGGAACTTTTTATACTGGAGATTAAAAAAAATGGAAATTTTTGTGGCTTCCTCTAGTGGGCCCCTGACAATGACTGACTTCAAGTTTGATTTCTGGTTGACAGGAAGAAAGTTGCTTTTCTTTCGAGAATTAAAAACTTTGGCTTGATTCTTTTTTCCCTTTGCTTATATCTAGCATTAGAATTTTGTCTTAAAATACAGCGGTAAGTTTCACTTTTTATTCTGTATTGTGCAGTTACACAATAAGGTAATTAGACTTAGAAGTACTCAGTCACTTTAAGTGGATAAATGTATTAGTTAAACTTTAGGGGTTTGCTTTTTTGCTGTTTAGATCAAAGTTTTTTCTGATTCTTCTGTCCTCATTGTGAACATAACCGTGTAGTTGAAACAGTCAAACTTATTTTTGTAATGTATGTTATTGTGTGATGCAGTTTTTTGCTTCTGTCTCCAATATTAAACCATTTTCCTAATACTTGTTTCTCTCTCTGCGTGTTGTATTGTTGGTAGTCATTCTGTGTTGGTGATGCATCTACACACTTCACTGTTTCACGTATCTGTTCTTTTCTCTATGTTGTGTAAAAAGATACAGTCGATTCCACCTAAGTGAATATCTGATTTGGGGACAGGGGAAGCTGCACACCAGCCACCTTTGATTTGTGTACAATAGCCCACTCTAACCACTGCTTCCAAGATTACTACACTTTTTCTATGGCTCACATAAAGAACTGCCTACAGAGCTGTTATGGTCTTTTGGCTACACAGGTTAGTGCCACCTTCTCTTCTCTCCTGAACTTTCCCTCTCCTCCCCCTCCCTCCTGAGTGTGTGTATATAGAAGCTATCTGCAGTTCTTAAAGTCAGAAACTGCTACTGCACATCCTTGGGGAGCAGAAGTCCTGGGCTTTCCTCCCTACCCAAGGCCGTAAGCATAGCATTACAAACTGGCCGTTTTCAAAGGGGTGAGCACTCAAGGGAAAGATGTGCAAAGGGTGCGGTGTCAATCTGTGTGTGGCCATCCATCAGTACATTGGTACAGAAAAGTAACCTGTTTCTTGGGGCTAGCTGAATCCAGGAGCAACCCGAATCCTTAAAACTCACAGAAGAGGAAAAGAAGTATTCCCGAGTGCTCAAATACAAACTGGACCCAGTCTGGGGGGAGAAGTAAAGGTTCTCAAGCTCACGTCCTCAGTTTGTTGTCCATTTCCACGTGAAAACTGAGAGTGCCATACGCATCCACACCCTCCCTCCTGGATAAACACAGTCAATGATCCACGTCTCAAAAAGTCCAAAAAACTCAGCTCTTCCTTTCGGGCCCTCTTTTCCCCTGCCCATCTCCTACGCTCAGGAATCTGATTGCTCTTAAAGTGCTCTTAAAAGATTCCATCAGTGTTGGCTCCCCGTGTCTTCTCTCTCCTTCCAGCTTTTCAAACGCACAAGCTCTGTTTGACTCAGGCCGCCCGGTACCTGGCAGCCTTCCTCTGGGTGCCAGTGCCATTCTCCCTGCAGGTGCTCAGGCTCCTGACTCTGGTTTCAGCAGCCCCTCTGGCCCTGATTGTACTTCCTAGTTGGCTCAATGATCGATGGGGCCTGGGGAGGAGGAGGAAAGGAGGCTGTTACTCCCATAGGCCGAACACCTCCGTGGTAATGACCTCCAGCAGCTCCAAACCGCACAGATGGGAGCTGACTTCCTGCTGACGCTTCTGCTTTAAATCTCATCAGCCTTCATCAGTCTGCCTCTGAAAACCCACTGCTTACATCAGTGGGGAAAGATGGCTGAGGGTGTGATTCATTTTTTATTTTCTTCCTTTCGTGGGGAGTGGATGGGAGGGTGGGTGGGGGAGGGTGATTCAATTCTTTCCAAGATGCAAGTGTTTATTTTTTAAATATACAGGTACATGTACCCATTATTTAGCAAAATACTAACGCTAAGGAAAGGAAGGGAAAGGCACAGCCAGTTCTCCAAAGAAGGGTACAAACATAGTAGTTCCTTTAGGCACTTTGTCCCTGCTTAAATTCATACTTATAATTTTGATCTTGTAAAACCACATTGCAGTGTGAGCAAGGTGTATGTTTGCCATGCATGAACCACCTTGGGAAGTAAGAACCGTCATCATTGACCTTGCTGATGGAAGCCACAGGTCTGCCCGGCCCACAGCGGTTGCGCTCAGTCTGTGGGCTTGGACTCTTAGCTAGCAGGCTAGGAAACACAGTGAACAAAAATGTACTGTGAATCATTCCTGATAAGTGAATAAAATGTTGTGACCAAACAATCAGCTTATTCACTTATCAGGAATCGACTGTTCTGCTAATTTGCTGTTTTTGTTCTTCATCTCTGTTGTAGTTCACTATTTTTGCTGTGTTCTGTTTTCTCCTCTCATGCTTGGGCAAAATCACTGGGAATATTCTCTTCATGTGACCATGAAACGTTTTTATCGAGTGAAAAATGATATCTTAACAAAATCTATGCACTTGCTATCAGGAACACAATACTGGATGTGTCTTATATATATTGAACTATATAGTAATCAATTTCTTAAATAAAGCTAAAGAAAGGACTCTGTTGTGTGCAAAGTTAATGTGATTATTTTTCCAAGCAGTGTTTCTAAGGGGTATTTTTGTTCTTTTAAGTCTTGAGTGATACAGGATATTTTTCATTAAACTTCGATCACTGGCTTTATGACTTAAAATTCAATAAATTGACTTTGGAAACAAAACGGAGTGGGGGGAAGTTCTTCTGAACACACTTTAGCGAGAGGACCCTGGACACCCATTCCCTTACCTGGTGACCGCGGCCAAAATCTGGACCCAGGCACCGAGGGCAGCAGAACAGAGACCACGAGGTGCGCCAGAGCCTGCCCTGACCTAGAAACCCCACCTGCCTTTCTGAACGTGCTCTCTTTAGGCCCTAAAGAAAGGGGACAGAGAGGCTGACCCAAGAATAATGCTGGTTTGTGTCAATGCTTTGCCAGGATGATGTGACACTAAAACTATACCCTGCTGGAGAACAATGACAGTTCTATTCAGGGCAGCAAAATGAGACAGCAAGGGAAAGTATTTGATCATTCAGGATGAGAAGAGTAAAATTTCAAAGTGATACATGTGAGAGAGACAGACTCTAACAGTTGCAAGGCTTAAATGGAGGCCTACTGCTTGACTCTTTGAAGGAATATTTTTGAAATTTTTCCTATAGGCTGTCAAGTTTGAACAGAATAGCATTTTCTGTTGGGGCTTTATGTTGGATTTTTCTCGCTCACTGTAATTCCATCTGGGGGGAAAAAAAAGACTCCTAAAACTTCTACTTAGAAAATGGCACAGGCATCCGAAGCCTTTATAAAATGGATCTTAGTCTTCCCTGATGACGGACACAGAGAGCACTGATAGTGAAAATCCACAGAGAATCCCAAACTCGCCCTCCATCCTCTGCCTCCTCCTCATTTATAAACGTGTCTCCAGAAAACACAAAAACTTCTGGGGTAGGTGAAGGACCGGAGAAATGGCCAAGGAACACAAAGGTAGCCCAAGCCAAAGGCTCCGGATGGGCGGAGCTTGCCGGAGTGGGAAGAGGGAACACTGCAAACTACTGGTCCACAGGCACTGGGCTCAGGGTCTGCAGAACTGACTGCACACGGAGCTGTCCCTGTTTCAGCCTTGCCGGTCAGCCACACAGCTAGAAAGCACATCCCTTTTTAAAACAGGGCATGTCCAAGGCCTGTCGCGGGAGGAAGGATGCCCTCTGGGTCTGCAGTCCTGATTCAGAGTCCCCACGCCTCACGAGCTGGGAACCAGCCCAGAGTGATGAAGCAGCCTTAAGTCAGAGGACTGTCGGCCGGGACCGCTGCATTTCATCTAACCTCCCTGCTGGTCAAAGCAGCCTGGCACCGACTTCCATGTCCATGCATCAGGATGTTTTTAAAAAGAAAAACTAGAACACACACACACACACACACACACACACACACACACACACACACACAGAGTTCTTCTGCAATTGGTCAATTACAGTTAAAGCAGCACAGAAGACAATGGTGGTATCGAAAGCCCTTGGGAGCCTGCCAGGCTGCATGTCTGGATGCTAGTTCCACCACTAGTTGACTGGTATGACCCCTCTGTGCCTTACTTTCCTCATTAGCAAAATCAGGTAAAAATCCTAGCTCATGCGTAAGATTATGAGGATTAATAAGCCAATACATCCACAAGGGTGGACTGAAAGTGCTCAGGCCAGGAGCAGGCAGAAGTAGGACTCGCTGACACGCTCAGCTACGCTCCCCTCTGCTGGCTGCTCTGCTACCTCCTCGGGGGTGTCTGCCCAGCACTCCCTTGGGGCTCCCTAGGTAACTAGACCAGGCCTGACCACAAATCACACCTCTGTCAGCAGAGCTCTCTGCACTCCCAAGTCCCAGAGCAGGCTTTTCTCCCTGACGAGAGCCTGTCTGCTGCAGGCACCCCCCACCTGCCCCGTTCCCAGTGAGCACCCCCCATTCCACCCTGACCTAGGAAGAACAGCAGCTCCCTCTGTCCTCGGAAAAGCAAGCTGAGTCCACTGTGAGCCACCCTTTCCTACCCCTTAAACTCTGACAATTATTTAGGCATCTCTTCCCCAAAAGGAAAGCCTGGCTGTGTTCAGTTTGGGCACAGGGTAGGAATGACAGAATCACCCGCCTCGGGTAGATTTGCCTGTAACAAACCTTAAGGTTCTAGGCCCTTCAAGGCGACCGGATGTCCTCCACGGTAACCAGCTCAGGAAGAGCGGAGGTCAGGACCCGAGGCATGGGTGCAGCCAAGCAGAGGGCTCTCTACATCAACCACCCCCTGGCTCATCCTATGCCCAATTGAAAAGGCTCTGTGCTGTTTGCATGTTTTATTTACTTGTGATCCATGCAGAACTTTATTGAGAAAGATGATTTTGCTAGTAAAAGCACAAAGAGGAAAAAGCTACTGCTTTAGCAGAGGGTAACTCTGAGGGAGGCTCACCATAACCTGTGCCCTGGCTCAAACATTTACTGTCTTTGGGTGATTCTCCCTTGCCTCACCTCTCTGCTGCTGCTATCTCGTCATGGTTCTTCGTCCACAGTACATTCCATCTATTCCTTCCATGTGGCCTGTGTGTGTCTCCCAAGCTGGCCGAGGGCCTGTCTGCGGGAGTCACTATACCTCATTCATCAGTGCATTCCCAGTGTTTAAAATGTTGGGTGGATGGCCGGATGGCCGGATGGATGGACGATGGATGGCCGGATGGATGGATGGATGGATGGCTGGTTGGCTGGCTGCATGGATGGGATAGGGGACCTTTCTGGGGCTGGAGAAAGGCACTCCTTATCCAGGGGACAACAGCTCAGGAAATACTTGTGGAGAGGGGTCCGCTTGTGGGATGGGCTGAAAATGACAAACTGAAGCCCTCTTGGCAAACAGCAGGAACCACAGGGGGAATGACAGGTGGGAATAGGATGGACATTTCTGTTCCTGAGCCCCTAGAGATGCACGGAGCTTGGCAGCTACTGGGTTGGGAATACATGGGCACTGCTACCGTGAGATCAAGCTATCCTGCACCGTCATTTCTATACAGCTACAGCTTGTAGCTTCCTCTCCAATACTGTATACCTAGGGACTAGCCCTCAGTAAAGCTAATATCTAAGAGACCAGAAGAGCCACAGTCACTGAGTAGAAACCCACAGAAAACCAGGAATACAGGTGCCTGCTGCTAAAGCCTTCCTCAAAAGCAGGTCGACTCTCCTTTCCCCTCATCCCCTAGGTGCAGCTGAGCTGAGTGCCTATAGAAGAATGGGCCCCAGACTGGCCCACAAGCAGAATACAACCAAGCCGTTAAAACCACCTTGGAAAGGCAAAGGCCCATGCTGCTGCTGGGAAGCCATTCAGCTCTAGGCATCCTGGAAATGGGCCTGAATCCTAGCACTGGGTCCCTGCCAGCAGCAACCCCGGAGATGGAATATAACCCACTTACCATTCATCTGGGCAAAACGCTCTCTGCCCGCCCACGACGGGCTCTGTGCTGCAGACCCACAGATGCCCTGTGTCTGCACGCCATGCAGCCTCTGGCCGAGCTCACTGTGGCTCAGACTCCATTTTCCCCTGCTAGGAAAGTCTGCGCAGAGGAGTGGAGTGGGACGGGTACCCAGGGCAGAGGAGCAGTCCCTGAAGTCTCCTACACAGCAAGCACACAGCTGGTCAACGTGGCCAGATGTGCTGGCCAATGATGATACATTCATACAGTCGACATAACGTGACAATTGCAATAACTGTACCTCTTCACAAACCAGGAACTGAAACAAGTGCTGGGAGATGCAGGTAGCGGCTGTGTCATGGGAGGAACGCCCCACTGAGGTGGCCCTGCAGAGCCCTGCTCCCACCGGCTTCCTCTGCTCCCAGTTCCCAGCTCTGCCCAGCTTCCCCGTCCGCTGTGACTGTGTCCAACCCGAGGGGGCCCATTCAGTGTCTCCTACAATGCTGGCTATACCCCACTCCCAGTGTCAACTTCTGCCCAACAGCAACTAAATGCTGGTGATCACCTGCCTGCTTTCCTTGGCATGTAACACTAACTCAGAGCAGCCAGCAGAGGGGAAGAGACCTACTGCCAAAAAGGGGAGAGCAGCCGCCCCCTCGAGTTGGCTACATCCAACTCAAAAGGAAACACTGGTGACTATCATCAAAGAATGTGACACATATCATACTCCTAGGTAAACACAACTTTCCGGTTTGCAACATGTACACCTTATGAACTTAGGAGTATGGTAGGAATTTGGAACCACTAACCGTATTTCATAGACACTAGCCTGCAAGATCATGACCTGGACCAAGTGACCCAGTTTCTTCACCTCTAAAATGGCTACCGCAATACCTGCCTAAATGCAACATATTTGTAACAGTATTTATAACAGAGCAAGCACTGGATAAGTATTTATCAATATCCAGTAGAACCAGCATGTCAGACGCATTTTCAGAAACACTGCTAGAGAATTACAATCCTTCCAGCATTCCAGGGATCCCATCTCTCTACAAGAATATGGACGAGGTGGACAGAGGGCTATTTAAATGATGACACAATTTATTAAGTCATGAACAAGGAGCAAGTGAGGACTTCAGAGCCCAGAGAAGGTAGGAAATAATAATTGCACTGGTGAGGGAGCTGTCAGGAAAGACTCACGGCCAAACTGACATACATCCTAAAATGCAAGCAGGGTTTCTCCAAGCAGGGGAGCAGACAATGAAGGCAGCAAAGACAGAGGAGCTATCCCGCCTGGTGGGGAACAGCAACTCGGCTGACTTGACTAGAGCTGGAACATGGGTGGATATACTGGAAGAGAGGCCGACACTGGATGGTTCTGAGCTCTGGATTCCCAATCTGGGACCTTGGGCTTTCAGTCTACAGGAGTTAGGGAGAGCTAACGTAAAAACCAACTGACCGGGCCGGCTAATCCTCCGCCTTGCGGCGCCAGCACACCGGGTTCTAGTCCCGGTCGGGGCGCCAGATTCTGTCCCGGTTGCCCCTCTTCCAGGCCAGCTCTCTGCTGTGGCCCGAGAGTGCAGTGGAGGATGCCCCAGGTCCCTGGGCCCTGCACCCCATGGGAGACCAGGATAAGTACCTGGCTCCTGCCATCGGATCGGTGCGGTGCGCTGGTTGCAGTACGCCGGCCGCGGCGGCCATTGGAGGGTGAACCAACGGCAAAGGAAGACCTTTCTCTCTGTCTCTCTCTCTCACTGTCCACTCCTGCCTGTCAAAAACAAACAAACAAACAAACAAACAAACAACCGACCAGGCAAATAAACCGTAATAATGTAAAAACGTAATAAAACGTAAAAACCAACCAACCAGCTAAATAAAACACCCAGGTCCCACGCTGGAGTCAATGGGCTCAGCTGCCGGCTCCAGCTTCCTGCTAATGCTGACCATGAGAGGCAGCAGTGATGGCTCAAGTAACTGGGTTCCTGCACCACCATGAGACCTGGACTGCAACCTCAGCTCCTGCCTTCAGCCCCAGCCTAGGCCCAGCCACTGCAGGCATCTAGGGATTGAACTGGTGGGTGGAGAGCGCTGCCTCTCCTATAAATAAATCAACTTTAAAAACCAGGGGAGGATCAGTGTGGGAACTGAACACAAGAGGAGGACTAGGAACAAGGAGATGTGTTTTGAGGAAATTAAAACAGCTTGGAAAGAAGAAAGGATCAATCACAGGAAACAAGAGGAGAATGGGTTTGGATATATTTCACACATAGCACAACACTGAGTGTGACATTCAGAGAAAGCTTACATATTGAAACAAAAAGTGAGGCGTGAAGGCCCGAACAGAAGCACATCTTGGGAAGCGGGGTTAGGACAGGAGCTCGTGTCAGGCTCCAATCCACCCTGGTTTTGATCTTGGGCCAGGGCGAGAGGGGACATGAGGAAATGGCGGGTTAGACAGAGTTACAGGAATGGCTGGGCTCACCATGCAGGCGTGTTGAGAGGAAAAGAAAGGGCCCGAACTGAATGACAGAGACACCCACAAGATGTAGGCTATGGCATTTTATCCCTCCCCTCCTGGAAGGGAGCTCAGCAAAGATGCTGGGCAGTTGGGATGGCCACACATCATGAGGCCAGGTCCCTTCGGGGGCCCGTGTCGTCCTAGCAAGCCTTCTTTCCTCTTCTTGCTTGATGACAGAGCCTGCAACTTCTATCCAGTGGTTACAGTTGGAAGCCCTTCTCCCTCTTCCATCCTGGTCAGAGGATTACCAAATTCCACGTGCACCCAGGCAATTCTCTGTTCTACATGGCTACTTGACAGGGGAACCCAGCGAAATGCACAGATCGGCATGCTTTCATCCTCTTGCACCAGCAGTTATGCTCTAGACCCTCACCCTGTTCCTGACGCCTTCTGTCCCTCACCCCATCCTCAGCCTAACCCTGTCCCTGAGCTTCAGCCAAGAAGCCACCTCCACCACCTCGACGCCAGCAGTCAGCAGAGCAAAATGCCGCCGCTGGAGAACAGGGCACCAAGATGAACACCACTCTGCGTCCTGGAACTCAGCTGGGAAAAATCCACCACTGGGCAGCTCCGAACAGTCCCTGTCCAGGCAGTGCCCACAGACCAGCCTGCGGACGCAGCAGCCCTGGATCATGGGCCTTACATCCCAGCCACAATGCCCTGTGGCTGGCTGCAAGACCACCTCAGCAGCACAAAGCACACAGCAGCTCAGGCCTCGGCCCCATGCCCATGCTGTACTGGTCTCGGCAGACAGCAGGCTGTAGGTGTGACCTGGCATGGCAGCCCTGGTCATAGGGCTGCTCACTCCATTCCTCCTGCAACCCCAGGCAAGACAACCCAGCGTTAACTGTCTGCTCAGGCAAAGGCAGGTGTGGGCCAAGCCATGGCACAGAAGCCTGGGACTGGCTGCTGCCATGGAGATCTGCAAGCCCCCATTAGACTTCAGGCCAGCACTATCACAAGCCTGGTCCTGCCCCTGCCACCACGGGCACCTAAGCGAGCCCTCTGAGACTCTAGGCAAGTGCTCTCGAGACCCCAGGCACTCGGGATTGAGGGCTGGCACCCCTACGACGCCAACGCTGCCCTAGGTACCACCTACCAGGGGTGGGGAACATCTGGCCCAAGGGCCATAGAAGGGCCTTGAAATCATTTGGTGCAGCCCTGCCAAGGCAACCATGGGCGGGACTCAAATTCAATAAATCAATAGCAGGCTAATTTTTAAGTTGATAGTTTTACTTGATTCTACAGACAGAAAAGCCTAGACTCCACCAAAAGACTATTAGAATTGATAGATGAATCCAGTAAAGCTGCAGGACACAAAACCAACACACAAAAATCAGTAGCATTTTAATAATGAACTTGCCAAGAAAGAAATTATAAGAGCAATCCCATTTATAACTGCTACCAAAAAAGAAAAACCTAACTCTTGGAATAAATTTAAATAATAATTAATAATTAATAATTTAATAAATTAAATGTGAAATGAAATGAAAATTATGAAACATTTATGAAATTGAAGATATAAGAAGATGGAAAGACCTCCCATATTCATGGATTGATAGAAAATTAAGATGCCCATGCTACCAGAAGTGATTTACATATGCAACTCATTTCCCATGAAATGCCAATGACAGTCTTCAAAGAACCAGAAAAAAAAAAAAAACCTAAAATTTATATGGAAGCACAAAAGACCCTGAATAACCAAAGCCATGCTGAATAAAAAGAACAAAGCCGGAGGCATTACAATAACTGATTTCAAGACATACAAATGATGGGGTGCGCGTTTGGCACAGTGATTGAGCAGGCTGCCCCTGGAGATGCCCATGTCCCGTATCAGAGTAGACAGGTCCAGCTCTAGCCTCTATGCTATCTTCCTGCTAATGCACACACCAGGAGACATCATGTGATGGATTACATGGTTGGGTCCCTGCCACTCACATGGGAACTGAGTTTCTGGTTTCTGGCTTCAGCCTGGCCCAACCCCAGCTGTTGCAGGCATTTGGGGAATGAACCAGCGGATGGGAAATCAGTCTACCTCTCTATTTTCCCATGTCTGCCTCTCTTGCTGTCTCTCTGCCTTTCAAACAAAATTAATGAAAAAAAAAAAAAAAAAAACTGAAAGGCACACTTCAGAGCTACTATAACTAAAACAGCATACAAACTAAACTAAAATCAGACACACAGACCAGTAGAACAGAGAGAGATCCCAACAATAAACCCATACAACTGATTCTCGACACAGATACCAAAAACATACACTGGAGAAAGGGTGGGCTCTTCAGGAAACGGTGCTGGGAAAACTGGATGTCCACAAACGGATTTTCATTTACATGTACATCTCATCCTACAGAAAAACCAACTCAAATTGGATCAAAGACCTGAAACTATGAAACTACTTGGAAAAAACATAAAGGAAACATTTCCAGACCTTGGTTTGGACAGCAATTCTTTTAGGATAAGACCCCAAAAGCGCAGAGAACAAAAGTACAACTAAACAAATGGGATTATTTCAAACTAAGAAGCTCACACAAAGCAAACAGAAAGAGGCACCTGACAAAATGGGAGCATATATTGGCAAATTATTCATCTAACAAAGGATTAACATCCAGAATATATAAGAACTTCAAGCCGGCATTGTGGCATAGCAGGCTAAACTGTCACCTGCGATTCCAGCATCCCATATCGGCATCGTTTCAAGTCCTGGCTGCTCCACTTCTGATCCACCTCCTTGCCTGTGCCTGGGAAAGGAGAAGATGGCCTAAGCACCTGGGACCCTGGCATCCAGAAGAGGGAGACCCGGAAGAGGTCCCTGGCTCCTGGCCCGGCTCTAGACATTGTGGCCATTTGGGAAGTGAACCAATGGATGGAAGATATCTTTCTTTCTCTCCCTCTCTCTCTCCCTCTCTCTCTCCCTCTCTCTCTCCCTCTCTCTCTCCCTCTCTCTCTCCCTCTCTCCCTCTCTCTCTCCCTCTCTCTCTCCCTCTCTCTCCCTCTCTCTCCCTCCCTCCCCCCATAACTCTGCCTTTCAAATAAATAAATAAATACATCTTTTAAAAAAACTCAACAACCACAAAAAAAAACTAATTAAGAAATGGGCAATGGATCTGAACAGACATTTCGCAAAAGAATATGTGGCCAACAAATACATGAAAAACTGCTCAATATCACCAGCCATCAGGGAAATGCAAATCAAAACAACAATGAGGTTTCACCTCACCCTTGTCAGAACGCCTATTATCCAAAAGGCAGAGAACAAATACTGGCGAGGATGGGGGAGAAAAGGGAATCCTTACACACTATTAACGGGAATGCAAAGTAGTATAACCATCATGCAGAATAGTAGTGGAGCTTCAGCAAAGCATTCAAAACAGATCTACTCCTAGACCCAGCTATGCCACGGTAGAGTTTATGTTGGAGGGAAGTGAAATCAGCGTAGCATGGAGACACCTGCACTCCCATGTTCACTGCAGCACTACTCACAACAGCCAGGATATGGAATCAACCCAGGTGTCCCTCAAGAGATGAATGGCTAAGAAAAGGTGGCATGTATGCACAGTGCAGTATCATCCAGCCATAATGCTGCAGCAAAACAAAGGAAGCTGGAGACCACACAGCAAGACAAATACTGCATGTTCTCTCTCAGATGCAGAAGTTAGACAAAGTATCTAAACTTGGACTAGTGATTACTAGAGGCTGGAAGAGGGCAAGGTGGCAGGGCTGGGGGGAGAGGGATGCATAAAAGGCATGGAAACACACTCAGATACAAGTAGCAAGTTCTAGTGTTTCACAGGGCAAGGCAGCAATTACAGCTCACTGGCAATGCGTTACACAACGGAAGGAAGACCTTTCTCTCTGTCTCTCTCTCACTATCAAAAAAAAAGAAGAAGAAGAAGAATTGGAAGAAAGGCGCTAATAGGCTCCACACATAAGGAAAAGGAAAGGCTGGTTGCCCAATCTAATCAGTTCTTTTGTATATGTGTTGAGATATTGCACTGTACCTGATAAAAATGTGCAAGTATTACATTTTAATCAAAACAGTTTTTAAATATTTATGTATTTGAGAGGTAGAGTAACAGACAGAGAAAGAGGTCTTTCCACCTGCTGGTTCACTCCCCAAATGGCCACAATTGTGAAGCTGGGCCAATCTGAAGCCAGGAGCTTCTTCCAGGTCTCCCACATGGGTGCAGGGGCCCAAGCACCTAGGCCATCTTCTGCTGCTTTCCCAGGCCACAAGCAGAAAGCTTGGAAGAGGAGCAGCTGCGACTAGACCAGCACTCACATGGAATGCCAGCACTGCAGGCGGAGGCTAAACCTATTATGCCACAGCATCAGCCCCAAAAATTTTTAAAAATAAAATTTACGGCCGGCGCCGCAGCTCACTAGGCTAATCCTCCGCCTAGCGGCACCGGCACACCGGGTTCTAGTCCCGGTTGGGGCGCCGGATTCTGTCCCGGTTGCCCCTCTTCCAGGCCAGCTCTCTGCTGTGGCCAGGGAGTGCAGTGGAGGATGGCCCAGGTGCTTGGGCCCTGCACCCCATGGGAGACCAGGAAAAGCACCTGGCTCCTGGCTCCTGCCATTGGATCAGCGCGGTGCGCCGGCCGCAGCGCGCCAGCCGCGGCGGCCATTGGAGGGTGAACCAACGGCAAAGAAGACCTTTCTCTCTGTCTCTCTCTCTCACTGTCCACTCTGCCTGTCAAAAATAAATAAATAAATAAATAAATAAAATAAAGAAAAAATTTACAGGGCTGGCACTGTGGCATAGCAGGTAAAGCCCCTGCCTGTGGCACCAGCATCCCATTTGAGTGCTGGTTCAAATCCCAGCTTCTGATCCAGCGCCCTGCTGATGTGCCTGGGAAGGCAGCCAAGGATGGCCCAGGTCTTTGGGCCCTAGCACCCACAAAGAAGACCTAGAGGAAGTTCCCGGCTCCTGGCTTTGGACTGGCCCAGTTTCAGCTGATGCGGCCATTTGGGAAGCAGGCCAGCAGGTTGAAGATTTCTATGTGTATGTCTTTCTCTTTCATTCTTTCAAACAAATGAATATATCTTTAAAAAATAAAATTTAAAACTATAAAAATATGAAGTTCATGGATAGCTTAAACATCAGGTACATTACTTGGTCAAAAAAAGAGAAGTACTTATTTTTTCTTTCGATGTTTGTATCAAAATTGCTCTATCAAAACCACCACAAGTCAATCTCCCACCTTGAATGCCGATTCTTTTTATCCCCACCGCCATTAATGGACTCTCTGGATAGGATCCGTTCATCTAACCGGCTGCCTTCCCTGTGTGGAAGCTGAAAACTATACCAAATGCACACCAGTCCTGGCTCTCCCTTCTTGCATCAAGCTTCTCTTCCTTGCTGCGTTTCCTGACTGCAGACACAGTGACCCGAGCACCCCCTTGTCCCCACGCTGTCCTGAGCCCGCACCTGCCACCTGCTACGATCCAACACAACCAGGAAGCGCCCTCTGTCCCCAAAAACGCCTCGCAAGCTCCGCTTACAAACTGAAGCCTTTCGTTCCACGGTAAGACTAAAAGGCAACGATCCTGGTCAAAGTTAACAACACCAGATGCACCTGGGAACCGGAACAGCCTCTGTGAAGCTGTTGTAATGGACAGAATAGGCGGAATCCGAGCGGCGTGCGGCCGGACGTGGCAGTGGAGCTGCCCTCAAACAGCTTCTGCTCTATGAAAGTGACACACGCTGCCTGGGCTAGGCGCCAGCCCCTGCACCCCATGGGCTGTCTACATCATCTCACCTAACCCCGGGGACGACCCAAGGTGGAGCCACGAGCGCAAGGTCAAGCGCGGGCCTCCAGCACCGGCACGGAGGGCGTAAGGGCCTCCACTCCACGAGGCAGGAACAACCGCCTCACCAAGAACCGAAAGGACGTCTCCACTCACCGTTTCCCGTGCGAGCTCCCCTTGTCAGCCCGCGCTGGTCAGCTTCAGGCGTTCCCCGTCAATTGCCGAGATCAGGCTGTTTCTCCCCTTTCCGCAGGCCTGGCCCGGCCAGCCAGGACGAGCTCAGCCGGCACTCTGCGGGGAGGCTCCCGAGCGCCTGGCGCCCCCTCCCCTGAGTCCTGCTGCCGCTTCTCAGCTGAGCCGCCCTTTTGACCTCTGACCTCGGCGGCAGTGGAGGTGGAGTTGGCCCCAGCGCTCCCCAGACAGCCCTTCAAGGACAGTTAGCATCTCCTTCCGGCCTGCCCACCTGAGGGGCTAAGAGGACTCTGGGAACATCCGGTGGCGCACAGCACTCTGGACCAGGGCAGGATGGGGAGTGGGCGAGGCTGATGAGGGGGCGTGGCCTTGTGGCTGCTGGCCCTTGGCTTATTGCCTCCCATCTACACCTGGTCTCGGACAATACCTAGAGAGGCAGGAAGCGGCCCCAATTCGCCATTGCCCCTTCCTCCCTGGTTTCCCAGCCCTCTGCTGCCATCCAAGCCTAGCGATTTTCCTGTCTAGCGATTTTCCTGTCCCAGACGAGAAAATCAAACTGATCCAGCAAGTATTTTATTATTTCCATTTGTAGGGAACCACAGTTTTTTGTTTTTTGGGTTTTTTGTTTGTTTGTTTGTTTGTTTGTTTTTGACAGGCAGAGTTAGACAGTGAGAGAGAGAGACAGAGAGAAAGGTCTTCCTTTACCGTTGGTTCACCCCGCAATGGCCGCTGTGGCCGGTGCACCGCACTGATCCGAAGCTAGGAGCCAGGTATTTCTCCTGGTCTCCCACGGGGTGCAGGGCCCAAGAACTTGGGCCATCCTCCACTGCCTTCCCGGGCCACAGCAGAGAGCTGGACTGGAAGAGGAACAACCAGGACAGAATCCAGTGCCCCGACCGGGACTAGAACCCGGGGTGCTGGCGCCGCAGGCTGAGGATTAGCCTAGTGAGCCAAGGCACTGGCCGGAACCACAGTTCTTAAACTAAAACACACCCCCGGATACATTTAAATTTCAGAAAATCAAGTGGTTTCCTTTAAAGATTTATTTATTTATTTGAGAGGTAGAATTAAAGAGAGAGGAAGAGACAGAGAGAAAGGTCTTCCATCCCCTGGGTCACTCCCCAAATAACCGCAATGGCTGGAGCTGGGCTGATCCGAAACCAGGAGCTTCTTCTGGGTATCCCCCACAGGTGCAGGGGCCCAAGCACTTGGACCATCTTCTACTGCTTTCCCAAGCCATAGCAGAGAGCTGGATGGGAAGAGGAGTAGCCAGACTCAAACCAGTACCAATATGGGATGCCAGCGCTGCAAGCTAGGGCTTTAACCCGCTGCACCACAGCGCTGGCCCCTGTACAAATAACTTGTAGTATAAGTGCATCCTGTGTGATATTTGGGACATACTTATATTAAAACTTGTTTAGGGGCCAGCGCTGTGGCATAGTGCGTAAAGCCATTGTCTGTGGCACTGAAGTAGGCAGGCATACAGGTTAAAATTGATCAGATTTGTGAACTGGAAGACCACGCCCCTGAGTGACCTCATGCTCCTACCTGATGCCTTTGCCACGCCCCTGTGTGGCCTCATTCCCCTACCTGGCCACACCAGGGTGCCCTCTAGCCAATCAGGTTAATTAACCACTCCTCTTTGGAGTGGGTTAAAAGCCTAGGGCACAGTGTGCCTGGGCCTGCTCTTTTTCCCTGGCCTCTTGCTAGGAAGGGGGCTTGCAGTAGCCCCACGCCTCCAGGGCACATGGCCTTCGGGCCATGTGCTCTAGGCTTCCTGGCCTAGATGCTCATCCACGTGGCTGGTTCATGGTGCTTGGTGTGAACCCCTAATCACCTCTCTCCCCTAAATAAAGCTCTCACTCTCTTATGCATCTTTCTTACTAAATAAAAGCTTAAAACGTACCATGCTGCCTCGTTTATCTGTGCTGGTATTTAGAATTCTTCTCTAAATATTAGGCAAGAACCCTCTCGGGCTTATTAATATCGGGGATTTAGTATTAAGCCCGTGGTGAAACCGTATGGCACCCCAAATTCCGGTAGTACATGTGGCTCCCCGGATAGCATTTCTAGGGAACTTTAAGGGGCCACATTTCAGGGTAAATTTTAGGGGGTCTTCTCTGATTTCAGCACCAGCATCCCAAAAGGGTACTGGTTCGAGTCCTGGCTGCTCCTCTTCTGGTCAAGATTTCTGCTGTGGCCTGGGAAAGCAGTAGAAGATGGGCCCCTGACCCCACGCGGAAGACCTGGAAGAAGCTCCCAACTCCAGGCTTTGGATCAGCTCAGCTCTGGCTTTTGCAGTCATTTGGGGAGTGAACCAGCAGAATGGAAAACCTCTCTCTCTCTCTCTCTCTCTCTCTCTCTTTTTCTCTCTCTCTCTCTCTGCCTCTCCTTCTCTCTATGTGTAACTCTGACTTTCAAATAAATAATTATTTAAAAAAAGTTATTTGTAGGGGCTGACATGGTGGCATGGTGGATTAAGCTGCCACCTGGGGTGCTGGCATCCCTTATGAGTACCTGTTCAAGGCTCAGCTGCTCCACTTCTGATCCATCTTCCTTCCAATGCAACTGGGAAAGCAGCACAATGTGGGCCAAGTGCTTGACCCCTGCACCCACATGGATGACCCAGATGGAGTTCCAGGCTCCTGGCTTTAGTCTGGCCCAGCCCCAACTGTTGTAGCCATTTGAGGAGTGAGCCAGCAGATGGAAGATCAATCTTTATCTCTCTCTCTCTACCTTTCAAATAAATTAATAAATCTTTTTTCTTTTTTCTTTTTTTTTTTTTTTTTTGACAGGCAGAGTTAGACAGTGAAAGAAAGAGAGACAAAGAGAAAGGTCTTCCTTCTGTTGGTTCACCCCCGAAACGGCCCCTACGGCCGGCACAATACGCCGATCCGAAGCCAGGAGCCAGGTGCCTCCTCCTGGTCTCCCATGCGGGTGCAGGACCCAAGGACCTGGGCCATCCTCCACTGCCTTCCCAGGCCACAGCAGAGAGCTGGACTGCAAGGGGAGCAACCAGGATAGAATCCAGCGCCCCAACCAGGACTAGAACCTGGGGTGCTGGCACCTCAGGTGGAGGATTAGCCAAGTGAGCCACAGCACCGGCCATAATAAATTGTTTTTAAAAATACTTGTCTGATTCAAATGTCAGTTGGCATCCTGAATTTGTATTTGCTGAATCTGACAACCTTTGTGGGAAAAGAGACCTCTTTTCTGGTACCCTCAGTGGGATAAAAAATGTGTACCCCTTAGAGATGGGAGATTATATTACTATTTCACAATATCGTCTTTTCACACATTAATGCACATTTTTCCTGAACTGTTTTAAAGGAAGCATATAGGGACATTTTATTTGCTGAATCAATGGTGCTGAATAATCTATTTATTTAGGATGAATAAAACTGCCATATAGTACCTAAGGCAGAAAGCACACATTTCTGCCAATACAGCTACTGCAATGGCTCTGCTGTCAACGTGTTTCAGTCACAGACATTTGGACTATAAGGACACAACGGAATCCTGCCAAATAAGTTCAGCAGGTGCCAATGGTCCCTGGACACACACGCACACGCACATGCACTCGCACACACACACACACACACACACTGATGTTTGTGTAAGCCAGCAGAATAGCAAAGTGCTCTGAAGTCAGGCATCTAGTGTTGCTGTGGATCCGGACAAGTCACTCCATATCACAACATCTCTTAGTTTTGCCTGGATAGCAAAACTAAGCCATTACAATGCAAACCGTATAGTGATGACTCAATAAGAGGTGGGCGGTGACATTTCATATGCAATTTAGATCCGATGGGGGAAAAAGGGATTCACTGTGGTTATTCACCCTCCTGAGAAACGTCTACCAGTGAGGGAAAATGTGATCAACGTGGAACACTTCAATCAGATTATTCATAAAGGCAAGAAGAGGCAGTGTGGGGAAACATTGCCCTGGCTCCTGTCTGTCCTCTGTCCTCCATGCGCCAAGTTTAGAAGCCTCACTTGGGCTGGCCACCAGAGCAGAAACAGGAACCTACAGGGAGATGCAGGAGACAGGAACAGATGATTGGTCTATTCCAAAGACTTACCCACAGCCACACATCCACCTGACATCCTCCCGCCTCTCCCATCCTTCCTCCAGCGTCTTCCCTCCCGCAACGTCATTATTTCTCCTTCCATTTCACACTTGGACCTTGAGACTGAACTTGCCACGGGCACAAGCAGCTGCCTCCTTTGATAACACCTTGGCCACACACACAAACACACACACACACTAACCTGGACCTCCAAACCCATTTTTTGACTCACGTGCACGCATGTGCACATGTGTGCGTCTATACATGTGTGCAAAAATTTAAGAAAGAAAATAACTTTGGCCTTGAGAGAAAAGCTGATGTGTTTCTTGGTCCTGATGGGCTCTTTTTGCCTGTTATCACTGGAGTGACCAAGGACCGTCCCAGGTCTCAGTCTGTCACGTGTAAAAAAGAGGCTCACACACAAAGGGGTTTCATCCCGTCCTGGACTTTAGATCTGACCCAGGGTCTCCTGGACAGGAAAGGACAAGCGAGGGCCTGTGTGCTATGATCGCTTGATGTAGTCCCTGGTGTGGAAGGTCCCCGCATCGCCCCTCCTCTGCCATGCTCCCTTCTGATGAAGGAGAAAACAGACCCAGATTACTCAAGACCCTTCCAAGAACAGTCAGAAATGTCCATTTGCTGTGGAGGACCAGACTTTTGGATCATGGTATGAGTAAGAGGGATACCTTTTCAAACCCACCTTCCTTCCTGACATGCTTGGTTTTCAGATGTGCAACCTCAATGGCCCCAACAACCAGGGAGTGAAGTACAGCCTGAGTTTCCCAGGTGCACCAGTGTTAGCCAGGAATTGTAGGCTGACAAACGGGTGAGGAATCACACCTGCCCTCAGAAACCTTACAGTACCCTACAGCCCCAAGCAGGCATCCACATGGCTAAGTGTGCCTCCTTAATGTCGAGGCATCCACCACATCAGCCCCACCCCTTCAGCCACCTTCTCTGAGCAAGTAAGTACTTGACCTTGAGAATAGAGTAGACCAGCACGGTGTTTCTTCTTTGGTCATGCTGATTTCCCTTCCATTGCTTCTGAGATAACACCTGATTGCAATTGTCTTTCTTCTAGTGGAGCCTCCCCAGCCAGCTTCTCTCCACATCTCTCAAAGCACGTTAGCTCTCCCAGTTAGGCATCAAAGTCAAGGACGGGACAAAGAAAGGAGGGAAAACTTTCTCCAGGTCTTATTTTGTTTCTCACCAAGATTCATGGATTTTAAGAGCCCCAGGACTTGGGGAGAGGAGGATAGACAAGCATAAGGGGTCATTAGCATCTGACCAAACCTCCTTCTTCCTGCCTGCTCAGAACTATAAGAAAAGTCAAGGCCAAAAGAAAACCAGATCCGAAAGATGAGCAGAAAAACCACAGGGCTAAAAGCAATAACAGTTAACCCTCCTTAAGCAAATGTCAAATACACTGATTAGAGCAATAAATAATAATGCAGGATGGAATGTACCTGGTGTAACACCTGGGATACAATTCTAAATTTCTCTTCACTTCAAGAGCCACAGATCGTTATAGCAACCAAACAGAAAACCAGATCGCAGTATTAATTTGACATCTCAGCTTCATTTGTTCCACATTTGCAATACAACACATGCATAATAAGCAGCCAGCGCTGAGCCAAAGCAGACAAAATATTAGCACAACACAAGGGCACAATGGAGCACCCTCTCGGCCTTGAGTTTTGCTAAATAAAAAATAAATAATAATTTTCTACCAAGAATAGCAGTTGGGTTTCCCACACAGTTTACGGCTTGATTGATAACACTTGAGGAGCAGATAATTCCGGTCTTATCTGTCAGACGCTGGGAGAACACGGGAAGGCGGCAGAATGAAGTGGAGAAATTTCTCCACTGCAAGTTCCGGGCTGAAAACACTGGCCCAGCCCAGCTCTTCACTCTCCACCTGCCATCACCACCCCGACCCCCGCCTCCCTCCAACTCCTTGTACTCTGCAACCAGAGTGATTCTTTTCAAAACAAAAGAAGAAATCTGATTATAACTACTCTCTGACTTACGATGGAGTTGCAGCCTCTTAAACCCATCAGAAGCTAGCAATCTCATAAGTTGAATATACCTTTCATGTACCTGCCCTACTGAACATCATAGCTTAGTAGCACAATGTGGTGGAGTGCATGGGTTGTCCACTCCAGGACCCCAAGGCTGACAGAGCTGTGCTCACCGCCACTGCCCAGCACTGTCAGAGAGGATTGACCATACAGACCAGGACAAAATCCAAATTCAGATTTCCAAGTAGTTTCTATGGAATGTAGAATGTATACGGCTTTCACACCATCATAACTCAACAAAGTGTTAAGTCATCATAAATTGGGGTCCATCTATATATAATGTGGAGATAAAAGAAATCTTTGTTTTAAAAGATTCATTTATTCATTCAAAAGTTAGAATTACAGAGAGAGGAGGAGAGATAGAGACAGAGAGAGAGAACTTCCACCTGCTGGTTCACTCTCCAAATGGCTGCATATGGCCAGGGCTGGGCCAGACTGAAGTCAGGAGCCAGGGCCTTCATCTGGACCCCTCACATGGGGGCAGGGGCCCAAGCACTTGGGCCATCCTCCACTGCTTTCCCAGGCCACAGCAGAGAGCTGGATAGGAAGTGCAGCAGCTGAGACGTGAACTGGTGCCCAGACGAGATGCTGGTGCTGCAGACGGCAGCTAAACCTGCTACACCTCAGCGCTGGCCCCGATAAAAGAAATCTTAGAGCTTCTGGTGGGTGAAGAAACTAGTACAGTCTTCCTAGACACTTGGCAGTATCTAGCAAAGCTGAATCTTCTCTCACCCTGTAACCCAGGAATCCCCTTCTGTAGACAAAGATGCTTTTGGTCCTGTCTCCAAGGAAACCTGTGTCACTTCACTGCAGTATTGCTTACAGCGGGAAAAAGTGGGGGCAACCTGAATAGCCATCAACAAACAATAGATGAGTTAGGGATAGTCATCACGTAGGTGCTCTTTGGAGATGAAAACACATGAGCCAGAGCCACATCTTCAGCACATGCAAGTTTCAAGACCAATATTGAGGAAAAAACAAACAAACAAAAAAAAAAAAACAAAAAAAAAAAACCATGTGGCATAGAGAGACATTCAGCATGATACCATTTACATAAAGCTGAAAAACTGTAAAAAAATTGCCAAATATCTATTAATTCATACATAGGAAGCAAATGTCTGAAATCAGCACAGAAGACAGAAAAGAAAATACGGTGACACGAGAGACTGTGCTGTTGGGAGCTGATGGTTACAGAAGGTTTTCCAGGGAAGCGTGTCGCTCCCCCTCTTCGTGGAGGAACGACACTAAACCCTGCCTAGGCTTCATATCCGAGTCACGGCACCATTATGTCGCTCCCCCTCTTCACGGAGGAACGACACAGGACCCTGCGCTGTTCTTTCGTCTGCTCGGCCCTCCCCGGGTTTGCTGCTGGTTCTTCCCGGGTTGGCTACCGTCCCTTCCACCTCCGTGGAAGGGCGGTTCCCCCTGCCACTTTCCCCACTTCCGCGGGGGAGCGGCACACCGCCGGCGGGCTCTCTCAGGGGCTGCTCAGGTGTTCCTTCAGATGTTCCCCGTGCATGTTGTCTCTCTCCTCCTTTATAGTCCTCCTCCACCAATCCCAACTCTGCTACCCACACGCCGAGTACGCTGCTCTCCTCCAATCAGGAGCAGGATCAGCTCCTGCAGGTCATCACTCAAGTTGGCGAGAGGCAGCTGCGTAGAAGTTGTTACTCCCTTCTCAGCGCCATATTGTGGGAAAGCAGATGCATAGAATAAGTCTTAATTCCAGTAACAGTCTAGTCCGAGTTGCTCCCCACAGAAGCACTTGGTGGAGGGGGAGGGTTGGGAACACAGAGATGAGGACAGGAGCACAGGGCCCTGCACAGTCTGGGGTTCGAGAACACAGGCTCTGGAGCCAGACTGCTTGGAAACAGATCCTGCTCCACCACGTCACCAGCGTGTAACCCTGTGCAAGTGACATTTCTCCAGGCCTCGGCTTCGCTCACACAACAGCACGATACCGGCATCTACTCCGTAGTGCTGTGATGAGGATTACATGAGGTGACTTGAATGAACTAGAACAAAGCCAGACACACGACAAAGGCTGTAGAGATGTTTGCTCTGTTTTATATTCCAGGCTGAGGAACTGGTCAACTCAGAGGACGGGGTAAGGAGGAGGAAAGATGAGCCAAGAAGAGCTTGAGAACCCTTGTTCCAGCAAGCAGCCTATGTGAGCAGAACAAAGCGAGCAAGGCAGCGATGGGGATGGTGAGGCTGGAGATTCAAGCAGAAGTCAAACCCCAGAAAACCCTGGGGGTCAGGGCAGGGGGCTGGACACTGTCCTGCCTGCTATCGGAGAAATGGAAGCCATGGAGCAGAGTGACCCAAGGTTTCCTTGAAAAAGTGACTCTCACTCAATGATGAAATTGAGCACACATGACATTTGCAAGAATCTGATGACTCTAAGGGGACCGAAGCAGAGTGGAAACAGCCCATCCCACAAGGATACATACTGCATGATGTCATTTATGCAACACTGTTGAAAGGATGACGTTATCAACACAAACGGGGTTGCCAGTGGTTGAGGAGGGAGTGGGGCTGGCCAGAAGCGGTTATAAAAGGGCAGCACAGGGGGCCAGCGCTGTGGCGTAACGGTTTGTAAAGCCACTGCCCGCAGTGCCAGCATCCCATATGGGCACTGGTTCGAGACCCAGCTGCTCCACTTCTGATCCAGCTCTCTGCTGTGGCCTGGGAAAGCAGTGGAAGATGGCCCAAGTGCTTGGGCCCCTGCACCCATGTGGGAGACCCAGAAGAAGCTCCTGGTTCCTGGCTTCAGATCGACGTAGCTCCAGCCATTGCAGTCAACTGGGGAGTGAACCAGCAGATGGAAGACCTCTCTCTCTGCCTCTCTTTCTCTCTCTGTGTAACTCTGACTTTCAAATAAATAAATAATTTTTTTTAAAGGGCAGCACAGGGATCCCTGTGGTAGAACCATTCTGTGTCTCCTTGACTTCTTCAATGTCAATACGTGGGGTATGACCTTGTACTACACCGCTTTGCACAATGTTACCCTTGGAGGAAACTGGGTAAAGGGCATACAGGTCTCTGCATCATTTCTTAACACTGCACGGGAAGCTACAATTATCTTACAATAAACAGTGTAATGAAAATTGGAAAAGATCACTCTGGCTGCTGGGTGGGGTGCAGACTGGGCACAGCACCACAGGGCCAGGAACACCCATGGGAGGTCGAGGTGGTTGCCCTGCCGAGAGCACTGAACCTGACTTAGGGTAGATACAAAGCACGCTAGAGAAAACAGACAGGTGGGGCTGCAGCAGTGGGATAACGTGGGACAGAGAAAGGAGTCCAGGAGGATATACAGTTCCTCACATGGATCCTAGTAGACTGTTGTGTCAGCAACTTCATAAGAAGACTCTTGAAGAAGAATTGCTTTGGGTATGGGGTAGGTGGGGGGAGATAATATTAGATCCCAGCTGCATGGAATACCCTTCAGGCTGTTTCTTAGCAGTTCAATGTTCAGCACTTGGTCTGTATTCCACAAATACTTATCCTCCCCCCACCACCACTACCACCAAAGATGTCCGTCTCCTACTTCCTAGGACCTGTGAGTACATGGCAAAGTGGAATGAAGGCTGCAGGTGGAGTTCAAGTTGATGACCACTGACCATAAATGGGGAGAGTCCGCACTATTTGAGTCAGCCCAATGTAATCTCAGCATTCCTTTTTTAAAAGATTTATTTTATTTATTTGAAAGACAGAGTCACAAAGAGAGGAGAGGCAGGGAGAGAGAGAGAGGTCTTCCATCCGATGGTTCACTCCCCAGAAGGCTGCAAGGGCTGGAGCTCGCCTATCCAAAGCCAGGAGCCAGGAGCTTCTTCCAAGTCTCCCACGTGGGTGCTGGGGCCCTAGGTCTTGGTCCAACTTCTACTGCTATCACAGGCCATAGCAGAGAGCTGGACTGGAAGAAGAGTAGTCGGGATTAGAACCGGCGCCCATATGGGATGCCAGCACTTCAGGCCAGGGCTTTAACCCGCTGTGCCACAGCCCCAGCCCCATCCCAGGACTCCTTAAATGTGGAAGTGGATGGTGGAAGAGTCGGGCTTGAAGATGGAAGGAGGCCATGAGTGTGGGATGCCCTGAGATGCTAGAAAGGGCAAGAACACAGATTCTCTACAAAGGAACCTCTTCCAAGGAACACAGCCCTGGTATTAGCCCAGGGAGCACTATTTTTAACTACCGCTCTCCTAAATTGTGTCATCCTAAATTGGTGATGCTTTTAAGACACCAGGTGTATGCTCATCTGTTACAGTGGCAACAGGAAACGAATGCTCTCCTTAGTGGGTAGTGAGACAACCTAGCTTGATATGGACCTGGGTAAAGCCCCCACCAGGTTGCAAATGCCCCCAGGGAGGAAGAGAGCACCAGGCAGCTGAGAAGGGAATCAAAGGTAACTGAAATTGTAATTGGAGAACAGCTCTGACTCCTACTCCGACTCCAAGCACCATCAGCAGCAGGTAGCATGAAAGCAGCCACTCCCTCTGTTAGGAGGGGAAGCCCTCAGAAGAAACACCCCTTCAAAGGTAAAAAGACCAGCTTACACCAGGGGTATTGGGCAAACTGCTGCCTTTGCAGGAACCACAGAATTAACCGCTCCATCGTGGCCCATGATCTAGAAGCCAGGAGGCCTTTCTCTCCCTGGGCTGCCTGAAAAGAGCCTCACTTTGTTTGGGCAAAAAATAATCTGACAGCCCCAAGCATTCTCTGACAACAGAGTTTCAAGCTGTTTCTTTCATAACAAAAATAGCATCTTGTATTGCTGTGTATTTCAGCGGTGGAGACACGGGTAGGGTTCAGTGAATGCCCACTGGTTGGATGGATCTCAGTGTGTCTGCTTTTGAGGGAGAGAGTCCTGTCCTCCTGGGACTCTGCTTTGCTAAAAACTCCTCCGTGGACCAGCCTTACACATATGTCCAGATTGATCTAAAGGCAGAAACTTGATGTCCAGGGAAGAAGAATGAACGTGAAACCAACACTTACAAAGTGGTAAAAATCCACAGAAAATACAGCTTGGAAGATGCTGGGGTCTGAGGCCTGGCATTGGGGCACAGAGGATCAAGCCACCACTTGAGACACCAATGTCCCATATGGGCGCCAGTTCCATTCCCAGCTGCTCCACTTCCGATCCGGCTCTCTGCTATGGCCTGGGAAAACAACAGAAGATGGCCCAAATGCTTGGGTCCCTGCACCCACATGGGAGACCTGGATGGAGTTTCAGGCTCCTGGCTTTGAGGTCTGGACTAACCCACTGGGGCTATTTGGGGAGTGAGCCAGTGATAGAGGATCTCTGTCTCTTCCCCCTCTCTCTGTAACTCTGCGTTTCAAATAAATACATAAATCTTAAAAAAAAAAAAAAGATTCTGGGGTCTATATCGCAAAGGGAGCAAAGTCCAAGACTGGGAGACTGGACAAGGGCTTGGTCCCTACTGCTGGAGTGACGCTTTGTTCCACAGTCTCCTTTGGGGTTGCAAACAGTATCATGCAAGGAGCCCTCTGTACCTGGCCTTCAGGGGTCACTAATTTCCTGAGTGATGTTGAATAAACCGTTTAATTTATCTAGACCTCACATTCCTCATCTGTAAAAGGAAAATATTAAATTAGACCCAAAGTAAAAAATGATAGAATTTGAGAGTCACATGGACATATACCAATTAATATCAATTGTACATATTTATGTACTCATTAATTCCTATTAACTTTCTACTTATTCACCTCAATAACTCTCTGATATGGAAAAGATTTAAAGTTGTTTTTAACCAACAGATAAAATAAAGCAGTATCACAAGAATTGGCAGTGGCTGAGAAAGAAGAAACAAAGGCAAAGACAAAAAAGGATAGAGAATAAAATGCCATCAATGACAAGACTCAAGGGTGGGTATTCGGGCATAGTGAATATGGAGCAGGAGCTGTGGCGTAGTGGGTAAAGCCACCACCTGCAGTGCTGGCATCCCATATATGCGCTGGTTCGAGACCCGGCTGCTCCACTTCTGATCCAGCTCTCTGCTATGGCCTGGGAAAGCAGTGGGGATGCTCCAAATCCTTGGGCCCCTGCACCCATGTGGGAGACTTGGAAGAAGCTCCTGGCTCCTGGCTCCTGGCTCCTGGCTTCAAATCAGCGCAGCTCTGGGCATTGCAGCCATTTGGGGAGTGAACCAGAGGATAGAAGACCTCCCTCCCACCCCTGCCTCTCTGTAACTCTTTCAAATAAATGAATCTTTAAAAAAAAAAAAAAGGCATAGTGAGCTAAATTGCCACTTGGGACCCCCACATCCTATATCCGTGTGCCACTTTGAGTCCTGACAATTCTGCTTCTGATTCAATGTTCTCCTAACGCATCCTGGGAGGCAGCAGGTAATGGCTCAACCACTTGGTTCCCTGCCACCCATGTGGGAGACCCGGGTGGAGCTCCTGGCTCCTGGCTTTAGCCTCTCCAGCTCTGGCTGTTGCAGGCATTTTAGGGAGTGAACGAGCAATGGAAGATATCTTTTCTCTCTCACGCGTGCTCTGCCTTTCAAGTTGACGAAAAGAAAAGAAACAATTTTTTAAATGAAACGAACACAAAATCAAGTACTATACGTGCTTGCTAAAGGCAAGCCAAAGATTGCACTGAGCCTGCTAGAAGCTGATGTGGAAAGGGGAACTCACACCAACAAATGAAAGCGAAGCAACCACTCAATAAAAAGACAACCAGACTCTACACAAAGATAGGATGAAGAAGTCTGCCTGGGGTTGTCACAGCAGACCATGTTAACTGTCGTGATGGGCATAACAGAGGTGAGCTCTTGGAGAGTGAACATAGCCTGGAGTGTGTCAGAAACCGGGGAGTCCAGGGCAATGGGTTTCAGATTTGTGGCTCTGGCTAATTTCAAAGTGATATCTTAGATTGAGCAGATAGAAGGACTACCTAGCTTTCACTATCAGCCATCTTCCCTTCATATTGTTTTGAACTAGTTCCAAGATCTGCTGTCAACTGTTCTTTCTCTCAGCTTTATTGCAATGTATTCAATGCATAAAATGATATCTACGTAGGGTCTGGCAGTGTGGCACAGTTGGTTAAGCCACCACCTATAACACTGGCATCCCATACAGGCATGAGTTCGAGTCCCCTCTGTTCCACTTCTGATCCAGCTCCCTGCTAATGTGCCTGAGGAAGCAGCAGAGGATTGGACAAGTATTTAGGGCCCTGCCACCCATGTGAGAGACCCAGATGGAGCTCCTGGCTCTTGGCTTCAACCTGCCCCACTCCTGGACGTTGCAGCCACTTGGGGAGTCAACCAGCAGATGGAAGATCGATCTCTCTCTCTCTGTGCCTCTCCATATCTCTCTGTAACTCTGCCTTTCAAATAAATAAATCTTTTAATAAATTATCTCTATTCGAAGTGTACATACAATGCACATATACATTGTGAACTGATTATCACACTGAAATGAAATAGTAGACACATCACCTCCTGTAGTTACCATCTTCTTTCTGGGAGAACAGTTAAGATCTATTCTCTTAGCAATGTCAAGTGCAGCGTAATTACTAACAATAGCCACCATTCCCAACACCATAGTCTGAACCTTTTGATCCTCAAACCTGAAAGTTTATACCCTTTGACCAACACCTCCTCTCCCCCACTCCTCCAGTCCCCAGTCCCTGACAGCCACCATGCTATGCTCTGTTACTCTGAGTTTGACTGTCTTTTTTTTTTTTAAAGGCGGTGACATAGAGAGAGGGGAAGAGACAGAGAAAGCTAGAGGGGGAGAGAGAGAGAGGGGGAGAGAGAGAGAGAGAGAGAGAGCACTTCCATCTGCTGTTTCATTCCCCAAATGCCCACAACAGCCAGGGCTGTGCAAGGCCAAAGCCAGGATCCAGGAATTCCAGCTGGGTCTTCCATGTGGATGGCAAAGGTCCAAGGACTCGAGCCATCTTCTTTTGCTTTCCCAGGCACGTTAGCAGGGAGCTGGGTTGGAAGCAGAGCAGCTGGGACTGGACCTGGAACCAGTGCTCTGATATGGAATGCCAACTGGCAGGCAGTAACCCACCATGCCACACTGCCAGCCCCTATTTTTAATTTTCTGAGACACATCTATGCTGTTTTCCATAATGGCTGAATCAGCACAGTGTGTGGGATTCCCTTCTCCATAGCCTTCCCAATACCCGTTATCTCTTGTTCAATGCAGAACAGCCATTCCAACAGGTGTGATATAACATCTCACTCTGGTTTTGAGTTTCATTTCCCTAGTGATTAGTGATTCTTGCCAACATTTTAAAATTCCCCCAACAAAGCCAAACAAATCAGAAATACAGACTCTATCGTCAATGAAACTAAAGGATACTTATAACTCAGAATAATACAAAACCAAGGCCAAAAGCAGGGGAGAACGGGCAGGCTGGGCTATTCAGGAGGGTCAGCCTGAGGAGCCTGCAGTGAGGGTTTGGGCCAAGAGGAAAGCAAACCTTCCCTAACGCATCTCCGAAATCCTCGGAGACTAGAGGCCCCGGGAAGGCAGGTGTCTTGCTCCATGTGTGCAGCTCTAAGCAAACACCTTAGGCTGGGGAACATAAAAGCAATGGAAGTGTAACGCTCACAGTTCTGGAGAGCGGCAACCCAAGATCAAGGAGCCAGAGGTTCGGGCTGCACTGAGGGCTCCTGGCTGTGTCCTTACACCATGGCAGGGGCAAACGCACCCCCTGAGACCTCACCCCTTGGTGAGGGCTCTATTCTCATGATCTAGTCACCTCCCAAACCCCTCCCTTTTAATATAATTTCATTGAGGGTTAGATTTCAACATAAGCACTTCAAGGGGACACACATGCACACACATACACACTAAGGTGCTGACAGCAGGCAACAGTGAATGTAGAAGTGGAAGCAAACTCACTGAAAGTCTGTAGGGGGCTGGCGCTGTGGCACAATGGGTAAAGCTGCCACCTGCAGTGCTGCATCCCATATGGGCGCCAGTTCGAGACCCAGCTGCTCCACTTCTGATCCAGCTCTCTGTTATGGCCTGGGAAAGCAGTAGAAGATGGCCCAAGTCCTTGGGCCCCTGCACCCACATGGGAGAATTGGAAGAAGCTCCTGGCTCCTGGCTTCAGATCAGTGCAGCTCCGGCTGTTGCAGCCATCTGGGAAGTGAAGCAGCTGATGGAAGAAGAGCTTAAAACTCCTAGGTCCTATTCCAGCGCAGTCAGGCCGCCAGTTCTCCCGTACCTCCCAGGAATGCCGAGACACTGAACCAGAAAGTCACCAGGAGGGTGACCCTGGACATGGGGGACACTCAGCATCCGCTCCACCCCAGATGCAGGTTCCACTCCCAGAGTCGCTGAATCACTCCAGAGGGGGAAAATGCCCAGGATAATGGCATAAGGGGGACCCAAGGCAAAAGTACCCCTTCTTGCTTCACTGTAGCCCTTAAGACAATGAGCCACACTCCTGCACACAGGGCCCCCGAGCATGCTTTGCCTGTTACTTGTTTTTTTAAGATTTATTTATTTATTTGAAAGTCAGAGTTACACAGAGAGAGAAGGAGAGGCAGAGAGAGAGAGAGAGAGAGGTCTTCCATCCGATGGTTCACTCCCCAGATGGCCACAACAGCAGGAGCTATGCCGACCCAAAGCCAGGAGCCAGGAGCTTCTTCTGGGTCTCCCACATGGGTGCAGGGGCCCAAGGACTTGGATTATCTTCTACTGCTTTCCCAGGCCATAGCAGAGAGCTGGGCAGGAAGTAGAGCAGCCGGGTCTCTAACCAGTGCCCACATGGGATGCCAGCACTTCAGGCCAGGGCATTAACCCACTGTGCCACAGCGCCGGCCCCGGGAGACAACTCTTTTCATCTGATCATCCTTTGGGCACCATTTAACTTGGCGTGGCCATGTGCATGCTTTCCTTCGATACAATAAAAATTAATCCCGAAATTTAAGGTTTCTCTCAGCCACACATGAAATGCATTAAATGCTAGTCATTGATAACCACATTCCCTCCCATGTGGGTGCAGGAGTCAGCTGTCTGATTGACCCCGTGAAGCAAGACCCCCAGTAATCCACTCAGGAACAGGCAGTTGGATCTACAGTGGAGACAACACTTGGGGCAACTCACAGCCCCCAGCCGAGTGCCTGCGTTCAAGTCCTGGCTCCACTTCCAATTCCGGCTTCCTGCTAACGGGCATCCTGGGAGGCAGCAGCAAGTGAGGGAGACCCAAGTAGTTGGGTCCCTGCCATCCCTGTGAGAGACCCAAGGTTGGTTTCCAGCTCCTGGCTTTGGCCTGGCCCGGCTTCAGCTGTTGGGGAAGTGAATCAACAGATGGACGCTCTCTCTATCTGGGTGTGTGTCTCTGTCTTTCAAATAATCATTTAAAAGTTAATAAATAAAATTGAGTTACAGCAATCTACTGCAGTGGTGAACGGCTATTCTAGGGCCTCGGCAAACTCCAATGGCCACCCCATTCATGAGGGTACATGTGCTTATCAGCACGCTCTCCCTGCCATGGGACAGGCCACCCTCCACCTCTCCTGGGAGAAGATGAGAGAACCTTGGTTAATGCATGTGGAAGTCATGAGACATCTATAGTGGGCAGGGCAAGGCCCAGACCCTGCGGGGTTGTTTGTAACATCACGAAGTTGGAAATAATTGATGTCGGAGTCAAGTGCACTCTGGAATACCAAGAAGTAAACACACACCTGAGTGGTAACCAGGAAAGATTCCCACACCAGGCAAATGAGCAGGAGAAGCAAACAAGTTGCCAGGACAATATACAGCATGGACCTGCTTATATGATTTCCAAACTGATGTGTGTGCAGATACATTAATTGTATGTACTTATCTAAGGATGAGCATGTAGATGGAAGAATTAGACAGGAGAGGACTTCAAGCATTGGTGGCAAATGGAATTAGAAGATAGTTTTGTTTGATCACAAAGAAATGCTAAAGTCATACACACCACTTTTCCATGTTATCCATTTCCTATGAACTTTCTTTAAAAAAAAAAAGATTTATTTATTTATTTATTTGAAAGGCAGAGTTACAGAGAGGCAGAGAGAGAGAGAGAATCTTCCATCCTCTGGTTCACTCCCCAAATAGCTGCAACAGCCAGAGCTGGGCTGATCCGAAGCCAGGATCCAGGAGCTCCTTCTGGGTCTCCCACATTGGTGCAGGGGTCCAAACACTTGGGCCATCTTCCACTGCTTTCCCAGGCCATAGCAGAGGGCTGGATTGGAAGAAGAGCAGACAGAACTCGAACCGGTGCTCATATGGGATGCTGGCACTGCAGGTGGTGGCTTTACCCACTACGCCACAGCGCTGGCCTCTGCTATGAACTTTCAAAGCACCCTTGTATCCCAGCAGTCACCAGTGATCACTGCGGGAGTCGTGGGAGAGTGGTGTAGCTGGGGGCACACAAAGATCTCACTTCTCACTCTGTCTGTCTGGGGGAGAAGAACAGCGCTTGTTTCCGTTCCTTTTGGTCATTAAGTTCTAGATTTGATGACCAGGGACAGATGACCAGCACCTCGGGGGGCTGCCCTCTAGGTGTCCTTGGTCCAGCTGCCCTTGCACAGAGACAGACCTGTGGCTGTGTGGGCAGGGAGCCCATTTCAGCTGCCACACGGGTGCCCGGAAACCTAGCAACGGGAATCTTGGACCCCAATCAAATAAGCAGTTGGGTTGTTCAAAGAGCTCCCTTTATGCCATCCTGAAACCACTTGAAACATTCTTATCCTCTCCTCGCAGGGGGACCTCTGCATGCCCTAGCAAACCTGGCCTGGGGAGCGTGCTGCCAGTACGGCTGGAGGAAGCTCTCCTCGGGACCCCAGGCCTTCCTTCCACTTCCTAGACCGGGCGGCAGACAATTTCACTGTCACGGTGGCACGAGAACCCGTGAGGACAGGAGTCCTATGCATGGCGTTCTGGAAGCCCAAGGATGGCACCCCTAGGTGACCACTCCCAGCCTGGTACTCACTGCAGAAGGAGGCTGATACCAGTCTTCTCTGTTTTTTCTGTGTCTTAGAGCAGAGTCCTGCTTCCATCCAACACGCCAACCAAGCAACTTTTGTTGGCCACCTACTACATGCATAACTCTGAACTGGTAGATGCAGAGGGCCAGCTGGTGTCTACACATGTGAGAGAAGGGGCACTGTTGTGTCCACGGGGGTCCTGTTGGGTCTGTCACTGGTAGAGCAGTGGCAGGGACCAGGAAGCAATGAGGAAGGGTGGTGGGACAGCATCCCGGTAACTGAGCAGCTATGGGTGTGAGGCGTGCACAGGCTGGGTCAGGAAGGCTGCACGCAGAACTCCCTCTCCACCTTCAAGTCCAAGGGTTCCAGGTTCCATGCGGGCAGTGGACAGCGTAAGGACCCCCCACCAGGATGGCAAGCCCAAGGTGCCCTTCTGAGGTCAGTCACTTTTGCAGGCCTCTGCAGGGCCAGGGGCTGAGCAGTCCACATGGAAAGCATGTGGAGGGGTGGGTGCTGAGTATGGAGTTGTCGCGGGGTGGTGCTGAGCGTGGTGGGGGGAGCTAGATCATGGGATGGTGTTGGTCATGGGGTGGGAGCTAGACCAAGTGGTGGTGGTGAGGTGGGGTGAGCGCCATTGCACTGCTTTGTGATGATTGGCAGCTGCCCAGACATCACCTTCCCAGCCCCTTTCTCCTTCCCAGATCCCTCCTTCTCTCCCAGACCCCGCCCCCTCCCTGGGAGCTGCAGGGATACTATTTGCTAAGGACCTTGGGAGAGACGTTGGAGCATCCACTGGAGAGGGACCCAGATCTGTCTCACCTCAGTCCAGGGCCACTGTCCCTGACCTTGGAGCCCTGATGGGGCTGAACTTGCCCATCACTTCATCCTCTGGCCCATCTGCCACCTGCTGTCCCCGCCCACCCACCAAAGTAATGCTGTTAATGGAATCAGCTTTAAAAGGAAAGGGGAAAAAAACCCTCCAAGTAACAAAGAATCATATAATTACTCTGCAGCTCCATGTCCTTGGTAATTTTATGCTTGTGTTGCTATGATTACACATTACGTGGAGTTACAGAGTCACAGCTTAGTGACATCTGCAGGATTTTCAGATGAAAAAAAAAAAAAAAAAAAACGGAGAGGCGGGGCACATGGAGGGACCTGGCCGCTGGAGGATTTCATCACCCCAGAGTAGAGGGAGGGCTGAGAGCTGGGGAGGTTCTGGGCAGGGCTGGCAGCAGGGACTCAGTGTTTGACACGAGCCCTCGTTTATCTAACAATGAGCACGGGGACTGTGTGTGGCTCCTCCCTCCCCTCCTCGCACCACTGATTCCCTGATGACCTTCAACTCCCTCCAATTGTCCTCTCTGTTTCCCTCTGATTCTCTTCCTCTGTAGAGAGGCCAGCATCTCCGAGCTCAGTCCCTCACCTGGCTCCTGCTCGGCCCTCCTTTTTCTGCACGACCCTCCTGCGAGTCTTGGAAAACCTCCCCAGTGGCATTGCTTCCTGCTTCGTGTCCTGCGTGGGTCTGTGCTGTGGCAGGGGCACGGTTTCTCTGTGCCCGCCAAAGGTGCTGTGCTGGAAGCTCCGTCCCCAGAGAACTTCAAGGGGCGGCGCCTTGGAAGGGAGTAATACAGGGCCCAGGACCGTGGCACCTCATGGGTTAAGCCATCGCCAGCTTCCCACCTGAGCCTGAGCCTGGCTGCTCCTCTGCCAGTCCAGCTCTCTGCTACCGCACCTGGGAAAGCAGGGGAGGACGGCCCATGTGCTTGGGCCCTGCACCCGTGTGGGAGACCTGGATGGAACTCCTGGCTCCTGGTTCCTGGCTCAACTCCCCAGCTGTTGTGACCACTTGGGGAGTAAACCAGCAGATGGAAGATCCTCTCTCTCTCTCTCTCTCTCTGTCACTCTGCCTTTCAAATAAATAAATATATCTTTTAAAAAAGAAGAAGGGGTTAATGCCGGGTTCACAGGACTGAGGGGTTGTCATGAGGGGGCCTGGCACGTCCTGTGGCTTTGCCTTCCACCTGTATCACTTACCACACTGTCACGTGCTGCCTGGCTCCTCCTGGCTCTGGGCCTCCTGGTGGGCTGGGGTTCCCAGGAGAGGACAATTGGGGAAGGAAGATGAGTGTCAAAGCACGTTGCCCCATGCCAAAGGGGAGGCCCAGGCTCCAGGCTCCATCGCGACAGGGGGCACCCAGGGCCCCAAGCTCCTTCCATGAATGGAAAAGCCTGTTCCCAGCGGGGAGCTGCTGTGGGTATCTCTCAGGTGGGACTTGAGACCCCTCCAGGCCTACAGCTTTCTCACTTGCAGTGTTTGCAGAGTTAAAGCCTTGTAAAACTGGCGAAAGTAACAAGTGTTAGGGAGAGGGCTGATGGCGTTTGGCATCCGAGGACCAAAACAATGGCACAAACCAGCTGCTTGGAATGCACGCTGTGATGGTCAGAAGTGAGAACACAGCTGACTTCGCCTGCCATAACCAAGTCATGTTCAGGAACCCAGAAACCCCGAGACCAAGCACTGGAAAAAAACTGGAGCCAGCGAGATGCCCCTGGGGACTCTGCCGAGAGGTGCCAGCAGGTGCCCCTGTACATCTGCTGGGACAACATGCAAGGGGTCCCCGCATCCCAGCTCCCTTGCAGCCGAGTGAACTGCACAGGGACCTCTGTCTGAGTCTGCTCTGCCAGCATCTTTGCCCCATGGTCCCAGGGCAGCAGAGACGTCCAGGACCACGCATGGGTCCTTGAGGGGTCAGCTACCCAGCTGCCTTCTGGGGAGCCCACATTCACAGAGAACTGGAAGACACGGATCCCGCCGTCTAGGCCTTGATGCAGCTCTACAGGGAGACAGGCAGAGACACTGGCAAGGAAACAGATCAAAAGCAGCACAAAACCATGGAAAGAGCAGCAGCGGCGATTCTCGGGGGGACCGCCCAGCCCCAGTGAGCACGCAGAAGGAAAGCGAGTTGCGGCCAGAACTCCCCAGGGAAGTGAGCAGTCAAGGATGAAAGCCAACGACCCTGGGCGGCCAAGAGAGAACATGGTGGCACCGTCGGGCAGCTGCTTAAGCATCTCTTCTCTCTTCATCTGCATTCCTGGGGCCCACTTCGAGGAGGGGCCCCACGACTCTATGGGAAAACCAGAATTGGCTCCCGGGGACTCCAGCCTGAGAGAGCTTCTCTGAGCGGCTCTGGGAATGGCTGTGGGAATAACCTAGGGGTCCTCCCTGACACTGTCCCCAGGGAAGCCAAAGCTACCCTATTTGTTTCCCCTGCTAGAGCCCCTTCTGAGAGCTGCTGTTCTGACAATTTTTCCGAAATGATTTGCTTTTCCTCTAACGACTTCGAGATGCACACTCACACCCTGGGGTTTGTACACATTGGGTGCTCAGACATTGCTCAGTGGATGCCCAAATCTCATCCCTCCCAGCCCATCCAGCCACTAGCTGCTCAGTGTGCATGAATTCACGTTCAAAGTGCCCGAGAACATGCAGGAACACAGAGAGTCTAGGGCGTGAAGTTTGCCCTAGATAGCGAGACTTCCTCTTGGCACAGGTCATTGACCCCAGACAGCGATGTGCAAAGGGCCAAGGGAGAGCCCTGGGTAACCATTGCTGGGTGCTCGGGTAAAGGAGAAGGCAGGGAGCTGCAGATGAAAAAGGCCTAAGCAAGGATTTTGAGCTGGACTTCGAACTACGATTTCCATTTTTTTAAAAGATTTATTTATTTATTTGAAAGTCAGAGTTACACAGGGAAAGGAGAGGCAGAGAGAGAGAGAGAGAGAGAGAGAGAGGTCTTCCATCCGATGGTTCACTCTCTAATTGGCCGCAACAGCCAGAGCTGTGCCGATCCGAAGCCAGGAGCCAGGAGCTTCTTCCTGGTCTCTCACGTGGGTGCAGAGGCCCAAGCACTTGGACCATCTTCTATTGCTTTCCCAGGCCATAGCAGAGAACTGGATCAGAAGAGGAGCAGCCGGGACTAGAACTGGTGCGCATATGGGATGCCAGCGCTTCAGGCCAGGGCATTAACCCACTGCGCCACAGCGCTGGCCCCTCCAGTGATTTCTATTTGGAAAAGAAAATAATTTCTACCTATATTTCTTGTTGGGCATTCATTTTCTGGCTCCTTTGCATCCTCTTGGTTTACTAACACTGGAAAGAACTTGGCCCTTGGCTCTTGCTGCATTCCCCTGAGCCTTGGATTCGTCTGATGGCTTCAAGTTAAACACCACCCATGTGTGGACAACTTCCAATTTTGTATCTTCAGCCTCAATGGCTCCTCCAGTTGGAATCTTCACTGGGATTCCAAGCAGGTCTTTGTGATCGTTGTGGTTATGTGAGAGGCAGACATACAGAAAGAGGTCGCTCATCCACCGGTTCACTCCCCAAATGCTTTCAAGTGCCAGGGCCGGGCCAGTCCAAAGCTAGGAGCTGGGAGCTCAGTCTAGGTCTCCCACATGGGAAGCAGGGACCCCACTTTAGCCATCACTCCTGCCTTCCAGGGTGTGCATTAGCAGGAAGCTGGAATCCAGAGCTAAAGCTGGCATACAAAGCTAAGTATCTCAACTGGTATCATAGCCCAGCTAGATCTCTTTAACTGCTTCTCTGGTCTTTTCCTTTAGTTAGTAAGAGCTTCAGTCTTCTAATTACTCAGGCCAAAAATCCAAGGGCTTGATTGCCTCTCTTTGCCTCACATTTGACACCAGATTTGTCAGCGCTTCTTTTGCCCTATTTTTTTAGATTCATTTATTTGAAAGGGAGAGAGAGAGAGAGAGAGAGAGAGAGAAGAGTCTTCCATCTACTGGTTCACTCCCCAAGTGGCAACAACAGCCAAGTCTGGGCCAGGCCCAAGCCAAGTCATCCCGGTCTGCTACATGGGTGGCAGGGGCCCAGCCACTTGGGCCATCCTCTGCTGTCTTCCCAGCTGCATTCGCAGGGACCTGGATCAGAAGTGGAGCAGCCAAGACTCGAGCCGTTGCTCCCATAGGGATGCTGGTGTGGCAAGCTGCAGCTTAGCCCATGGCGCCACAATACCGGCCCCTGGTGCTAGTACTTCTAACGCTCCCACTGTCAGCGCTGTGATGAGAACTGCCATCATTTCATGCCTGGATGTCCGTCATGACCTCTAACTAGCCCACCTGACCGCACTCCTGGCAGTGCGTTCCTTGGTCTGTGCCCTCCCCTTCCCACTCTCTACCTGATCTGTCTCTGTCACCACCTCCCATCTCACCGCTTCCCTGCTGGCCACACTGACTGCCCGGCTGGTCCCTTAGCACGCCCACGCCTCACACCGCAGCTGCTCCCTCGCCATGGAAGCAGGCCCTCCCCCCATCCTCCTTTGAGCTTTTGCTTCAATGTCACTCTCTGATGGAGACCTTCCCTGACCAGTCTTCTGCAAATGGAAGCCCAGGGACAGGCCTTGTGGCACAGGGTAAGCCACTGCTCGGGACCGCTGCCTGCAATACCGGAGTGCCTGCTTGAAGAAGCCAGGTTCCTCTTCCTCTGATCCAGCTCCCTGCTAATGCACCTTAGAGGAGACGGAGACGGCCAAGTGCTCGGACCCCTGCCACCCACGTGCAAGACCCAGAAAGGGTTCCTGGCTCCTGGCTTCAGCCTGGCCCAGCCCTGGCTCTTGCAGGCATTTGGGGGAGTGAACCACTGGATGGAAGATCTCCCTGTCATTTTGCCTTTCAATTAAATAAAACTTAAAAAAAAAAAAAGAATTGAAGCCCATCACTCTCCATCCTCTTACACCCACAGTGCACTGGTAACTGTTTAACAGCCAGGAGCCCTGATCGTCGGCCCCTGCCGATGCCCGTGGTGTGAATCCTCCCACTGTGGCTCATTTCCAGCTACCAGCATGAGCTCATGGAACACAGAACTGGGAAGAGATGACTTGGTTGCCGCCAGTACATGACGCCTGAGCCCTGCTGTTTCCAGCCCCACTGCACCTGCTCCTGCCCACAGACATGTACTGACTGATTACAGACACAGGACAGATCCTGTATGTCTTCTCCCTCTGGAATCCGAACCTCACCAATGCTAGGCTTTTAATTTCTTTCTCTCTTTTCTTCCATGATGAGCACAAAGCACCTAAAACAGGAGTTTAGCAAACCATGAGTCAGATCAATCCCACGGCCCATTTTTATGAACAAAGTTTCATTGAATGAAACCACACTCATTTGGTTACGCATGGTGGATGGTTGTCTTGCATTCCGGGGGCAGAGCTCAGTAGCAGTGACAGGGACCACGTGGCCGGCAACACCACGAATATTTACTCTGTGGCACTTTCCAGAAAGTGTGCAGAGTCCTGACTCAGACATTTGCCTGGTACCAAGTAATCCTCAATAAATCTTGGGCGTGTGAAGGAACGCATGAAAATGACCAGGAAATCGACGTGGAGACGCTCCCCTCTCATCATGCTTTGTCTTAGTCCGACTGGGATCCTCTAATAAAATACCATAAACGTGGCAGCTTATGAACAACACAGACTGCTCATGGTTGTGGAAGCTGGGAGGTCCCAGAGTGAGTCACCGGAAGGCCGAGGGTGTGGCTCATACATGGCCATCTTCTCTCCACGTCCTCACATCAGGCACGGAGCCAGGGAGTCCTGTGGGGTCTCTCTTTGGAGGGCACTGATCTCATTTCTGGGGGTTCCAACCGCACGACTTTTCATCCCCAAAGCTGTACCTCCTGATCCCATCATCCGGGGAGGACACAGACAGTCTGCAGCAATTCCATGTTCTGTAGTCCCACTAACCTGCTGACAGAGCAACGCTTTGCCTGTGACACTTGCCTTGGCCATGACACCTGCTGTGTTCTCCCGGGGATGCTTCAGGATCAGATGAGGACATACCTGTGACCTTCTCTGGGCACTTCTGGGAGGACAGCCAGATGAAGAGCTACTCTACCTCCCCAGGCCGGGCCCCCCGAGCTGCCTCTTCCTTGTCACGAGTGTCATCATGGCTGGACACCGTTCAGAGTTCTTCCACTTGGTCTTCTCACAAAGCCCTTGCAAGTCGATCATCTTAGCCCCATTATTGCAGTGATCAGGGGTCAAAGCACCCTCCCCAGAGTCACGTGGCTGGTCATGTGGCACATGCCACATGTGGGACTGAGCCACCAAAGACTGTGGGGCACCCAGAGCTTGCTTGTGCCATTTCTACCCATCTGTAAGATACTGAGTGCCCTAGGGCACATGCCCCCTACCCCCTGCCAAGAACCAGGCTAGAAATAGAGGACGGAATATTCCCAGGGGAATTCATTCCTCTCTTTCTTATTTTTTTTTAAAAAGATTTATTTATTTATTTATTTCAAAGGCAAAGCTACAGATAGGCAGAGAGGTAGAGAGAGATATCTTCCCATCACTTCCCAAATAGTGGCAACGACCAGAGCTGGGCTAATCCAAATCCAGGAACTTCTTCTAGGTCTCTTAACGTGGGTGTAGGGGCCCAAGCACTTGTGGCCATCTTCCACTGCTTTCCCAGGAACATTAGCAGGGAACTGGATCAGAAGTGGAACAGCCAGGGCTTGAACTGGCACCCATATGGGATGCTGGCACGGCAGGTGGCAGCTTTACCATCTTCACCACAGCGCCGGCCCTGGGAATTCATTTTTCCACGGGGTGTCATGAATCACATTTCAGAAAAAAAAAAAAGGCAAGCAGCCCACAGACTGGTTTATTTCAGTTGAAACTACATCTTATATAGCCAAGACCAGCCAATCTGGTCAAGGGGCGGTCTATGCCCCAACCAATCACAGCCTGTTGCCAGGCAGTTCCAAATCCATCCAATCACAGCCTGTTGCCAGGCAGGCTCCGTTGCCAGGTGGGTTTCAAAGCCATTCCTGAGTAACTGACGCTCGCTTGCCAGTGGCCACCTGGCATGGCCTTCTCATTCCACCACAATGCCCCACACCACCAGGGACATGGACACTGGAGAGCCCGTCATGAAGAATTCAGTAGTAGTTGGGGAATTTGCCTCCAAAGAGCATTATAGTCCCCTGAGGCCATGTGGAAGGCTGGAGAGACAGCAGCACTATGGCCCCATTATATAGGTGTGGAAACTGAGGAGCAGGCAGAGCCAACCAGGGCCTGGGATCCAGGCTGTGGCCCCTGACAGACCTGACTCTCTGTCCTGCCTCTGTGTTCAGGAGTCCCTGCACCTCTCCAACTTCGGGCTCTTTGCCTACTCGATGGCAATACTAACAGCACTGCCTCCTGGCACTGTAGCGAGCATCTAAGGGTCTGGCCCATAGTGCATTTCCAGTAAATAGAATCTGCATGAGCCAGCGCTCTGAGCCCACCGTGTTGCTTCCTGTTTACCCAGGAGCAGATTCATAGACTGTTCACAGAAGAGATAGCAGAGACTCCGAGATGTCGACCTACCTGGCCAAGATCACACAGCAAGCCAGGGACAGGTTATGAGGAGAGAAGACAGATCACCCCACGAGCCTTGGACAAACTCTGCTTCCCTGGGAGCCTGGGTCTGCAGGTGCCCCTTCCACCCCTACCCCCTCACCCTCCACCCCAGGCCTCACTGGCTCCCATGCATTGCTTTGACTGAGACTGGAAAAGCCACTTTTTGTTAGAACTCCTCGGGGGTACAGCCCGGAAACAGAAGCAGGAACCCACTGCCCCTGCAGCAGCCATAGCTGCCTCACCCCTGGAAGAGAAGGAGCTGAAGCTGCGAACCCTGGGCGGCATCAAACATCAGTGGGGCCCGCACGGCCCCTCCCCTGCATGGGCCACGGCATGGAGAAGGGCAGCTTTGCAAAATGCACAAAATGCTTGGGCCCCTGCACCCACATGGGAGACCCAGAAGAAGCTCCTGGCTCCTGGCTTTGCATTGGCCTAGCCTGGGTGCTTTGGCCATTTGGGGAGCGAACCACTGGATAGAAGATCTGTGTGTGTGTGTGTGTGTGTGTGTGTGTCTGCCACTCTCTGGAACTCTGCTTTGCAGATAGACAAAATAAACATTAAAAAGAAAAAGAGCAAAACAGAGACCATGTCCCTTGTGAATGCTCCTTCAGACGTGGGGGTCATTTTGACCTGGAAGAGTGGGAACCCATGGAGGACTCCAGATGCTAGGGTGGGCACCTGCATTGTCCTCCAGGGATCTGGGGACTCACGGGGGCTGTTAGCACCAGGAAACCAGCCACCCTGTGTTTAAGGATAATCACTGGAGAAGGCTCTGGTGCCCTTGTCCCCTGAAGGGATGGGGTACAAGCCTCTTGGAGCCTCTCTGCTCAGCCCTCTGGGTTCCCATTAAGTTAAAAACCTTGGAGCCCACCTACAGGCCTTTTTCTTCGAGTATATTTTCAAAGGCATATCTGAAGCAAGCGAGTGGGACAGTGTACAACCGGCCAGAGGGAGCTCCACTTGCCAACGTGCAATTTCTGCTTCTTGCTAATGAGGGGAGCCAAGAAGTCAGCCTTCCAAAACGGGCTTTTCAGCCAAAATGCCAACCGCTCCACCTTTTGTGGGAACCGTGCTGCTGGCCTCGTTGGAGCCCGAGCCCCAGATGGCAGAGTGTCCCGGCCACACGACTGAAACTGTCACTTGGTGCCATCTCCGCTTGTTAATTGCCACGCAGAGCGTCCCACTCGTGACCTCTTTATCTGTCGCCGCAGGAGCCATCCCCCGCCCTACGTCCTCCTGGGAGCCCGGCTGGCTGAGCTGCCGTCCCCGACGCCCAGCCCAGCCACAGCCAGCCCTCTGCTTCCAGCTGTGGCACCTGCTCTGCTGCCTGCCTGCCTGGCTGAACTCCCAAGCAGTGTGGCCTCCTTCTCTGCTCACTGTGCTTGGGTGGGCAGAAAGCAGAGGGCAGTGTGGCCGCCAAGGGGACTCATGTGATCCGGGGTAGTCTGGACCCAGCACACAACAGCTGGATCTCAGTCCCACAAATGGAGGGAGAAGGCGTGACATGGTATCTATGACTGGGAACTCCGACAGCCCTCGTCACTCCCTGAGATTTCGGGGGCTAGGTTTGTCTACAGTCTCCACACTTGACACAGAGCTGGAGCTCCTAAATCCCTTCGAATGTCCCGTGTGGCAGTAGCATCATTTGTTCTAAGGAGGTGACTCTTGGTGGGCTCCTGGCTGGGGGCTGGTCCAGAAAGGTCAGTCCCATCCCCCATGCTTTGCGGAGATACGAAAGGGGCTGGAGACTGAGTTAACAATGCATCAGGCCAACATGACGAAGCCCCCATAAAAATCCCCAAAAGATGACGTGTGGAGAGTTTCCAAGTGGGTGGACCCATGCCTGTGCCAGGAGTGAGGAGCACCCCAGCTGGGTAGAGACAGAAGCTGCCGTACCTGGGCCCTTTCTGGACCTCGCCTTGCCCTCCTCTGCATTGGGCCATTCATCGTATCCTTCATAATAAACCAGGAAACCCCAGTGCTTCCCTGAGCTCTGCAAACCATGCAACCTAAGGAGGGGGTCGTGGAACCCCTGATTGGAACCAAGTCAGACTAAAATATGAGTTGTGTGGGGTTGGCACTGTGGTGCAATGGGTTAAGCCACCGCTTGCGACATCACCATCCCATATGAGCACCAGTTCAAGTCCTGGCTGCTCCTCTTCCAATCCAGCTCCCTGCCAATGCACATGGGAAAAGCAGCAGAGGGCAGCCCAAGTGTTTGCGCCCCTGCCACTCGCATGGGAGACTCCTTGGAGTTTCAGGTTCCTGGCTTCAGCCTGTCCCAGCCCCAGCTGTTGTGGCCATTTGGGGGAATAAAACATTGGATGGAAGGTCTCAATCTCTCTCTTCCTCTGTAACTCTGCCTTTCAAATCACTCAATCAAATCGGAAAAAAAATAAACACCAAAGGTGGGGTTCTGGAGAATCCACAGCCCGCAGTTGGCATCCGAAGTGGGAGCAGTGCAGGACTAAGCTCTTGACCATGGGGTCTGCACTCCTTCTTGGGAGAGTCAGCAACGAATTATAGGATGCCCCGCTGGCGTCTGGAGAGTTAGAGAATGGATTGGGACGAGCAGGATTTATTCAGAACAAAACAAAAGTGCAAACTCAAGAACCAAGTAGTGCATGGCAAAATAGCCAGCAATGCAAAAAAAGTCCCAGAGAAAAACTCTTTACTGAGAAAAAACCTTCCCCATTGAAGAGCTTTTCACAAAGGAAAAAGTCCCCAAACCAAGAAAAAGCCCATTTGCATGAGGTTAGGTCTTCCCTTGATGCTCCCCAGAGGCATAGGGGGTGGAGACCAATTAAATATTCAAAAGGGGGCAGAGTTTTGGGCTGGGCTCAAGTGCCACCCATTTTTGTGATGGCCTGGGAAAGCAGTAGAAGGTAGGCTATGTCCTTGGGCTCCTGCACTTGCATGGGAGACCGGGAAGAAGCTCCTGGCTCTTGGCTTCGGATCAGCACAGCTCCGGCCGTTGTGGTCATCTGGGGAGCGAACCAGCATATGGAAGACCTCTCTCTCTTTGCCTCTGCCTCTCTGTAACTCTACCTTTCAAATACAAACAAGATCAGCTGTAAGCTCTACTTGGCTCATTAAGACTACTGTACGAGGAAATTATTTTTTTGGTTCTTTTTTATTTTTTTTAATTTTAATTTTAATTTTTTTATTTTTTGACAGGCAGAGTGGACAGTGAGAGAGTGAGAGAGAGAGACAGAGAGAAAGGTCTTCCTTTGCCGTTGGTTCACCCTCCAATGGCCGCCGCGGCCAGCGCGCTGTGGCCGGCGCACCGCGCTGATCCGATGGCAGGAGCCAGGAGCCAGGAGCCAGGTGCTTTTCCTGGTCTCCCATGGGGTGCAGGGCCCAAGCACCTGGGCCATCCTCCACTGCACTCCCTGGCCACAGCAGAGGGCTGGCCTGGAAGAGGGGCAACCGGGACAGAATCCGGCGCCCCGACCGGGACTAGAACCTGGTGTGCCGGCGCCGCTAGGCGGAGGATTAGCCTATTGAGCCGCGGCGCCGGCCCTTTTTTGGTTCTATCCCCAACATGCTGCAGGATAAAGAGAAGGGAACCCCCCCCCCCCCGCCCCGGACCCAGTGCTAGGCCAGAGGACAAGGGACAGGTTCTGCCAGGTAGCAGCAGATAGGTCACAGACTCGCTGAGTGCTGACCATGGCCTAACGCAGCCTGTGGACACCCCTCAGGTGGGCGCATGACTGCAGAGAGAGGCAGGGTGGCTGATTTGACAATCACGTTCCTGGGGACGGCCCGGAAGGCAGCAGGTGAATCCGTGACCCACCAAAGCCAGCACCTGCTCACATGCCTGTTTGCGTCGCCTGGGTAGGGAGCTTTGATTCTCAGACCTCAGCGGGCCAGCAGGAGCAGGGGGAGGGCAGGGAACCAACGCAACAAAAGCCTGGGGTGGGGGGTGGGGGGTGGGGGCGGGGAACGTGTCTGCACAAAATAAATACTAACAGCCTTTCACGCCAAGTCTGGCTCAGGAAACCCAGCCGCTCGCCCTGGATGTTAAGTGGCGGCTCACTAAAAAAAAAAAAAAAAAAAAAAAGAAGAAGAAGAAGAGGAAAAAGAAAAATGTATCTACAGAAAAGCAATTGAAATCCCCCCCAATACAGCAGGCTTCCCCTGCGTGTCCCCAGCCTCCACATCGCCCTGTGTCTCTCCTGAGCTTGATACAACCAGCAATAGAAACGGAAGACTGTAATTAAAGTGAGACTGCTGATGCTGCTGTTCAAATTAAACTCCTCGGAAAGAAAAAAAAAACATTTTCAATAAAGAGACGCTAAGCTCAGCGGGCTGCAGTCATTACAGTAGCACTTTTCTTCCAGGAGGATTAACAAATATGAAGCATAGGGCCCAGGAATTTTGATCAAGCAAAGCGTTTAAAGGGCTTTCTGCCCTCTGTCTTTCATTAAAATTGCACTACTGTGGTTCCATCCTGCGTACGGCACAGAGGCACGCACGCACGCTGGGTCACTCCTGCTCGGAGGCCCTCTGTGGGGTGGATGCCCCTTTTAGGCTCTGTTGGAGGAAACCCATCCCTATAAAAATATCTCTGAGAACGGCCCCACACATAAATATACACATAAACAAGCACTCTTTATGCTTCTGAGGGGTGGGTTTTTTGAACCTGGGAACACAAGGAAAAAAAAAACGCACTGAGTAGCTCAAGGAAGCAGAGCCAGGCTAGGGACGGTGACTCAGATGTAAAAAGCAGGCCACCTCTTTGGAGGCGCCTCTCCAAATGGTTCACCATGGGAGGAGGCGGAGCCCCAGGGCTTGGGGGTGGGGGACCCAAGGGAGGACAGCTGAGGTTTGCAGCTCACGGCACTTGCTCCCTGCAGCATGTTGGGTTCAAGGCAGGGAAAGCAGAGGGAAGGGAGGGACGAAGCTAGGAGTTAGGGCAGGGGCTGGGGGAAGGCCAAGGGCTTTGGGCCACACATACGCGAAAGCAGCACAGGTCAGGGTGAGAGGATGGGGCAGGGTCATAAAGGAGAGAAGCAGAGTCTCGAAGTCCACGCAGGTGGGCCTCAGGAAAGTTCCAGAACAAGGAGCCTGAAAATCTTCAGAACCCCAGGCCACGTGTGGCCTCTGCCTACCCTCTCCCCATCGAACCTCCCCAAGCACCTTTTCTGTCTCTTTCCCCTCTCTCTACTTCTCAGCCCCCGTGGATGCCCACGGAGACCCCACTGTTCTGAGCACCATCGACCTGTATCCTCCCCATCATCAGCTGCCGGCAGAAGCTAGCTGGCCGTTGCTGAATCGCTGGTCCAGCTTTCCAGGAATGCGACGATTAGGCTGGCTCCCCAGGCCCGCCTCAGTCTACCGCTGGTAGGCAGGAGGTGCATTGTGAAAGCCTGGGCCACAGCCCATCCCTGGAGACAGAGGGAGGGAAAACACAAAAGACAAGGACAAGGGAAAAGCAAAGTGCAGAGGCGGGCAAGGAAGAATAGGGGGAACCTCATGACCTTTCTGCCCCGAGGAAGCTCCGTGTCCGCCTCTTCCTGGATTTGAAGACAGTGTTACCAGGAGAAATCTGGTCTCTGCAGCCATGCACCAAGGCTTACGGAATCCTCCCTCCCACACCGCGAACACAGCTTTGCCCGACTCAGCAGTCACCAAGCAGGAGCAGCCTCTGGGTCTCTCCTCCTTTCAGGAACCTTGGGTGAAGACAGTGAGAGTGGCCACACCTTCCCTCCTGGAGGTCTCTCTCACTTCCCCAAACTTCACCTCCCTGTCTGCCATTAACACTTTCCTCTTGCCCTTTGTCTTCCAGGAGGCTCCTTACAAAGAGGCCAAATGAATCCATGCTACCAGTGTCTTTCGGAACACTTGCAGATCTTGCTGCCATTTCAATGTACTGCTAAACAGCGAATAGTGCGAAATGACATGGAGGAGATCAAGGAATCAAGATTCCCGTCGCCTTTCTCGGTCACCCAACGGCTGCCCTGCAATTCCATGGTCAACACAGCTTGCACAGAAGTGGGCAGTCTTCCGGCTCAGAGCCCCCTCCTATTAATACTTTCAAGTTGTTCACTTGCTGAGTCAGCCACGCATGTGTCGTCCAGGTAACAGACAACGTACTGAGCAAGGGAGCTTCAGCCATGAACAGGACAAAGACAAGCTTCTGCCTTCACGGAACCTCAAAGACTGGCGAGGAACAGCGTCACGAGGAAAGGAGGCCATATGTAAGACGTGTTACAGCAAAGGGAGCCGCAGGTATGGAGAGAATTGTGGGGGGCAGGGCTGGCGCGTAAAAGGTCTCCTTAAGCAGGAGCAATTTAAGCAGAAATTGAGTGGGTCTGTGGACTCATCCGCAGAGGACCACAGCCAACGGAAGTGTACTTCCTCACAGTTCTGGGGGCTAGGTAGGCTACCCTCCCTCCAAGGAGAGGCACATTTTGAGGAACTGGGTGTTCGGATTTCGATCTGTGAACTCTGAGAGGACACAACGCGGTCTGTAAAGCCTATTTGATACCAGCCCAGGAGAACAATCCTAGAAAGAATGTTCTAGAAAGAAAAAAAATTAGCTAGAAAAGAGCAAGATGTGACCGTGAAGGGTCTTTTCCATCAGGTGAAGTGGTTTAGATGTTTATCTTAGAGGTCTAAGGTCTAAGACTGTTGAAGGTTGTCAAGCCAAAGATTTGATGACAAGCTTTGTATTTGAGAAAGGTCATTCCGGTGACGTTGTGGAAAAGGCATCAGAGGGGCCTGAGGGGAATCCAGGGATTCCAGGCGGCAGGTGAAAGTGGGCTGGCAAGAACCCTAAGCGTGGGGAGTCGCAGGTAGGCAGAAGGGAGAGAGCCTTGGGACCAGAGCCTTTTTTTTTTTTTTTTTTTTGGACAGGTAGAGTTATATACAGAGAAAAAGGTCTTCCTTCCATTGGTTCACTCCCCAAATGGCTGCTACGGCCGGCGCTGTGCTGATCCGAAGCCAGGAGCCAGGTGCTTCCTCCTGGTCTCCCATGGGGTGCAGGGCCCAAGCACTTGGGCCATCCTCCACTGCCCTCCTGGGCCACAACAGAGAGCTGGCCTGGTAGAGGAGCAACCAAGACTAGTACCCGGCACCCCAAGTGGGACTAGAACCCAGGATGCTGGCGCCTGGGATAAACCAAGTGAGCCACAGCATCGGCCCAGAACCAGAGTCTTTCACACGGGATTATTGGATGGGTGTGAAGAATGGGCATTGGAGAGAGAAAGGCCAGAGGCAGTGAGGGAAGATAGGAAATAGTGAGCGAGATGCTGAGTTTTGGAGACGACAACGGAAAAGGGAAACCCGATGTGCTTGAGGCTATGCAAATGGAGACATCAGAACCTAGGGAGAGCATAGAGAGAACATTGGGGAGCTACGGGGTTATGAATGCAGACACCACGGGCTAGGGAGCGAGAAGGGCCCTGGGAGTTTCAGGAAGGAAACCAGCAGTTGTGTGGCATCTGGAGCCAGGTCCCCAGGGTGTCCCCAGGAGGAGCCACAGCCTCACATGGGAGGAAGTGGACCGCAGCAGCTGGAAGCCTCCGTCTAGGTCACGGGTGGCCTTCAAAAAAGCAGTTGTTGGGTACACGGAGTGGAACTCCGGATTTTCATGGGAAGAGGAGGAACAAGCATGGTAAGGGGGTGAGGAGGGGAGGGGTCACCACGTGGGGTAGGAGGAGGCTGGATTTGGTCAAGGAGTGACTCGTGAGGGAAAAGACGTGAGCACACAGAAATGCCCAGGGAACGCATGAGCCATCCTAGGGGCTCGGCAAAGAGAACGGACGGTTCTTCCTTTAACAAGGACAATCAGAGCCAATCATCAAAGCAACGGAACCCCAGTTAAGGGGTGCGCATAGGGGGACTCGCTGGAATGGAGGGCTGTTTATGCATATCACGAATGTGGGTTGAATGAATGAGTTAATGAAGGAATGAACCAATGGATAAATAGCCAACATGTCTAGCAAGAGGCATACACATCAAGTGCTTTTTTTTTTTTTTTTTCTGATAAGCTTTGCCCTGAGATGCCTCCTGGACACCCCACCCCTTTGGCTGTTGGGTTTCTGGAGCGGCAGACAGCATCGCCATCAGCACAGGGAAGCAGGCCATCGAGCCACCCACAAGCCAGCCACAGTTTGTCTCCAGAACATTTTGCATTTTGAACTAAGCCTAAGAGCTGGAGGAGGGCAATGCTAGCCCCTGGGGCTGAGGACCACAGAGCACGCTGGGGGCTGCAGGCTGGGCCTGGGTCGCTGACGGGGTAGCATGGTGGGCAAAGACAGGGCCTCCTCGGCTGCGCTTAGCACCCACCTCCTTCCGGCCTGCCTCTCCCCCCGGCCCTCCCCAGCACCAGTGCAGGGACCGTGTCCGACTGTGGCGGGACACCCCGATGAGAGGCCACTGGAATAACTGGGCCATTGGGTTTCAAATTAAATCGCCCCCACAGGCCCTCCTTTTTCCAGTCAGTGGGCTCATTACGGCTCAGATAATGGCACGGCTCCTCCCGCTAATGGCCCACGAGCGAGGGAAGGAGACAAAGCGGCCCCTCTACCACTTCACCAAAGAGAACCGAGGAGGAAAAGTCAAGCAACTAAAGTGCCAAAGTTTTCAGTGTTTGGGAAGAACTTTCTCCTGACTATGGGAGATCTGGAGCGTGAAGAATGGCTTCACCAATAAGTGCTTACAGAGTCGACATTCGTTTGTGCGGGCCAGTGACTGACGGCCAGAGTTCCGGAATTCACCATTACAGAAAGTTCCATTGCTAATCCCATCTGTGGGCAGGGGCCACGTGAGCTCTATGGAGCCAGATGAGGCTTGCAGAAGCTGGGGAGGTTGCTTGCCAGGCCAGTGTGTGTGTGTGTGTGTGGACTCGGACAGCGTGAACCACAGGTTCATCTCCAGGGATGTATTCTGACAGTATGGAGACAACTGGAAACATGGAAGCCTGCCAACATGCTTCTGGCATCCAGCCCCTGGTCAGGGCTTGGCCCCCATGGATGCACAGCTACTAGAAAATGAGAACCATCCTGGCCTCAGAGTACTTCCTGGGTTAGGATTCCCGTGGTGCCTCCCCCAGGGACCACACCACGAACCATGGAGAGAAGGGGATGCCCCTCAGGGCCCACCTGACCCTTGCCAATCAGGTTTACTTACTTAGAAATTAGATCCCCTTAAGAAAGTGTTAGCTCATAAAGAAAAGGAGTTGTATCTGGGGTCCGAGATGACACAGAAAGTCAAGGGCAGCCCTGATTGTGGGCCCACTGGCAAACCTCTCCCTGAAGGACAACAGCAGGCATTACTGTCAATGAGCTTGCTGTTGAGGGCCAGGCACACATAAGATGAACGGTTTCTACCTGGGCCCATGAAGCTGCTCTGTGGCTCCTCTCCCCACAGGCAAGTGACGGCAAGGAAATGGAATGGGGTGTCCTAACCCAAGGCCATGGCAGCCCTAATAAGTGCTTGAGGTTGCTACAGCTGTTCTTTGGGGCCTGTTCAGGACAAGGAGCAGTGCAGTCCAAGTCCCTTCCCATCTGTCACAAAACCCACCTGCCACGGGAGCATCCCAGAGGGATGTGTTAGGTGACAGGTGGCGAGTGGGCCAGCAAAGCTTCATAAGCTGCGGCCTTGGCTGGCTCAGTTCCATCACTTGATGGGGAACCGGGAGGGAGCCATCACCACAGATACCCAGTAGAACCCAGAAGGGCTTGGGAGGCCCCTGTGAGTGCGTCACCCTGAAAACCACCAGGATGGGCAAAGGGGCAGGAGTTCACCCAAGAGAATCCAGCGCAAGCCTGTCTTCCTCTGCCCCTGCTCCCCGCCCCCAACACACACACCTTCTGGGTCCTCTCTATCCTGCTCCTGCCTCCCACTCACCCCACTTCTCCCGGGCACTGGAGAACTCCTGGGACCTCAGCACTCTCGCCTTAGAGGAGGGTCCCCCGATCAATATGCTGCAGCACAGGTGCTGTGCTGTGCCACACAGACAATCTCACTTCATGCTCCAGAAAGCCCAGCAACCAGACACTGCCATTACTCCCACTTGATGGACAACAAGTAGCCCGTCCGAAAAGTAGCCCACCTAGGATTACAGGTAGCATGTGGCAGACTCAGGAAATCCCGAGTTAATAACACCATGCTCTCTGCCCTCTGCCCTTTGTACCCTTAGCCTCTGTCTTCAATACAACTCCCAGGAACACTGAGGGGCTAACTTTGAGAATTTAGGAGGTGGGTAATGCCTACTCCGGTGCCTTCATCCACAGGAATTCTGCACAGGTCACTGACACAAAGGTGTGTTCTGAGCTTGAAGCCCACCGTACCCACCCCAAGGGTTGGCCAGACAACAGAGCCAGGCCCTGTGAAGGAGCTGCCTTGATGCCAGAGATGGATAATCAAGTACAGTCGTATCTGGGGGGAAACTTGTCTCCCAGGACAGCGGACAGCCAGGCCACCGGCCCAGGTGCCCAACTAGGCCAGCAGGAGCCAATAGTCCTTCCAGCCAGCCAGCTGCCTGCAAGAACCCAGGGACATATGGTGTCTCGTGGCACAAACGTGGGACCGACCTCTCCTAGCCTCTCATGGCCTTCCCATATGGCCATGATTCCACACACACTGGTGTGGCTCCGTTTCACTCCATCAGTCTTCTGTGTGGGCACCTGAGACAGCAGGCGTTGGAGGGGGTGGAAGAAGCCCCACCCCCCCACAGCCACACACATAGACTCACACCCTATTCAGGGTTCAGAGTCTGCAGAACAGATAGGCTGTGCTTTGGGAAGAACCCAGGACAGATCCTTAGGAACTGTGTTCAAGCCCTAGCCAGCCAAGCTGTGTGACCTCAAGCCTACGCCTCCCAGTTGTAGGAGAGGGGTTAGACTACATCCGCGGGGTCGAGCTGTGCCCTGAGGACTCCAGGGATTCCCAGATGACTCTACGTGTCTAGGGGTGCAAAGCTGACCAGGTTGCTCCAATGCTCACAGCCCACCTGGACTGTCCTAGAGGTAACAGTGCGTGAGGCCTGAAATCAGCTGCCCACGAGGGTGGGTGGAGCAACAGGGGGTGGGGGGCAGAGGGAGGAAGCAGATTCCACCAGGCAGCTCATCTTTTCTGTGTGAGCTACGGTTTTGAGAAGGGTCTGGAAGATTTGGTTGCTACTGGGCTGGATGCTCTCTGGGTCCTACCGAGCAGGAGGCCTCTGCTTGGCTTATCCAGTCCCCCCACATCCCCCAACCCCCACCTGCCATGGAGCAGGGGAGCCTCCACCAGCCTGGGGCTGAGCTGCCTGATTTCACAGTCCTGAGACAATTCCAAGACTCTGAATAGCATCACAGTAAAATTAGAAGAGACCTCAGAATTAGGCAATTCGGACAGCATGCCCTGCCCAAAGGCACACAGCCAGCATGAGCAGAACCAGGTGGGACTTCTGGTGGGCTACGGCCCTGCAGGACCCACATCACAATCTGACGCCTAGAAGTAGGGCCCTGCCTGCTCTGACCCCTCTGAGCCATCCTGCCCTGAGTTGAATGGGTGGGACATGCAGATAGGGAGACACTCCCAGAACCTCCTTGCCCTGCCCACCAGCTGTCGTCCCCTGGGGGTTCCTGGCCCCCAGCAGTGAGGATTGGCCAGAAGGCTTTGAAACCCCCCCACAAAGGCCTAGGGCTCTGCTCTGTGAATCCATGCTCCGACACACAGTTTCCAGTAGCATGCTGCCTGCAGATGTCACCTTGCCTGTGGAAATTGAAAAAGCAAATTCAATGGAAACAGTATCCAATCGTGACTGCAGAGGGAGTTTAACAGGCAGAAGGCAATTACTCAGCTTGGAATGTGTCCAAGACTTTGGGGCTCCCAGGGACACCACTTGGTCTCAGTTGCCAAGGTGCAAAATGGCACCGGAGACAGCCCAGCTTCCCAAGCGCCAGGCAGAGGGGGTTTAGGAAGCGGTGTGTGACCACGTGTCTCTCCCGCTGGGTGCGCTGGGTCTGCCTCAGCTCTCCATCAGCCACACCTATGCCACGGGTTCCTGGGGCAAGGTGATCTCAGCCATCGGATTCCTGGCCAGAGACTGGCCGCAGCCAGGGGCTTGTCACAGAGGTGCTCATCTCTGGAAGCCCCAAAGCAGGGTGCAAGGGGCCCAGAAATGCCTTGGTGGGAGAGCTTCAGGATCATTTTGGTCCTGGGTCCTTCATGTACTTGACTTTGAGGAAGGGATTCAGGGCACCGTGGAGACAACTGAGGATCCCATTCTGGCTCAGTCGCTCCTTGGCTACAGCTGACGAAAGTGAGCCTCAGACCTCAGGGTGGGCAAAGTTTCCCACCACATCCGCTGCTCTGCTCTGTTTCATTTTATGAGTGGTGCCTGGCCAGCCTCACCTGCCAAGAGAACGTGTTTCACAAGCAACAGCCCTTGCGCGCGTGGGTCCTGCCGGAGGGCGGCGGGAACAGCCGGAGCACCGCTCCCTGAATCACCTGCCGGACCGCGGTGGTGGCAAGAGCTCTGAAGGAAGCATCGTGGGAGCGCTGAGGAGGGAACAGCTGCTTCTGCACAGGGACCTCAGAGGTCTCAGGCGGTGACGTGGGAGCCGGGAGTAGTGAGCACATCGTTAACTACTTTCCCAGCTGGGCTGAGGACCTCTCTCAGTTCCCCGAGGGCAGAGAAGCTTGCCTGCGGTAAGGGTCAGGCCGGGCCACATGGCCGGCAGCACAGGACCCTCCGAGGGGCGGGAGTCCAGGGCCGGCAGAGCCTCAGCTGCGCCCCGCCCTCTCCCTCACCGCGGCCTGGCCCCAGCTCTGGTTGGTCAGTCTTTCTCTTCAAGCACCGCCTTCCCAACCTCAGCGCAGCCACATGATCACGCCCCCCACCCCATGCACCTTCTGAAACACACACAAGAATGGAGAGGAGAATTTAATGAACCTCTCACCTAAACACAATTCTCAACTCGTGGCCAGTTTCGTTTTCATTCAGACATCACGTCGCTTCACCCATAAGCATTTCCTAATGCATCTCAACGTGCTCAGGGTTTTGTAACACAAATGCACCACACCGTGATCGTTCCTTTAAAAGATGATGTCAATTTATCTCGCTTTTGGAAGATTTATTTTATTTGAAAGGCAGAGTTACAGAGAGAGGGAGCGATAGATCTTCCATCCATCGGTTTACTCCCCAATCGGGTGACACGGCCAGGGCTTGGCTAGACCAAAGCCAGAAGCCAGGAACTCCATCCGGGTCTCCCATGAAGGTGCAGGGGCCAAAGCACTTGGACCATCCTTTGCTGCTTTCCCAGGCACATTTGTGAGGAGCTGGATCGGAAGTGGAGCAGCCAGGACTTGAACCGGCGCCCATATGGGATGACAGCGTTGTAGGCAATGACTTAACCTGTTATGCCACAATGCCAGCCCCAATAATGTCAATTTCTGAATATGACCCAATATCCAGTCAATAACCCTGACTGTATCCCTAGGGTGTCATTGACTATGTTCCTCGGCTATTAAATTCCCCATAAATTGATGCCCAGATCCAGAGGCTGCATCTGATTCAGGTGTGAGGATTCTGGGGGGGGGGATATACAGGTGCTGGGGTTCCTTCCTCTGGGAAGCCCAGTCTCGGGGCGGTTCCAGCCGGGATGTTAGCAGGCGCCAGGGATCACTGCTCAGCGCTGTGCACTCCTTAGAGGCTGCCAGATAGTGTGATTCGTTTCTCATCTAGTAGCCGGGCTGTTTCTTCAAAAGAGAAACTGCAGATGAGAAAAGCAGACTGAATGTCCAATTCCTCCTCTTCCTTACATCAGTTTCCCAAGGGATGAATTGTGTCCCCGACTTCCTCCCAAGGTGGGTATTATTTTTAGCACCGTCATCCAGATTTGGATTTCAACAAACGCAATGCATTTTATTCTACTGCCGTCAATCCCTCGCAGCCACTGCCCTGATGGCTGTCTGGCCTCGCCCTAGGCCAGGAGGAAATGTCTTGACTCCCATGTCCCTTCCAATAAGTCTCCTTGCTCTCTGCTGTGACAAGATGTTCCAGGCTCCTCCAGGACACTCATCTCACTCTTGTTTATTTCAACAGCAGTTCCCTTGACCCCAGCCTCCAATCTGTCTGAGTCCTCACTGCAGCTCGACTAATCTTTCCTTAAATTAATTTTAACTCTGTTCCTCTTCTTGGGAGGCAGGAGGAGTCAGAGGAGCAAGTTGGAGCTTCGGAACTAGGGAGAGCCGGGTTTGAACAGCTCATCGATTGCAAGTTAGGTAGCCCTGGCCTGGTCGTATCACCCCTCTGAGCCTCAGTTATTTCATTTGTAAAAATAGGACTGATCAGATTTTTACCTTACAGGATGGTGGAAAGATGAAATAGATATAAAACATCTTGCTTAGAGTCTGAATCTAAATTCTGTACTGTTCTCCCCATGCACCTGCCATCCTAGCTCAGCCAGAGTTACTCCCTCACCCACCTCCCCATATGCTGCCCTCTTAATGGTAAAAGCCCCATGTTTCCTCTATTGATTCCAACCCTAGCTCAATGTCAAGAGCAAGATCAAGTCCTCTCCATTGTCAACCTCTTCTCCCTGAGGCATGCGTGCTCTGTTGCAGTGATAGCATATCCAGGCCCTGCTCTTTCTGAAGCTGGGCTGGTCGGCACAGATTCCTGGGCATCCACCTATGAGTGTGACCATGAGTGGGGCAGAGCCAACTTCAGGGCATGTCTTGTGTGTGTGTGCGCACGTAGGTGTGCATCCCTGTGGACATTGACGTACATGTATGTATCAATGTGCATATACAGCACACATGTGTGTATCTGTGCACTGAGTGTGCCTGCATATGAACCTGTCTGCACGTGTGCACATGTGTGTGTGCATGCGTGCACATATGGTCAACACGCTGCAGGAAGCCAGTTCCCCGGTCCCGAGTCAGAACCACTCAGTTCCTGAGCCTCTGCCCGTCCCTGAGACTTCAGCCAGGATGTGGGAGGACACCTGGACCCCACTCTTTATGGAGATCCCATGATGGTCCCCTTGGGGGGTCTCAGTTTTCTAAACCAGATGTGACCCCCATCTGGAACAAAGAGTCGTAAGTGACTAGAGAGTGTCCCCACCCAGATGTGGCAGCCAGATCCAAGTCCAAAGATGAACTCAGTGCGGAACTTTTCCAGGGACGAACAGCTCTGCGGGCAGCATTGAGAATAAGTACTCAGGCCGGCCTCTGCTCACCAAGCCCGGAGCACCCTGCTGGCGACTTCATAACCCACCCAAGGCTCCTATGACCCTCCCGGGGCCCCAGGCTCTGGCAGTTCCCAATTCCTGCCATGTACAAAGACAGCCAGATCCAACCCAGAGCCCAACTTCAGGCTCTTTGGCCTTCTGGGGCAGTGATGAAATTGGGCTTCTGAGTAGATGACCTGTGTTTTGGAAGAAAAAACACTCTGAGCAAACTTTCTCAGTCTTTGGGATTCAAAAGAAAGGCATGTGGTCCCCCCACCCAGACAAAAGGGTGTGGGAAAAGCAGACTTAAACACTCAGCAAAATCAAGAGCAGGAATCCAAGGCCAAGCAGCCCATCAACCTCGACCTCACCCCTGCAGGATTGGAGGGGTGGGGTGGGAATGAAGGAGTCAGCAGCACCTTTCTCTAAGAAGGGAAGTCCCCAGGGGTCTGGTAAGGGCTGCTGAGGGCAGGGCTGGCCGCATTTTCAGCTGTCACCCACCCTCTGCTCTCCCAGATCAGCAGGGAGGGGTCCTGGGCTGATGTGCTCTGGGGGATGGAGGGTGCACCCCAGGGCCCAGGCAGCTCAAGACACGAGGCAAGACCAAGAGCAGGCTGCAAGGTAGCCTGTGGCTGCAGCAGCAGTGAGACCATCCCCCCACCACTCCCAATTATTTTGGAGGAGCAGATCCTTGGAAGAGGTGGGCATGAGGCATGCTTTCTACAAGTGACGGTAAATGGGCGCTCTGTGGGCTGCTAAAGGAACAACATCCCTGTGTCCCCAAGTGGGTGGGGCACTGGGGCCATCCCAGGGTTGCAGGTGTTTGCTGATTAAAGGAACTGGCTGGAAAGTGGGGGGAGGGGTGGAGGCTGCTTGGCACCTGCTCACTTGTGGTTCAGCGCTGACTTCAATCACTGATGCACCACACACCATCACATCCCTTTGGAAATGCAAGGCCTCGCCGTACTGGGGAGACGGAACCCTCCCTGCAGCCACCAGGGAACAGGCCTAATGAGGATGGATCTGTGCTGGTGCCTGGAAGACACATGCAAACCGCATGCTATCCCTAACATATAAAGGGCCTGTGCGTTTGTGCTCAGGAGCAAGTCACATCTGTGGGGGGCCTCTCCTCCCGCGGATGCTCAGCCTGCAGGAGCTTCTCAGCCAGGGCACCCGAGCAGCACCCAGCACCCTGCGGGGAAACTCTGTCTGCAGAGTTCTTGGAGCTTTTCCTTCTACCGACAGCGTGGAAATGAACACTCAGAACGGCCAGTGCAGGGCACTTCCTCCATGGCCCCAGGAAACTCTCTAGGGTCAGCTTGTAATGAACTTGAATGACATGCCAATGAGCCATAGGCCCAGCAGCAGGCTGTCCTTGGCAGTGGGGTTGGAGGTTATCACATATTTATCAGATCTGAACCAGGGCGGGCCACCCGACCCCTGAACACAGAACTGCCGCTGATGTCACGCGAGTGAGATTCCCGGGTGCGACCCTGAGTGTTGCTGACTCCCAGAGGCGCAGGTGCATCTCTTTAGGTCTTGTGACCCAGGCACCTCGCTTGCCTCACCCTAGACCAAGCACTGGTCAGAAATAATCCTTTCTGGGATAATTTGTAGGTCCTGGAAGTTTTTGTTAAGATCCCACCTTCCATTCTTCTGCTACAAAGTGCATCAAGTTTGTGGTTTTTGTTGGGGTATGGGTGGGGAGTCAGATGCACCCCCACATGCCCTCAAGGTGCCCTGGCATCGAGGCAGCTTTCTCCTCCTCTATGTCCACTCCTTAGAATCTGCAGCCTGGATGCTCCAGGTCTTCTAAGCTCTGGCCCAGCGGTTAGTTCAGGAGGCTCCCCCCACCCCCCCAGCACCCCCTGTCTCCTAAGGCATTTTGTTTTCCTAGGAGCAACCCTGCCCTTGTCCCAGGCCTACTGGCTCAGGTGCTGAGGATGCACCTAGAGCAAAGCAGAAAGTGGCCACATGGAGACCTTCACGAGCTCTTAATCTCTTCCAGTGCTAAAGAGTAGGTTTTAATGACTGGGCTGGTGCAGAGGCGAATGTATTATCTATGACAACAATTTCTTCAACCTAAAAAAGATCTCTATATTTTTCTTCCGATTTTAAAGCAGATGAAGATTGAAATGCTTCCAAGAGCCACTCTGGGGGTCACAGCTCCCGTGCACTGCTGGCGGACGTCACCACACCCTGGCCGATCGGGGCCCCCTCACAGTGGCGCTGCCAGTCTGGCTACAGTGGGTGCAGAGCTGGCAGCCCTGGCCACACAGAAGCATGTCCTGGGGAACTTTTAGAAAACTTGCATCCCGAGCGGCCCTCAAACCACGATGCCACAACCTCAGGGGATGAGGGCGAGACCTCTGTGTGTTTTCCAAGCTCCCAGTTCATTCAAGTGTGTGGGCAAGGTTAGAAATCAATGATTCTCATTCCAGCAGCCCAAGAAAATAACCAGAGGAGTTAAACACACACACACACACACACACACACACAAAACAAAAAGCCTAGGAAGGAGGGAACTGTGCATCAACGTTTTCAAATCCCCAGGTGGCCCTGAGCCCTGTGTCTTTCTCAGTATCTGCCCCACCTGTCTCTGTGTTACAGAAAGGGGCATTGAGCGGTGTGGTGGGAGGGAGGGAGAGGAGAGCTGGTGATTAAGACGTCTATACCCTGGGGATTCCAAGACAGGCTCAAAAGCAGCATCGCTTCCCCAGTCCTCTCCCACCAGGTCCATCTATCTGGCCACGGGAGAGCAGGAAATGACACCGTGTGGGTGGTTCCCTGTGCTGGTTCACTCCCCAAATGGCCACAACAGCCAGGGCTGAGCCAGGCCAAAGTCAGAAGCCTGAACTCCACCCAGGTCTCCCACGTGGGTTGCAGGGGCCCAAGCATTTGTGCCATCTTCTGCTTTCCCAGGCTCATTAGCAGGGAGCTGGATCAGAAGTGGAGCAGCTGGGACTCCGATATGGGATAACAGTGTTGCAAGTGGCAGTTCATCCAGCTGCACCACAATGTAGACCCCGGAAGTCAAAATGTTTGCACCCCAAAACCCCGCCCCCCATCTTTCAATTCCGTTTTCCAAGAACTTCTTAAAGTTTCTTTGAATTGTGAGCATTAAATCACCACTCTAAGTTCTAAATTAAATGTCACCCACTGGACCACAAACAAGCCTGCCAGGACTTACACCCCTTGAAAACGGGAACCTCGTCTCTTTTTTCTTAATTGTGAAAATACACGTAACATAAAATTTGCCACATTAACCGTATTAAAGCATACGGCTTGGTGGTCGCGCAACCATCTCCAGCATCCACTTCCACAACTTCTCCCTCTCAAACTCTGCATGCATTCAATGCCGAACTCGCCAGTGTGTCTCCTCCCAGCTCCTGGTAACACACTGAGTTTCCTGGCTCTGTGAGTTCAACTATTATAAGGACCTCTGATAGGTGGAATTATACAATATTTGTCCTTTTGTGATGGGCTTCTGTAGCCTGTATTAGAGTTTCCTTTTTTTTTTTTTTAAGATTTATTTATTTATTTGAAAGAGTTACACAGAGAGAGAAGGAGAGGCAGAGAGAGAGAGAGGTCTTCCATCCGATGGTTCACTCCCCAGTTGGCCACAATGTCTGGAGCTGCACCGGTCTGAAGCCAGGAGCCTGGAACTTCGTCCGAGTCTTCCCATGCAGGTGCAAGGGCCCAAGCACTTGGGCCATCTTCTACTGCTTTCCCAGGCTGTAGCAGAGAGCTGCATGGGAAGTGGAGCAGCCGGGTCTCGAACTGGCACCCATATGGGATGTGGCACTGCAGTCTTCAGCTTTACCCACTATGCCACAGCACCTGCCCCCCCCCCTTAAGGCTGAATGATATGCCAGAAAGTGTTGATCTAACCCACCTCTCTTCTCTGTCCACTGCTGTGAGGCAGCACCCAGGGCAGTGCCAGCACCCAGCAGTCGTCGGGACAGGCGCTAAAAGGGTGCACATGAAACAGTCACCCTGCAGTGTTCCAAACCCATGAATATCAGGGTGACCCACCACCCGCAGACAGCAGGTCTCAGTCCCGCCCGGAAGCAGCTGCGTTTTGTCCCAGCCGCCTCCACGTGCCCGGAGCACTGAGCTGGGTGGGAGAAGTCACAAGGTCAAATTGAATGTCACTGTTGCCTTTGAAGCTTGTATCTTGGAAGTTCCAGTAGCTTCATCCTGGGGAGCCACATCCTGCAGCCAGGCTGGTCCCTCCCATCCTGGGTACCCTGGGCCTTACCTGGGGACACTCAACTTTCTTCCCAGAGGAGCCAGCCCTTCCAAGAAGGCCAAGTGCAGTGTGGAGCAGGCCTTGGGAACTGAATGAGTGACAGCCGCCGGGGTGGCCAGCGAACAGCGACTGTATGCCTGCAGTAAAGCCCGGGGTTTACATGGGGCATTTGTCGGGACAGGGAGAGAAGCTGTTTCTGATGCTCTTTGATCAGATTCCAGGAGAGGAAGCCGCTGCATCCTGGAGGGGACTGGCCAGCCCCCTGCCTTTGAGGTTACAGTGTACGCATGCGTGGCCAGGGTCCCCCGTGGAGCTGGTTCCTGAAAACCTCTGCCCCGGCATGGAGAGAGTTAAGGTGGCTGGCAAGACGCTGTTATGTCCTTCCGCAGAAATCTCTGCAACCTCCCATGTCCCCACCCCCCACTCCCCCACCCCTGCCACAGCCTTGTGGCCCTGAGTTTCATGTGCGGTACGGGAGGGTGGGGTGGGGTGGTGGCTGCTCCATCTTCCGCTGTTGGATTTGGATGGTTCCACACTACAGCCTTTTCGACATCAAGCAATAATTGTCAGAAGTGGGGTCAGGGCTCAGCGGCTGAGGGAGCACGGAGCGCCCCTAGCGCGGGGAAGCAGGGCCTGCCCATTAGCAGGTCAGGAAACCTTCCCCGGCTGACATTTGCGCCGCGGCTGTCTCTTCCAGAAACTCAACCTGGGGGACACCCCTGTGCGGTCACCTTGATGGGGGGAGCGGTGGCGCCCAGCCCTCCTGCGGAGCGCCGCTTGGCACGTGGCTTTAAATGCCAGACTAATAACTGTAATGACAATAAAGACACATCACAGTAATTTTTGTCTGAATACAAAAAGAACAATCAGAGAGTTTGGAGATGACAGCAAAGCCCACAGACAGAACCAGTCGCCCACGAGGTCCTGCCTGAGTTGGGGCACAGGTGTGCACCAGCCATGTCACATAACACTGCGCATGTCACCTACGGGCTTCTAGGCTGGCGCATGGCTCATGTGGTTAATCCTCCGCCTGCGGCACCAGCATCCCATATGGGCACTGGATTCTGTCCCAGTTGCTCCTCTTCCAGTCCAGCTCTCTGCTGTGGCCCGGGAGGGCAGTGGAGAATGGGAGACCAGGAGGAAGCACCTGGCTCCTGGCTTCGGATCAGCGCAGCACCAGCTGTAGCAGCCATTTAGGGAGTGAGCCAATGAAGGAAGGCCTTTCTGTCTCTCTCACTGTCTAACTCTACCTGTCAAATAATAATAATAATAATTAAAAAAAAACCATACGGGCCCTCAAGAGAAAACCCTTCCACAACACAACTCAGCCACCACTAGGGAAAAAGATGCTGCGAGATCAAGGGCCTGTTCATAGTTCGTTTTTAGGTATCTCTCGTCTCTCTCTCTCTCTTTTTTTCTTTGGACAGGCAGAGTTAGACAGTGAGAGAAAGAGACAGAGAGAAAGGTCTTCCTTCTGTTGGTTCACCCCCCAAATGGCCGCTGTGGCCAGCGCGCTGTGCTGATCTGAAGCCAGGAGCCAGGTGCTTCCTCCTGGTCTCCCATGCAGGTGCAGGGCCCAAGCACTTGGGCCATCCTCCACTGCACTCCCTGGCCACAGCAGAGAGCTGGCCTGGAAGAGGGGCAACTGGGACAGAATCTGGCGTCCCAACCAGGACTAGAACCTGGGGTGCCAGTGCCACAGGCAGAGGATTAACCTAGTGAGCCATAGTGTTGGCCTTGTCTCTCTCTAGCAGTACTATCCAAATTGTAGTCCACACACACACACACACACACACACGAATTAAAGTGAAAGCTGAGAAACACTACAGACTGTACAGATTTGCAGCAAATAATCCAGCAGCGAGAGCTGGCGCTGTGGTGCAGTGGGTAAAGCTGCCGTCTGCAGTGCCTGCATCCCACACAGGCACCATTTGAGTCTGGCTGCTCCACTTCTGATCCAGCTCCCTGCCAATGCACCTGGGAAGCAGCAGAAGATGGCCCAAGTGCTTGGACCCCTGCCACTCGTGTGGGATGAAGCTCCTGGCTTCCAGCTTCAGGCTGGCCAAGCCCTGGTTATGCAGGCATTTGTAGAGTGAACCAGCATGTGGGTGATCTCTCTTTCCTCTTTTCTCTCTCTTCTCTTTCAAGTAGATGAAAATAAATAAATAAAATAAGTAAACATATTTAAAAAGTTCTCTCTTTAATCTTTAAAAAATAAAAATAGGGGTCGGTGTTGTGGTATAGTAAGTAAAGCTGCTGCCTGTGACATCAGCATCCCAGATGGACACTGGTTCGAGTCCCAGCTGCTCCACTTCCTGTCCAGCTCCCTGGGAAAATGGCCTGGGAAAGCAGAAGATGGCCCAAGTGCATGGGACCGGGAAGAAGCTTCTGGCTCCTTCGCTTTGGTCTGGCCCTGACCTGGCCATCGTGGCCATCTGAGGAGTGAGCCAGCAGATAGAAAATCTCTCTCTCTCCCTCCCTCCCCTACTCCTTCTCCCTAACTATGACTTTCAAATAAATAAATAAATCTTTTTTTTTTTAATTACCCTACCCCTACTTTGTCGTCTTCCTGGGTATGTGATGGCTCAGATGCCAGAAAAGAAGCGGAATCATTGGTTCTCTGAGCTGGAAAATGGCTCCCTCCCAACCTCCACACCCTTATCAAATACTGGAAAAGGAGGAGATCCAGTGACAGGCAGTGGGGGGTAAGCAGAGGCCATTCAGGAATCTCTCTCTCTCTCTCTCTTTTTATGAAGAGCTTTGCTGTTTTTATAAAATCAGGATTATTTTGTACTGATCTGGTTTGTAATTTGTTTTCATTTATCATGAAGATCTTCTCAAGCATCAAGTGGTCTTTTTTCCTTTTTTAAAAAGCAATATTACTGGGGCTGGGGCTGTGGCGCAGCGGGTTAACACCCTGGCCTGAAGCACCAGCATCCCAAATGGGTGCCGGTTCTAGTCGCGGCTGCTCCACTTCCAATCCAGCTCTCTGCTATGGCCTGGGGAAGCAGTAGAGGATGGCCCAAGTCCTTGGGCCCCTACACCTGTGTGGGAGACCCAGAAGAAGCTCCTGGCTCCAATGGTTGTGGCCAATTAGGGAGTGAACCAGCAGATGGAAGACCTCTCTCTCTTCTCTCTCTCTCTCTCTCTCTCTCTCTGCTTCTCCTCTCTCTGTATAACTCTGACTTTCAAACAAATACATAAATCTTTAAAAAATTTAAAAATAAATAAATAAATAAATAAATGCACCATTACTGATATGTAATTGACAGACAAAGAAATCCTGCACCGGTTTAGTGTATATAATTTGATGAGCTTGGACATATGCATGCACGTGAGATGTGGTAGCTGACATGGCCCTCACCTCCACGTCTCCCTCTGTTCCTTTCTGGGTTTGCTGTTATTTTATTTGCTATTTTTATTTTTAGCTTTTGTGGTAAGAACACTTCACATAAGATTTACCCTTTTTCAAAAAATAAAGATTTATTTATTTATTTGAAAGTCAGAGTTGGAGAAGGAGAGAGGGAGGCAGGGAGAGAGAGAGAGAAATCTTCCATCCACTAGTTCACTCCCCACATGGCTGCTATGGTCAGTACCAGGCCAGGCCGAAGCCAGGAGCTGGGAGCTTCTTCCCAGTCTTCCATGTGGGTGGCAGGGGCCAAGCACTTGGGTCATCTTCTGCAGATTTTCCCAGGTCATTAGCAGGAAAGTGGATTGGAAGTGGAGCAGCCAGGACATGAACCAGCGCCCATATGGAATGTCAGCAGGCAGTGGCTTAACCTGCTATGCCCACAACAACACTGGCCCCAGAAATACCCTCTTAACAAATGTTTAACCTGCTAGTGCCATGTTGTTAACTATCTGCAAACTGTTGCAAGCAGATCTCTAAATATCTTTCATCTTGCATAACAAATTTTATACCCACTGAGCAAGAACTTTCCACTGTCCCTCCCCCAGGCCTTGGAAGCCAGCACTCTGCTTCTGCTGGTTTAGGTCCCTCCCAGAAGCAGGTCGATGCAGTGCTTGTCCGTCCAGGACGGGCTTGATGTACTTGGCACAATGCTCTCTGGATTCGTCATGATGTCACACACGGCAGGATCCCCTGCTTTAAGGCTGAGTAGGGTCCCTTCCTATGTATCTACGACATTTTCTTTCTCCATTCACTTGTCGGTGGACATCTGGGTTGACTCCAGATCATGCAAACAGAGACAGCCCTTCAGAGAATCCGATTGCTATGCTTTTGGATATATACCCAGAGGTGAGATTGCTGGATCATATTGTAGTTCTACTGTTTGCTTTCTGAGTAGCCTCCATTCTGTTTCTCATAGTGGTTGCGCTACCTTACATTCCCGCTAAAGTGCACAAGGGTTTCAATTTCTCCTACAGCCTCGCCAACACTTGTTGTACGTATACTTTATAATAGCCATCCTCACAGTTCTGGAAGCCCCACCAGAGCAATAGGCAAGAAGAAGAATTAAAAAGATCCAAATTATAATGGAAGAAGTAAAACTGTCTACTTGCAAATGACATGATACACACACACACATCTTTGATAACTACATCAAAAACCTGTTAGAACTAATTTAAAAATTCAAGAACATCCTAGAATACAAAAATCAACATCCCAGTTGTATCTCTGCATACTAACAATGAATTGTCCAAAAAGAAATCAACAAACCAAGCCCAGGGGCAGGTGATGTGGTACAGTGAATTGGGCCACTGGCTGTGACGCCGGCACCCCATATGAGCACCAGTCAAGGCCTAGCTGTTCTACCTCTAATCCAGCATTCCTGCTAATGCACCTGGGGTGGCAGCAGAATACAATCCAAGTCCTTAGGCCCTGCCACCCATGTGGGAGACCTGGATGGGGTTCCTAGCTCCCAGCTTCAGACTGACCCACAACTGGTTTTGTGGCCACTTGGGGAATGAATCAGCAGATGGAAGATCTCTCTCTCTCTCTCTCTCTCTCTCTGTTTCTTTCTCTCTACCTCTCTGTTGCTCTGCATTTCAAATAAATAAATAAGTAAACAAATAAATAAATATTTAAAAAGAAAACAACCTCACTCACAATAGCATCAAGAATAAAATATTTAAGACAATATTGCTGAAAGGTCTACAACTACCCAAATCTATCTAAAATTTCAAAACAATACCCACCAGAACCCCAATTTGAATTTGAAAATATCAATAGGAAGGGCTGGCGCTATGGCGCAGTGGGTTAATGCCCTGTCCTGAAGCGCCATTATCCCATGTGGGTGCCGGTTCTAGTCCTGGCTGCTCCTCTTCCAATCCAGCTCTCTGCTATGGCCTGGGAAAGCAGTAGAAGATGGCCCAAGTCCTTGGGCCCTTGCACCTGCATGGGAGACCCGGAAGAAGCTCCTGGCTCCTGGCTATGGATTGGCACAGCTCCGGCTATTGCAGCCAATTGAGGAGTGAACCAGTGGATGGAAGACCTCTCTCTCTCTCCCTCTGCCTCTCCTTCCCTAGGTAACTCTGACTTTCAAATAAATAAATAAATAAATCTTTTTTAAAAAAATCAGGCTTAACACACTCTCCTCTGTGACTGGTTCAGGTTCAGTCTGGGGCCAATCAGGAGACAGGAACCACACAATAATCTGAACAGGGAAGATGAAGTATACGGCATGACTAGGCAAGGGTAGGAGAACAACTCTGAAGACAGAGGGAGAATGCTGCTGGGTACCCTAGGGACCAGGGAGGGTTGCTGAGGAAGGGGAGCCTTGGGGGAGTGTGGCTATAGATCCCTGGATGGCGTGGCCGTCCCCTGGGTTGCCTCTGCCAGCACTGGTCTGCGCCACTGGGCAGCTACAAAAGCCCCACAGGACACAGGTGAGCAAGGGTGAGAATACATAGGCATCAGCCACTGCTGCTGCTGTGAGGCCTGGAGCATGGATTGGGGGACCACTGGGGAGGTGGCAATCTGGGGGCCTAGGACTTCCAAGCTGCCCGTGTGCTAGGACGGGGTACCCCTGGATGTTGGGTGCCCTCCCATGCATGTAGCACTGACCAGCTAGGCAATACTGGCTAAAAAAGAAAAGGGAACAGAAGACCTCCTCCCCCTGCAGTGTTCCTCTCATGCCCCCTGTTGACCAAGCTTAGCATGGGACTCACTGGAAGGGGGATGCTGAAGGCGACCAACCTGTGCGTTTGTCACTGTGCAGCACGTACTGAGGGGTGGATTTGGAGCTCATAGGAAATTTGCACGTGTTTGTCCGCAAGACAGCATAGCACGAAGTTATTAAAGAGTATGCTTTGGTAGTCGATTTAATTGGCATTTTCCTGGTGTTTAGTGATGTTGAATACTTTTTCATACTCCTGTATTTTGTCTTTGGAGAAATGTCTACGCAAGTCCATTGCCAATTTTTATAATTAAAAAAAAAGATTGCTTATTTATTTGAAAGAGAGAGAGAGAGAGAAAGAGAGAGAGAGAGGTCTTCCATTCACTGGTTCACTCCCCAGATGGCTGCAATGGTCAGGTCTGGGCCAGGCCAAAGCCAGGAGTCAGGAGCTTCACCTGGGTCTCCCACATGGGTGGCAGGGGCACAAACACTTCGGCCATCCTCTGCTGCTCTCTCAGGCCATTAGCAGGCAGCTGGATCGGAAGTGGAGTAGCTAGGCGTAAACTCTGGCCATATAGGATGTGGCTTTGCTTGCTATGCCACAGTGCACAACACCGACCCCTCTTTGCCCATTTTTCAAATCAAAAATTTTTTCCTACTGAATCATAGTAGCTCCTTGATTGTTAACCCTATATAGCAGATGAATGGTTGAAAACATTTTCTCCCATTCCATAGGTTGTCTTTTGACTCCTCTGCCTGCTTCCAATGCTGTGTAGAAGCTTGTAAGTTTGATTGAGTTCACTTGTCCGTTTTGGCTTTCTCATCTGCAGTTTTGTTGTCATATCCACAATTCTTGTCAAGACCAACATCCAGAGGTGTCTCCCTTATGTTTTCTTTTAGAGGTTTTATAGTTGTGGATCTTGTGCTTAAATTTTTAATCCATTTTGAACTGACTTTTGTGTATGGCGTGCGATAGGGGTCCAAGTTCATTCATTTGCATGTGAGTGTTGAGAATACTCCGCCACAGCGTAGCCCCAAGCCTGATCTCCGAAGGGTTTTAATGTGAGGTTGGGCTGAAGGAAAGGATGGAGTGGTGCACATCCGTGTTCAGTGGCAGAGACTGACTGAGGAGCTGCACTATGGCCACAGCCAGGCAATTGTAACAATCATCTTAATATCATCACCATCATCTTTAACAAACACCTGTTACAAGAACTAACCCACTTAACCATCACAACAGCCCCACAGTCAGGCACTGTCACCGCCCCCATTTGACAGATACCCAGAGAGGGTAGTGCACATGGTCCCACGGTAGGAAAGGGACGGTGCCTTACCAAACTCACACCAGCCCTGCCTCACCAAAGCCAGACAGGCGTTCCATTATTCCTCCCAGTTTCCATATATGGAAATTGCCAATGCCTTTTCTTCATCAGTGACAGCTGGAGTTCTATGCTGTAACAGGTGTGGAGAAAAAAAAGAAAGGATTCAGGGGGCCAATGCTGTGGCATAGCGGGTAAAGCTGCCGCCTGCAGTGTCAGCATCCCATATGGGTGCCGGTTCGAGTCCCAGCTGCTCCACTTCCAATCCAGTTCTCTGCTATGGCCTGGGAAAGCAGTAGAAGATGGCCCAAGTCCTTGGGCCCCTGCCCCACGTGGGAGACCCAGAAGGAGCTCCTGGCTCCTGGCTTTGGATCAGTGCAGCTCCAACCATTGCGGCCAACTGGGGAGTGAACCAGCAGATGGAAGACCTCTCTCTCTCTGCCTCTCCTTCTCTCTTTGAAACTCTTTCAAACAAATAATAAAAATAAATCTTTTTATAAAAGAGAAAAGAAAAGAAAAAAGAAAGGATTGAGAGAAGGGAGAATGAAGGCCTCAGAGAATTTAGAAACAGGACTCATGAGGAATGGTTGGAGGAGTTGAAAAAGTGTGGGGGCAAAATGTTCTAGAAAGTTCTGTGTGACACCTTTGTTGAGTCTACCCAGAGAAAAAAGTTCTCTCTAAGGCACTGCAGAGACGGAGAGAGACGAGAAAGCCCACATGTGTGAAAGGCACAGATTCCTCTCTCCCTAGTGGTCCTAGTGGTTTCAAGTCATTCTACCTGCTTCAATACAGATCGTCAGATAAAAAAACTCTGTATAATTCAGTTTGCACACTTCTGGGTGATTGTTCGTGTTCAGCAATCAGTAACAATAATGCCCTCACTCTGGAGATACTGGTTACTGCCTCCCAGTGGCAAGTCCATTGGTCTATGGCCAGGCCAATGACAGCAGACAAGAGAACAACTGGAGAGAATGCGAGAGAAACAGCAGAGGGCCGTGAGGCAGAACAGGAGTGTGGGAGTGCCCAGGGAGGTGACAGCAGACCCCCACCCTGGGAGTGCTTGAGAACACGAGAGCACCACCTGAGGCACCCGTCCTCACACCCTGGCACCCGCTGAGCAGGAGGCGGAGGGACCTGGTGAAGCCCCACTCCCTCGCCAAGACACAGCTGAACTGAACAAGGAGGGTGGTTGTGGGGGCTGGAAGTTCAGGGTCAAGGTGTGGGCTGGGCTGATTCCCTTTGAGGGCCATGGTGGGGCAGGGGTGGGGGAAAGTGGCTCACACTATCCTGGTTGGCAACCTGGCACTCCCAGGCTTGGACACCTTGGCTCGCACAGTGCTCCCCGTGTGTCTCTGTGGTCATGGGTCTCCCATTACTTAATCGTTATGTGAACAGAGAGGGGTATGCTATGGGGATGCTTGGGACTGAAGTGTATTGGCCACCCATTCCATGTTGAAACCCTAAGCCCCAGTGGTACTGCATTTAGTGTGAGGGCTTTTGGGGTCAACATAAGTGAGGGTACAAGCAGGGGTCGTGAATGGGGTTCCTCGTCTGTTGGAACCGGTGGCCTTATGAGAGGGAGAGAGACCTCTTGGTCTCCACCACCTGAGAAGGCAGCCAGCCAACAGCCAGGAAGTGGCAGGTGCCTTGACCTTGACCTTTGCACCCTGCATGACTGTGACCTACAAACGTCTGAAGTCGCCCAGCCTGTGGCATTTGGCAGTGGTAGTGTGCTGAGGCATAGAGTGAGAACCCATTTTAACAAGAAAGGGGTCTACTCGCTGGGTGCCCGCCGGAAGAATCCGGGGCCCAGGTTAAGGGGGTTGGGGACATGGGTTGAAACTCCAGAGAGATCAGGGGAAGGAGAGAACCTCGGGAGGGCACATTGTACCCTGCAAAGGAGAGCCCCGGAACCCTCGATGTGGTCGGCACCTTCTCTGAGCTCCGTGAGCATTCGTCACTGGCCATGAGAAACCCGTGCAACCAGAGTTGCACCCAACCAGCTCGCCGCCTTCCCAGCAGCTGGAATCATACACCAGGCGCAAGATGCTGCTCCTTCCAGGGTACTGGGGGGCTGCGTGGGGGCGGGGGAAGGAGCATCTGCTTCCCCACCTTGTGGATTGTACACTGTGCCATGTGAACAGCCGAGCCTGCACTTCCGTGTGTGTATTTATTTATACACAAAATGTATTTAGGACCGTGCTGATTCGAGTGTGCATAACTTGTCACATACTCAACAGAATGTATAAAGGGTCAAAGCAGACTTGGGCGGAAGCTCCAGTGCTTGTCCTACAGCATCCCAAGGAATCCCTGAGCTCCCTGGGAGGCGCAGCTCCCTCCCTGGAGACAGCGAGTGTCTCAGCTATACAGGTCCAGGTCCCACAGCAAACTCCAGGTTAATTGAGTTATTTGGCAGGCCCCGGGGGGTATTGTTGCAATGTCACAATCTGCAAGTCGTATGCTGCCTTTTAGGAGCCTCTGTCCACAGGGACCTCTGAGCCCCCAAGCTTGGTGAGAAAGCACTTTAAGTGACAGTCTTGGGCAGAGGCTCTTATGACAGAAAACAGAGATTTTAATGCCTGCCTCCTAAGGCTGTGTGGAGGGTCGATGAAATAACGCATGTAACTCCCTCCAGGTATTACCAGTGCAAAATGGATATTGCAGTACATGGTGGGTGGCCGGTTGTCACAATCACACCAGGACCAGTGCAGTGAGGAGCCCTGTTTGGCACGGCCAAACCAAAGAAAGACCACGGCTCTCATGACCACCCTCATGTCTGCTCTGACTTGAATCATGAGCTGGGTGAAGGGATTCCATGAACAGAAAGTCTGTAATTTTCCACACAGAGGAGATTTAAGGAACAGTCTCCCGGAGGAGGGAGGCTCTGACCCCACAGACGGGCGAGGCGTGGCACGGGCAGTGAACTGAGGCCCGGTCTCTATTCTTCCCTTCTTCCTGGTAGTAACAGAACTTCTCGAGTGGTCGCTGTGCACACAACATCCCAGTAAGGAGCTACACTTCCCAGCTCCTCTGCGTTTAGATGTCACTATTTGGCTGAATTTTGGTCCATGGTCTGAGAGCAATAGTGATTTCATCAAGCTGCAGGTGGTTTTCCTAAGAAAACTCTCATTGTTGAACTTGAGAACCCATTTTTTTTTTCTTTGTAAACTCAAATCTGTGAGTTTGGTACCAGGCTCATTCCTACTGGAGACCATACGTATCTTTTCTTGCAGAGTGCTTTTGAATGAATAAAATATTAGCATAATTGTGTAATAGTAGGAAAAAATAAACAAGAATTCCTTACCTTCCTTTTCTTCTTATTCTGCCTCCACCAGGACCGGAACGTGGGTGTGACGGAATGAGGCCAGCTCAACCCTGCAGGCAGAAAAAACACCCTCAGGACAGCAAGGGTGACAGCGGGTGAGGCCGGGTGTCCCTGTGGACCCTACCTGACCTCCTGTGGACCATCCTACCCAGGGCCCACTGCACCGATGACAAGGGACTCAGTATAGGGGGAGCAGGGCTGTGCACTTCTCTCTCACTGTAGGGAACACCAAGCCGGGGACTTCATTCAGGCCTGATGTTTGGGGGGATGGTGCAGCACCCAGAGACCCTGGTCGCCGGGTGGGATAAGGTAGGACAGGGAAGCATGTGTGAGGTTCAGTCTAAGGGCACAGGCTCCACAGAAGACAGAGACCCCATCACAGGGCTCCAGCACACCTCCTTCCCACCACAGCACACCATGTGACCAAAGTTCCTTTGGCCAGCACAGCACATCCATCTGCTATCCAAAAATAATAATAATAATAATAATAATAACATCTAAAAGGCAAACAAACAGAAACCAATCATCCCCAACAAAACAAAACCACAGTTTGAAAAGACCAAGCCGGCATCGGAACCAGACTCAGGTACGGCGGGAACGTTGGGATGATCAGACCAGGAACTTAAAGACAGCCATGGTTCACATGCTGAGAGCTCTAGTGCATACAGATGCTAGCACGGAAGAACAGGCGGGCAATGGGCAATGAAAACAGAGACAGAGGAGTCTGAGAAAGGACACCCTCCCCACCTCCACGCGCCACACAAAGGCATTCTCCAAAACAAAGGAGAAATAAAGACTTTATCAGATAAACGAAATTTGTGGGAATCTGTTGCCAATATACCTGCCTCGCCAAACAGGTTAGAAGAAGTTCTTAAGGGTGAGAGAGGATGATACGGGTGAGAAACTCAGATCTACACAAAAAAAGGAGGCTCCTAAGATAAGCAGTGAGCAAGGGAGGGTAAAACACTTTGCTTTTCCTGATCTTTAACTGGCCTAGCAATGTGCTTAAAATAATCATAGCAGGGGCCAGCGCTGTGGCACAGTGGGTTAAAGCCCTGGTCTAGCAGTGCTGGTATCCCACACGGGCCCTGGTTCCAGTCCTGGCTGCTCCACTTCTGATTCAGCTCCCTGCTGATGTGCCTGGGAAAGCAGTGGAAGATGGCCTAAGTCCTTGGACCTCTGCATCCATGTGAAAGACCTGGAAGAAGCTCCTGGCTCCTGGCTTTGGACTGGCTCAGCTCCTGCCCTTACAGCATTTGGGGAGTGAACCAGCAGATGGAAGACCTCTCTCTCTCTCCCTCTCTCTCTCTCTCTCTCTCCCCCTCTCTGTAACTCTGTCTTTCAAATAAATAAAATAAATCTTAAATAAATAGAATAATCATAGCTACAAAATGGCCAATTATGTATGCTCTGTATGAGGATCTTCAAGAAATTCATGGGAAATGTGTGACAAGAAAAATATATACCTGGTTTTCAAACAATTTTGCACCAAAATAAGTTTATGTTTTAATTCCTATTTCTCACAAGCTTTCTGAAGTGCCCTGGTAATTTTGTGCCTGTGTATGTGTGTGTTTATGTATAAATGAAATATCAGCACGCCAACAATCATACCGAGGATGGCGGGGACAAGTTAGGATTACTTTAACTTTTTATTTCACAATAGTTTTAAATTTACAAAAAACAATATTGTGAAATAGTGCAGAGCTCCTATATCCAGCTCACACCCAACATCCCTAACTGTTAACAATATTTGTCAAAACCCATAAACCACTCCCTGCTTCCCTTATTAATATTTCATATTAGTATAATTTATTAATCACAAGCAATTAACCACACTCATCTTCTCCTAGTTTACTTTGGTCAGTCTGTCTCCCCCACCCCTCTTACATTCTAATAACAACAGTCTGTGTTCAGAATGAGTTGTGTTTGTTTGTTTGTTTTAGTTCCCACATGTGAGGGAGAGCATGCAGTATTTGTCTTTCTGTGTTTGGCTTATTTAATTTAGGATCATTTTATTGTAAGCTACCTAGGTGCCTATGAGGCGAGTAGACATGGACGAATTATAAATGTATGTTGCAACTGCTGGGGCAACCACTAAAAATAGGGTTGTTTTTGTTTTTTGCCTTTTAAAAAAATACATGTGAGGCTGGTGCCGTGGCTCACTTGGCTAATCCTCCACCTTCAGCGCCAGCATCCCATATGGGCGCCAGGTTCTAGTCCCGGTTGCCCCTCTTCCAGTCAAGCTCTCTGCTGTGGCCCGGGAGTGCAGTGGAGGATGGCCCAAGTGCTTGGACCCTGCACCCGCATGGGAGACCAGGAGAAGCACCTGGCTCCTGGCTTCGGATCGGCGCAGCGCCAGCCGTAGTGGCCATTGGGGGAGTGAACCAATGGTAAAGGAAGACCTTTCTCTCTATTTCTCTCTCACACTAACTCTGCCTGTCAAAAAAAAAAAAAAAAATGTGAAATGCCAAGAGAGGAGAAAAAAACAGAATTATAAAATGTTCAGTCAAAATCACAAAAGGCAGAGAAGGAGTAGAAGAAAAAATAGAAGCAAAAACCAAGAGCACCAAGTAGAAAACAGGAACAGACGTAGGAGATATCAACCCAACTGATCTGCAGCCACACTAAAGAGCAAAGGTCAAAACACATGAATTATAGGCAAAGATTGTCAAAGTGGGTCAAAAAACTAGACTGAGCTTTATCGCATCTGTTAAAAACCTACTTCAGCGCTGGCGCCACAGCTCACTAGGCTAATCATCCGCCTAGCGGCGCCAGCACACCAGGTTCTAGTCCCAGTCGGGGCGCCGGATTCTGTCCCGGTTGCCCCTCTTCCAGGCCAGCCCTCTGCTGTGGCCAGGGAGTGCAGTGGAGGATGGCCCAGGTGCTTGGGCCCTGCACCCCATGGGAGACCAGGAAAAGCACCTGGCTCCTGGCTCCTGCCATCGGATCAGCGCGGTGCACCGGCCGCGGCCATTGGAGGATGAACCAACGGCAAAGGAAGACCTTTCTCTGTCTCTCTCTCTCACTGTCCACTCTGCCTGTCAAAAAAAAAAAAAAAAAAAACCTACTTCAAAAAAAAAAAAAAAAAAAAAAAAGAAGAAGACACCTAGGATTGAAAGCAAACAGATGGAGGAAGGTATACAACATTAATACTCATCAAAGGACAGGACTGCGGGGCACATGACGTAGTGATGGGGCAGGGGACAGTTCCTGAGAAGACACAGCCATCCTCAATGTGTTTGGGCCTGACAACAGAGGGTCATTGTGCATGAAACAAAAAGTTAACACAAGTACAAGGAGAACCAGACGAATTCAGTACTACACTTGGAGACTTCAACACCTTTCTTCCGGAACTGGATGGATCCAGCAGGCAGAAAATCAATAAAGACGTAGTAGGTTCAACAACATCAATCAGCTGGATAGAATGCCTGTCTACAGGGCACCTCATCCAGAGACAGGTGCACGCTTTGTTTCGTGAAGTTTCTGAGGAACATTCACCAAGAAAGACCATACGCTGGGCCATAAAACACACCATAATATACATAAAAGAATAAATGTAAAAGAACAGGGTGGGGGGGCTATGTGGCACAGTGGTTAAGATGCCACTTGGGATGTCCGCATCCATCCTGGAGTCCCTAGGTTTGACCCAGCTCTGCTTCTGATCCAGCTTCCTGCTAATGCACACCCTGGAGGCAGCAGGTAATGGCCCAAGTATTTGATTCTCTGCCACTCAGGTGGGAGACCTGGACTGAATGCCAGGCTCACGGCTTTGGCCTGTCTCAGTCCCAGCTGTGGCTGGGTTTTGGGGAGTGAATCAGCAGGTAGAGGGTCTGTCTTTCTCTGTGTCTCTCTCTACCTTTCAAATGAATAAACAAATTTAAAAATAAATAAATAGAATGTTCTCAGAACAAAGTGGAATCAAAACAGAAGTCAATACGGGAAATATAGCTACAAAAAGAGCAAAATGCTTAGAGATTAAACAACATACTTATAAATAACACATAGGCAAAAGAAGAAACCCCAAAGAAAGTTTAAAAGTATTTTGAACTAAATGAACATGAAGATATAACGTCAAAATTTGTAGGACACAGAGAAAGCATGGCTTAGAAGAACATTTATGACATCGTATGCATGGATTACAAAGGAAGAAAGAGCTGACATTGATTATCTAAGCTTTCACTTTAGGAAACCTGAAAAAAAGAAGAGAAAATTGAAATCCAACATAAGCAGAATAAAATAAGTGATGGAAGAGCAGAAATCAATGATCTTGAAAATAGGAAATCAATGGAGAAAAATCAACAAAATGAAAGACCGGTTCTTTGAAAAGAACAATGAAGTCTGTAAGTCTCTAGCCAGGATAAGAAACAAAAAGAGAACTCAAATGAGTAATATCAGAAATGAAAGATGGGGCCTCTCTAGGGGTCCCAAAGGCATCAAAAGGATAATGGAGGCAGAGTGTGAACAATTATTGCCCAACTGTCCAGTTTCATAAACTAGGTGAAATAGATCAATTCCTTAAAGACATAATCTGATAACTATATAACACACACACACACACACACACACAAAGACATAATCTGCCTAAATTCATATAAGAATATATAGACAAGCCTAATAGGTGTCTATCTATTAGAGAAATTGAGTCAATAGTTAACAACCAAAACAGAAAGAACCAGGCCCAGATGGGTTCCTCTGGTGAATTCTACTTAACATTTAAGAAACTACAGCGATTCTCTATGACATCTTTCAAAAGATAGAAACAGCAAATATTTCCTCATTCCTTGAGGCCAGCATTAAATCAAAGATATAACAAGAAAACCATACGGGCTGGCATTGTGGCACAGTGAGTTGGACTACCTCCTACAACACTGGCATCCTGTATTCCTGTATCAGTGAACTCTAGTTTGAGCCCTGGCTGCTCTGCTTCTGACCCAGCTCCCTGCTGGTGTGCTTGGGAGGGCAGTGGGGGGTGGCCCAGGTGCTTGGGCTCCTTCTTTCCACATTGAAGGCCTGGATTGGGTTCCAGTCTCTTTGCTTCAGCCTGGCCCTGCTGTTGCAGTCATTTGGGGAGTGAACCAGCACATGGAAAAACCCTTTCTCTTTCTCTGTCTCTTCCTCCCTGTCACTCTGCTTATTCAAATAAATTAATAAGTCTTTATCAAAAAGATGAAGTCTTTAAACAAAAAGAAAACTATGGACTTCTACTTCTCATAAATATAAATGCACAAATTCCTAAAAATATACTAGCATATTAAATCCAATGATATATAAAGTTAATGACATACCAACCAAGTAAGATTTGTCCCAGGCATGCAAGGCTGGTTGAATATCCAAAAACCAATTATAATCCACCAGTCAACAAGCTCAAGGAGGAAAGTCCCATGATCATACCGACATAGAGCAAGTATCTGACAGGAGTCTATACCCATTTATGATAAAATTCTAAGTAAACTAGGAAAAGGACAACTTGCTCAACTTGACAAAGAATATCAACAAAAAACTGATAGCTGGTACTGAGGTGAGAAAACCAAGGCTTTCCCAGTCAGATCAGCAAGAAAGGCAAGGATGTCACCCTCTCAGTGCTCCTGTTAACATCACGCTGGAAGTCCTAGCCAATGCTTCACGATAAGGAAAGGGAATGACAAGGATACACTTGGGAAGGAAGAACTAGAATTGTCTTTGTTCACAGATGACATAGCCATCTATGAGAAAACCTAGAAGAGTCAACACAAAAACCTCCTGGAACTGACACGAGATTACACAAGGTGGCAGAATACAAGGCCAATATAGAGAAGTCTATTGTTTTCCTGTGCATCAGCAACAAACAAGTGAAATTTGAAGTTTAAAACACATTAGCTTTTATATTAGCACCTCTCAAAATTAACTATTTAGGTACCCATCAAACAAGATATGTACAAGATCTACATGAGAAATACTATAATACTCTGATAAAAGAAATCAAGGAACTAAATAAATGGGGGAATGTGCCATAATCATAGATTGGAAGATGCAATATCATCAAGATGTCAGTTCTGTCAGGGCGCCAGATTCTTTCCCGGTTGCCCCTCTTCCAGGCCAGCTCTCTGCTGTGGCCAGTGAGTGCAGTGGAGGATGGCCCAAGTGCTTGGGCCCTGCACCCCATGGGAGACCAGGAGAAGCACCTGGCTCCTGCCTTCGGATCAGCGTGGTATGCCAGCTGCGGTGGCCATTAGAGGGTGAACCAACGGCAAAGGAAGACCTTTCTCTCTGTCTCTCTCTCTCACTGTCCACTCTGCCTGTCAAAAAAAAAAAAAAAAAGATGTCAGTTCTTTCCAACCTGATCTGTAGGTGCACCACGATCCCCATCAAAATCCCCATGAGTTGTTAGGCAAATATTGACAATTGAGTCAAAGGTTTCTAGGGAGAGGCAAAAGAACCAGCCTGGTCAACATGGTATCAAAGAACAAAGTTGGAGGACTAACTCTACCAGACTCTTAACACTTACTATGACACTTACTATAAATAAGAGAGCGTGGTGTTGGCAAAAAGAACATGCAGTAGATCAATGGCACGGAACAGGGAATCCAGAAATGGGCCCATGTTAATATGTCCAAATGATCTGTGACAAAGGTACAAAAGTATTACAGTGAAGAAAAAAGACTGTTTTCAACAGCTTGTGCTACAAGAACTGCACATTCACATGCAATTAAATCAATCAAGAAACAGCTATTACATTCTTCACAAAAATTATTCTCAAATGGATTACAGACCTAAATGTAGAATTCAAAACTGTAAAGCTGCTGGGAGATAACATAGGAGAAAATCTAGGTGATCTTGGATTTGACAATGACATCTTAGATCTAACACCAAAGGCACAGTGCATGAAAGAAAGAATTGATAAGATGCAGTGACTTAAAATTTGAAATTTCTGCTCTGCAAAAAGACACTGTCAAGAGAGGGAAAAGACAAGTCACAGACTGGGAGAAAATTTTATGAAAGACTTATCTGATAAAAGGCTTATTATCCAAAACATACAAAGGACTGTTAGAAGTCAATAACAGGAAAACAAACAACTCAACTCAAAAATGGGCCAAAGACTTCAACCAACACCTCACCAAAGAAAATGGAAAGCAAGCACACGAAAGGCATTCCACATGGTAATAAGCATGTAAAAAAAAAAAAAAACCTATGTTCATTAGCTTGATTGGGCAATCCTTGCATAATACATGCACATATCAAAACAGCATCTTATAGCCTTAATTTTATACAACTGTTTATTTGTCCACTGTACCCCCAACAAAGCCGGAAAGACTTAACATTGACTTTAATAAAATAAATACTGCCATCGCTTTGTATTGAGAAGAAAAAAAAAAACAAGATGTCTGCCATCACATGTCATCAGGGAAATGCAGAGTGGAAACAATGAGAGCCCACTACAGAACTCGTAGAATGACTGCTGTGGCTTGAGCATTCGCTCCACGGCTCACGTTGACTCGGAGTTGTCACTGATGGAATGGGAGCAGAGACCGTCAAGAGATGGTAGGTCACCAGGGTTCGCCTCTCTTGGCGGGAGGGGTTCAGGCCAGTACCATGGGAGCCTGTTAGCTATAGAAACCTGGCTTTCTCTCGCACACACATGCTCTTGCGTGCATGCCCTCTCCTGCGCTCTCCCTGAGATGCCTTCCATGGCAAGGTTGTCACGTGGTAAGAAGGGGCTGCTCCCATGCAGCCCTCCGATCTTGGACTTTCCCTCCTCCGGAACTATGAGATCTAAATATCTGTTCCTGATAATTTACCAGCCTGGGTCATCCTGTTACAGCAGCAGAAAAAGGACATAGAAGTCACTCACCAAACGCTAGTAAGGGCGTGGAGCAACAGGAGCGCTCTCGGTGGTGGTGAGAATGCATTGGAAGACAGTTTGTAGTTTCTTACACAGCAAAACAAACTCTGCACACACAACCCAGTCATCATGCTTCCTGTGATTTACCCAAAGAAAACCTCTATCTACACAAACCTGCAGACGCAATCACTTACTTGCAGTTGTACTTTGGTGGGTGAACGGATAGACTCTGGTCCCTCCGATGGAATACCATTCAGCACTAAATAGAAACAGGCTGTGGTGACAGGGAGGAAATTAGATGTGTTCCTGCAGGAAACTAGCCAATCTGAAAAGGCTACACAGGGTGTGAATCCAACGACCTGGCATTCTGGAGACAGCAAAACCCCAGAGAGAAAAAATCCAAGCCCAAAGAACACACAACACCAAGGAGAACCCTAACAGACTGTGGACTTTGGGCCATGGTGTGTCAACGTAAGCTCACCCGTTGTAGCAACGCATCCCTCTGGCAGTCAGGGGCATGACGGGGAGGGGAGAGGCTGGACAGAGAGGGAGGGAGTATCAGGAAATCATTGGTCCTTTCCTCTCAAATTTTACTGGGAACTGAAAACTGCTCTGAAAAATAAAATCTATTATTTTAAAAACTGAAGGTTAAAAAAGATAGATCTTTTTAAACTTTTGATTATGGAAAACTTCAAGCACAATCAAAAGGATGACTGTCCTATAACTTCAGTAACCATTAATTCACCGCCAATCTTGTTTTTCCTGTGTACTCTCTCCCTCTCCTACCCCACAATTATTTCGACACAGATCCCATTTCATCCATAAAACTCAATGGTGAAACTAGTGTTACTCCTTAACAAGCAAGAATTTCTTCACATTGTAAGCCGTGCAATCGTGAAATAACCTTTGTACGTGTGCTGTTTGTCCGTTTGAATCAGAATCCGCATGAAGTTCACGATGACAATTAGTCAATCTCGTCTCTTCTTGGCTGTAGGTTTCTGTGCTCTCGTGTTTTCTTTGTTTGTTTGTTTGTTTGTCTGTTTTGTCTTTGCCACTTACTCACGGAAGAAACCAGGTCACCTGTTCTGTAGATGATTTTGCAGCCCAGATTTCACAGTGCCCGTCCAAGGCGCCAGTTACTGTGCGTGCTCCTCTCCCATCTCCTGTACACTGTGGTGAGATCCGAAGGCTTGATCACATTTTTTTTAAGATTTTGTTTATTTACTTGAGAGGCAGAGTTACAGAGAGAGGGAGAGACAAAGGGAGAGGGCTTCCATCCACTGGTTCTCTCCCCAGATGGCTACATTGACTGGGGCTGGGCTGATCTGAACTCAGGAGCCAGGAGTTCTTCTGGGTCTCCTACACAAGTGCAGGGGCCCAAGGACTTGGGCCATCTCCCACTGCTTTCCCAGGCCATGGCAGAGAGCTGGAATGGAAGAGGAGCAGCCGGGACTAGAACTGGCGCCTGTAAGGAATGCCGGTGCCGCAGGTGGAGGCTTAACGTACAGTGCTGGCCGCGGCTTGATCACATCTATATTTGGACTTTTCGGGAAAAGGATTTCATTGGTGATGCGTCGCTCTGTGACGTCACCTGCTGCTGATAAGCATCGATCATCGTCTACACGGATCCAACGCTGCCAGGTGTGGTGGCTGACTGTGTGACTCCTCTTCACCAGCTGCAGGACTTCTACAGAGTGGCACGTTCTTTACCAGTTATGGGGTTGCCCTGCCACGCAGCTGATACAGGAAAACCGAGACGAAATTTCCACCCTGTTCTTCTCATCTTTTATTTCACAGATCTCATAATAATGCATAGGCAGAAATGAGAATTTTTTTAAGTGACATTGTGATCCTTAGCGATGCTCAAAAGATTTTTTAATCTCTGCCCAGGGCAAGCCTCTTTTGCCTTGGTCCCGAGTACCAGCATCTCTGACACTTCGGTTACTGTTACGACAGGATAGTCTGGGCTCATCCTAAAGATATTTCTGCCCAAATGAGGGTTCAGTGCTGATTCTCTTTCAAGGAAATGGATTCAGATATTCAGACGCGTCAAATTAGGTTCTAGGGGGTATTTATCACTACTGAGTTAGTCATTATTTCTAAATCACTTTATTGGATAAAGTCATGAGATATTTTCTCTTTTTAAAGGCATGCTTAATCCATGTTAAAACCTCCAATTAAAACTCAGTACTACAGGGTTTCTATTTATTTCATTAATTATACACCTGAACTTCCTGCCATGCCAAGTAGTTCCCAGTGACACCACCACAGTCATCTGCTTTATCCTACAATAGACACCGTTTCAGACCCACATGCCTAACACAAACACTATTATTATTGAATACAGCATACACTCTTTCATAGTTCTTTTTGTCCTGAGAATACCGCCCGACTAGGTCTGCAGCATCAAACTGTTGTGTCCTATAGTCAGTCGTGGGAATCAGGTCCTTTCTGGGTGGTTTTATTCACCAACTCAACACCCAGTTCAACCTATTTCATTGTGCTTTTGATATTTCAGAATTACTTTTTTTTAAGTAATCTATTTATTTGAAATCATAGCTACAGACAGAGACAGAGAGAGGGAGAGACAGAGAGATCTTCCATCTGTTGGTTCACTCCCCAGATGGCTGCAACAGCCAGCCCTGGGCCAGACCAAAGCCAGAAGCTTCATCTGGGTCTCCCACAAAGATAGCAGGGGCCCAAGCTCTTGGGCCATCTTCCGCTGGATTCCCAGGCGCATTAGCAGGGAGCTGGATTGGAAGTGGAGCAGCCAGTACATGAGCTGGCGCCCACAGGGCAGGCCAGCAGCACAGGCAGTGGCTTTACCTGCCACGCCATAATGCCGGCCCCTAGGGAATGGGAATCCTTTTAAAAAATTAGATTTAATAATTGTTAAAATTGTATAATTCTAAAATCAAATGGCCAAAGCAATGAGAACCAAGTATAGATGGGCCTTGATGTCTGTGGTTCTTGAGACAAGATTCCAGAGAGAGGCCCACATGTGTATGAAGAGAAAGGGAGGCGGGAGGAAGTATCACCATATTCTTGGAACTGTACCCATGAACTATATGGAATCCATTCTCCTTGTATTAATATCGCGTTAACACGAGGATGAATGAGGATTGTGCTGTAGTAATTATCATGCATTCACTTTGACCCTGATCCTTATATATAACTAAGTTCCTTAAAAAAAAAAAAGAGCATAGAAGAGGTATTCTTGCATTGATCATTTCCAGCTAAAGAGCAACGACTTTCCAATAACAAAGAAGCAGCTGAGAAAGAAAAAAACAACTGCCAAACAGCATTAAAAAGTTTATTTTAGCGCAAACATTTTTTGACATCCCTATGTAAATTTCTCACCACGCCCATTTCCCCCCGAGCTTTCTGAAGACCATTTCTATTTGAAGTCAGAAGCCAAGCTGTTACGGAGGCCCTCCCCTCCTGCTTGGAGTCCACGCTGACACACACGGGAACACGACAGCCTGGGAGAGACTGCCTATTTCTCCCTCTCTGCTCTTCCCACCCCTCACATCTTCCTATGACGCCAGAAACGCTGCACACACAGATGGCGATGTCTCAGCTCCCTGGAAAGCCCTCGGGTCCAGGGCTGGGCACAGCTAGAAGGAAGAGCCCAGTGCCAAGGCCTGGCCAACCGCTAGCATCGGACTTGGGAACGCCAGAGTCCCATGACCTAGGAGCGGGAGGGGTGGGGAGCGGGCTCCACAGCCCCCAGCCCCGTGGATTCCTCCATCCGTGGGACACTGACGAGTTGGACGCAGGCCAGCGTGAGCTCTGATTCTCATAATTTTCCCCCCACTTTATTTGAAAGAGAGAGAGATCTTCCACCTGCTAGTTCATTCCCCAAATGCCCGCAGCACTCAGGGCTGGGCCAGGCAGAAGCCAGCCCTCAACCTGGGTCTCCCACGTAGGGGGCAGGGACTCGAGGCGGCTCTGTCACAGGAGGCCAGCAGGACCTCATGCCTGAAGCCTGCAGGGAGATGCAGCCCGCAGTTGGCACAGAAGGCACACCGCACATCCGGGAAGCAGAGCCAGCTCAGGTTCTCACAAGCGCAGGTCAAGGACCTGAACGCACAGGCGAGCAGGGCTTCCTCTGGGTCCTTGGCCAACGTCTGCGCGTCCGCACGGCCCTCAGGGGAGAGAGCAGACAGCCTCCCCGGCGAGCTGAGAGGGACGCAATCCAGCCATCGCAGAGCCATCTTCACAAACGGCACTTCACTTGTGGTGCTACCTCCCCTCGATCGCGGGATTTGCTTTATCTTCTTGAGCTCCGCTTCCCACCAGCTCTCAGCGGAGGCAGGAGTGGTCCTCCAGGGTCCTCCACGCTGCCAGCTCTCCAGTGAAGCGGCACATCCCGGGCTGTCAGGGAGACAGGCTCGGGCACCTGCCAAGCGCTTGGAAGGCGCGAAGCAACAGCTCGCCAGCGAGCAGAGCTGGGCGAGCCAGCCTGGCGGCTCGGGGGTGGCACGGGGGCTGGTGGCGCTCTTCCTGTCACTGAGAGAGATCTGCATTTGTCACGGTCCCCCTTGGGGGAAAACCTGCCTCCTCCGGACCTGATGAGACCTGTGTGTGTGTGTGTGTGTGTGTGTGCAGAAGCCACAGCACAGCTGGGAGAATGGGAGGAGCCACAGGTCAGGCAGCAGCTCTTTTTACAATATAATCATCTACATAAACATAGATGCAATTTTTTTCTATTTATTTGGGAGCCAGCAAGCACGTTCCCAGCTGGTACACAGCCCAAATGTCTGCAACTGCTGAGAGCCCAAAGCTCAATCTGAGTCTCCCACCTGGATGGCAGGGGCTCGCGTCCTTGAGCCCTCACCTGCTGCATCCCAGGATAGACATCAGCAGGAAGCTGGAATCAGGAGCCGGAGTTGGGACTCGAACCTGACACAGGATGTGAGCATCCCAGTGGGTGCCATAATCACTGGACCAAATGCCCACCCAACAAACACACAGATTATTTTAAGCTTATCGTAGGTTGTAGTTATAAGAACAATGTGGTACTAAAGCACTCAAAATGCTACCTCTTACAAACCGCTACCTGACTTTGAGTTGAAAAATAAGTTGTCTTTTTTTTTTATTGTCAGAAATATCAGGACCAACACTCGCTCTGTATCGGGTCTCCCTCCACTAAATCAAAGAGATCTCCTTAGCCAACAATTAGCAGAGAAAAACAAAAAGAAAAAAATCCCTTTTGCACTGGGCTCCCAAGCCCCGCCCCTAGCTTTGCCTTCATTTGCATAAGTGAAATCTCCAGCAGCCTAGCAGCAGGCTGGCACTGCCTCTCCAGGAGGGAGCCGGCCAATCAGGAACGTGGAGCGCTTCGGTAACCACGGGCAACCACTCCTCCCTCTGCCCTCCCACCTTCTTGCAAACAAACCGGCCCCTGGTACGGAAAGGGTCTCTTTTGTCAAAGGGGTTCTCTCCTCACCCCTTCACTTCATGAACACTCACATCCACCTGCTTGATTTTCTTTGGCCAAACTCCAGCGTTTTGAACAGAACAGCAGGGAGATAGATACACGGTATTCAGCAGTCTCGTCTAAACTGGCCAAGGTCCCACCCCAGGGTTGTTCAGCCGGGATGTGACTAATGTCACTTGTAGCAGCAGTTTTGTTGACGTTAGACAGCCAGTAAGAAAACTATTCTAAAGATGATATCATAAATAAATCTCCATCTGGGCTATTCTACATGGAGATATGATTCTCAAAACTAAGCCCCAACAAGCCGCCACCTGGCAGTGGCCAGTTTCCCAACTGCTCTTGCAAACACCTACCTAGGGATAGCCATGCAACCCACTTCTAGCTATGGAAATCTAAATGGCAGTTGGTCAACAATACTTATAGGAAATCTTTTGCTGTTTGTTGTTTGTTTTTACTAAAAAGATAAACACAGCTGGTTCTATTCTCCACTTCCTTTGTTTTGAACACAGACTTGATGTCTGGAGCTGTAGCATCTATTTTGCAACCAGGAGGCAAAGACCTAGCGATTTGGGCTGTTTCACAAAATAGCACACATGGAGTAGCTTATAGGTAAACAACAGAAATGTATTTCACTCAGAGGTCCAAGATCAAAACATGAGCATAGCTCGTGAAGGATGAGGACCTGTTTCCTGGCTTATAGACAGCTGCCTTCCAGCTCTCCTCACACGGGAGAGGGAGAGGGAGCTGCCTGTGGGGTCTTTATGAAGGTACTTACCCCTAGTCAGGAGGACCCTGTCCTGACGACCTAACCACCTCTCAAGGCCCGATCTCCTAATACCACCACGTTGATGACACGGTTGCAACACTTGTCTTATGCGCGTGTGTGTTGGGGGTGGGCACATTCACTCCACAGCCGCAAATAACGAGGATCCAAGGAACCAGGGGAAGACAGCAAACGGCAACCTCTGAACATCTGGAACATCGAGAGTTTGTGTTCAAGCCATGTGCCCGATTGCTGCTACCTGTGGGCCACTGGACCTCATGTCACAGACGTCAAAGGGCCAGCCTGCGCCGGGGCCAGCACGTTGCCCGAACCAGGGCTGCCCCTGCCGCACCCAGCTGTCTGCCAGTGTCACAGACCAAAGCTGCTCGGGCCCTCAGAGCACTCGGAAAAGGGGGTGTTGGGGGCACCGACCTGACTCACGGTATCGGTATCATCATTCACAAATGTGACGGTTTTGAAAATAATTCCCCCAGATAGGAGTATGTTGAGATTATTGCTAGTGCCACCTAAGTTATTTTTTTTTTTTTTTTTTTTGACAGGCAGAGTGGACAGTGAGAGAGAGAGACAGAGAGAAAGGTCTTCCTTTGCCGTTGGTTCACCCTCCAATGGCCGCCGCGGCCAGTGCGCTGCGACCGGCGCACCGCGCTGATCCGATGGCAGGAGCCAGGAGCCAGGTGCTTTTCCTGGTCTCCCATGGGGTGCAGGGCCCAAGCACCTGGGCCATCCTCCACTGCACTCCCTGGGCACAGCAGAGGGCTGGCCTGGAAGAGGGGCAACCGGGACAGAATCCGGCGCCCCGACCGGGACTAGAACCCGGTGTGCCGGCGCCGCTAGGCGGAGGATTAGCCTAGTGAGCCGCGGCGCCGGCCCACCTAAGTTATTTTTAAAAAATGATGCTGGTGGCCGGCGCTGTGGCGTAGTGGGTAAAGCCACCGCCTGCAGTGCCTGATACCCATATGAGTGCCAGTTCTAGTCCCGGCTACTCCTCTTCCAGTCCAGCTCTCTGCTGTGGCCTGGGAGTGCAGTGGAGGATGGCCCAAGTGCTTGGGCCCCTGCACCTACGTGGGAGACCTGGACGAAGCGCCTGGCTCCTGGCTTCGGATAGGAGTAGCTCCAGCTCTTTCGGCCAATTGGAGAGTAAACCAAAGGATGAAAGACCTCTCCCTCTCTCTCTCTTTCTCTCTCTCTCTGCTTCTCCTCTCTCTGTGTAACTCTTTCAAATAAATAAATCTTTAAAAAAAATGAGGCTGATGACATCCCTTGCCCCAGAAGGTCCCCCAAGCCCCCCCCCATCCTCGGCACACTCCTCCAGACCCCCCTGCACCGCTGGAACAGGGCACGTGGCTCACGCTCCAGACTACAGGTGGCGACTGAGCCCGGCTCCTCACGGGGCGGGGTCACTGCTGTAACACACGTGGCTTCCCATCACCTGTGCCCGCTGTGCCCTTCCTCTCACACAGCTGCCTTGGGCTCCCCGACCTCTCCCACTTCCCCAGGAGGCAGGCGGGGAAGGTGGCCGGGGGGATGGGCTCACCCCTGCATGTCCCTGTAACGGCTATGGAGCAGCCTGGTCAAACACAGCATCTGGGTGTGTCTGGGGGGAGGGGGAGAGGGGAGGCGTTACTGGATGAGAAGAGAAACGGCCTCTCCCCAGTGCGGGGTGGATCTCATGCAGCCCCCTGAGGTCTGCAGACTGCACCCAAGAGGCTGGGACCCCTTTAGATGCCTGCCTGCCTGCTTGCCCCAGCTGGTACACAGCTCAGCTCATCTCCTCCTGCCCCCAGACTGGGACTCACCCTGCTGGCACCCTTGGGTCTTGGGCCTTCGGGCTGGGACCGAGTTATGCTACCAGCTTGCCTGGGCCTCCTGCTTGTACAGGATTCGTGAACCTCCACGACCAGGTAAGCCACTTCCCGCAGCACATCGGCACGCATACTTCTATCTCCTGCCCACGTGGTCTGTCCCTAAAACCCTGACTGTCCCGTGTCCCATGTAGTACACCAGGCGAGTGCTGCAGGAGCAGAGGGAGCGTTGGCTCAGATGTTACGTGCGAGAGACAGCATCACGTGGGCCGTACAGGCTGGCCCGGTGCTCCGACCCCTGAGCGCCAGCACAGCGGCAGGGAGCAGGTGCAGACAAGTCGACCCACTTTATTGGGTAGGCAAACTGAGCCAGCAGGAGCTGGTCCTTGGTGCAAAGAGAGAGCACCTCCTGCAGGCAGCAGCGGCCCCTTGCAAGGCGTGTTCAGGTCTGTTGGGGCTGCAGGAGACCCTGGGTCCTGGGCGCAGCTGGCCTCTTGCCCCTCCACTGTAGTTCAGGAGAAAGCAAGCCCTGTACCACAAGCAGCCTCGGCAGCTCGCATCCTACATTTTTAACTGGCTCTTTTTTCTTCTGTTTTTAAAATGGAAACCAAGATGAAAAGGTGAATTGGGGACCTATTAGTTTGCTCTGGCTGCCATTAGCAAAGTGCTACAGACTGCAGTAAAAATCCATTTCCTCCCTGCCGACTCTGGAGGCTGGAAGTCCATGATTGAGGGCCAGCAGGGAGAGGCAGAGAGAGAGAGAGAGAGAGAGAGAGGTCTTCCATCCACTGGTTCACTCCCCAGTTGGGCTCAACAGCTGGAGCTGCGCTGATCTGAAGCCAGGAGCCAGGAGCTTCTTCCAGGTCTCCCATGTGGGTGCAGGGGCCCAAGCACTTGGGCCATCTTCTACTGCCTTCCCAGGCCACAGCAGAGAGCTGGATCAGAAGTGGAGCAGCCAGGACTTGAACTGGTGCCCATATGGGATGCCGACACTGCAGGTGGCGGCTTTACCTGCTATGCCACAGCGCCTGGACTGAATCTTTGTCCTCCCAGACCCATATGCTGCATCCCAAGCCTCAGGGTGATGGATGGTATTAGGAGGTTTGATCATGAGTATACACCCTCCCTCCCCCATAATAAGCAGCAGTGCCCTTTCCAGAGGCTCAAGAGACCAGAATTCTCTCCTGCCTCCATGTGAGGCACAGAGAGAGCTAGTGGGCCCTCACCAGAATCTGACAATGCCTCCAGGCCTGTGGGAGACAGATTCCTGCTGTGTAGAAGCCATCAGTCCACAGTGTTTTATTACAGGAGCTGGGCTAACCGGGCACATTCAGCAGAGGTGCTGCCAACATAGGCAACGTGGAGTGTCAGAGCCTGGCTCGGCCAGTGCAGACGACACTTGTCTCCTAACTTGAACAATGCCTACGCCGGCTGCCACTCTGCATTGCGGCTGGGAGTTCTTGGAGGAGTTTTTTTTTTTTTTTTTTTTTTTTCTTGGAGGAGTTTTGCAGCCAGCGGACACAGGCTAGAGCCTAGCACTGGGGGCAGCACACAGCGGGGCCGTGGGGGAAGCGAGGCAGGGACTCACGAGTGCACCCCTGTGCGGGAGGCAGGTGCCCAGGCGGCGTGATGACTCCGAATGCAAGAGGGAAGTCTCATCCCTCATCCGTCATCCGGTCGAAGTGAACCAGTCATTTCCCCAAACGGCACTTCTCTTCAACAAACTGTGCCCATCAAAGCAAAGGCTCGGAAACTTTAAGAGGCCATAAACCCTTTGGCAACGACACAGAGCTCCGGGAACACACGCGCGGGTAAATAAATCCAAGAGCTGCCGCCGAGACCTGGTTGCATCTGGAAGGCCAGACAGCAACAGACACGCTGAGGAAAGAAACAGAGAGCACTCCAGCCCCAGAGTGCCCCATGAGGCATGCCGCAACACCCCACCCCCACCACCGGCTCCCAGAAGCCCCACGCAAGGCAGCAGAAAGGCAAGGCACACTGAGACACAAAGTTGATGCCACTCCCCGGCAAAGCAAGCTGCGGCCCCGCTGAAGGACCTGCAGGCCCGTGGACACGCCCCTGAGGAGGGAGAAGGCAGCTGTGAGTCCTGGGTGAGACTCGCCATGCCCTCCGCACCAAGTTCACGTTCAGCCACCAAGCGCAGGGCTTTGGGGCAGACAGAACCGCCAGTCTGGGCTCTGCACTCAGTGCATCTGTGGGAGTGCTTTCCTCTGGGAAATCTGACATTAAATCTGAATTTAAAACATTTCCCCTGGAGCCAATGTTGTGGCATAGCAGTCCATAGCCTGCAGCATCCCATAGGGGGCGCCGGTTCAAGCCCCAGCTGCTTCACATCTGATCCAGCTCTCTGCTATGGCCTGGGAAAGCAGTAGAAGATGGCCCTGTCTCTCCCCCTCTCAAAAGGACGCCAGCCCTATTGAGTTAGGGCCTATTTTCATCACCTCATTGTACCTTTTATATATATATATATTTTATTTTATTTAATGAACATAAATTTCCAAAGTACAGCTTATGGATTACAATAGCTTCCCCCCCCCATAACTTCCCTCCCACCCACAACACTCCCCTCTCCCACTCCCTCTCCCCTTCCATTCACATCAAGATTAATTTTCAATTATCTTTATATACAGAAGATCAATTTAGCATATATTAAGTAAAGATTTCAACAGTTTCCACCCACACAGAAACACAAAGTGCAAAATACTATTCAAGTACTAGTTATAGCATTAATTAAACACCTAAGAGTAATTGTGTATTAATTACAGAGTTCAACCAATAGTTTTAAGTAGAACATAAAAAATACTAAAAAGGTAAAGTATTAAGTTCTTTTTTTTTCTTTTTCTTTTTTTGTTTGTTATATAGTTGTTTTTTTTATTTAATAAATGTGAATTTACAAAGTGCAACTTTTGTATTGTTGTGGCTTCCCCCCCCCAACCTCCCTCCCTCCTGTGGCCCTCCCCTCTCCCACTCCCTCTCCCATCCCGCCCTTCATCGAGTTTCATTTTCAATTACCTTCATATACTGAAGATCAACTTAGTATATACTAAGCAAGGATTTCAACAGGCTGCACTCACACAACCGCACAAGGTATAGGGTATTGTTCGACTAGTAGTGTTGTTTTTAGGTTTCATAGTAAAACACTTAAGGACAGAGATCCCACGTGGGGAGCCTGTACTCAGTGACTCCCGTTGTTGATTTACCAATTGGCACTCTTATTTATGACGTCACTAATCACCCGAGACTCTTGCTATGAGCTGTCTAGGCTATGAAAGCCCCTTGAGTTCACCAACTCTGAACTTGTTTAGTCAAGGCCGTATCACAGTGGAGGTTCCTTCCTCCCTTCAGAGAAAGGCGCCTCTCTCCTTGATGGCCTGTTCCTTCTGCTGGGGTCTTGTTCACCAGGATCTTTCATTTAGATTGTTTTTTGCCACCGTGTCATGGCTTTCCATGCCTGTGAGACTCTCATGGACCTTTTAGCCAGATCTGAAAGTCCCCAGGGTTGATTCTGAGGCAGGAGTGCTGCCATTCTATACCTTATTGTACCTTAATTAAATCCTTAAAAGTCATATCTCCAGGGCTGGGGCCGTGGCTCACTTGACTAATCCTCCGCCTGCAGTGCCGGCATCCCTTTTGGGCGCCAGGTTCTAGTCCCAGTTGCTCCTCTTCCAGTCCAGCTCTCTGCTGTGGCCTGGGAGTGCAGTGGAGGATGGCCCAAGTGCTTGGGCCCCTGTACCCGCATGGGAGACCAGAAGCACCTGGCTCCTGGCTTTGGATAGGCGCAGCACCAGCCATAGCAGCCATTTGGGGGGTGAACCAATGGAAGGAAGACCTTTCTCTCTGTCTCTCTCTCTAACTCTACCTGTGAAATAAATTAAAAAAATCACATCTCCAAATACATTCATGTTGGGGATTAGGGCTTCAACAGAGCAATTTGCTATGGGACACAGCTCAGTCCCTAACAGATTCTAGAATCCTTTGTTCAGACCTAAGCCAGATCCAAGGCAGTGCCTCACAGAACTGTTAAAATCACAGGGATTCTAGGATACTTGTGAATATTGTCCCTTGGTCCTATCAGTAGAAAACCGGGGTAGAGCTGGCGCCATGGCTCACTAGGTTAATCCTCCGCCTGCGGCGCCGGCACCCTGGGTTCTAGTACCGGTCGGGGCGCCGAATTCTGTCCCGGTTGCTCCTCTTCCAGTCCAGCTCTCTGCTGTGGCCTGGGAGTGCAGTAGAGGATGGCCCAAGTGCTTGGGCCCTGCACCCGCATGGGAGACCAGGAGGAAGCACCTGGCTCCTGGCTTCGGATCAGTGCAGTGCACCGGCCGCAGCGGCCATTGTGGGGTGAACCAACAGAAAAAGGAAGACCTTTCTTTGTCTCTCTCTCACTGTCCACTCTGCCTGTCAAAAGAAAGAAAGAAAGAAAGAAAGAAAGAAAGAAAGAAAGAAAGAAAGAAAGAAAGAAAGAAAGAAAGAAAGAAAGAAAGAAAGAAAGAAAGAAAGAAAGAAAGAAAGAAAGAAAGAAAGAAAGAAAGAAAGAAAGAAAGAAGAAAGAAAGAAAGAAAAGAAAGAAGAAAGAAGAAAGAAGAAAGAAGAAAGAAGAAAGAAGAAAGAAGAAAGAAGAAAGAAGAAAGAAGAAAGAAAGAAAGAAAGAAAGAAAGAAAGAAAGAAAGAAGAAAACCAGGGTAGAAAAAGGGCTTTAAAGATATCTGTGGGGGCTGGTGCTGTGGCGTAGTGGGTAAAGCCACCAGCATCCCATGTGGCTGCAGGTTCCAGTCCCGGCTGCTCCACTTCTGATCCAGCTCTCTGCTGTGACCTGGGAAAGCAATGGAAGATGGCCCAAGTGCTTGGGTTCCTGTACCTGTGTGGGAGACCCAGAGAAAGCTCCTGGCTCCTGGCTTCGGATTGGTGCAGCTCCGGCCATGTGGCCATCTAGGGAGTGAACCAGTGGATGGGAGATGTCTCTCTATCTTTGCCTCTGCCTCTCTGTAACTCTGCCTTTCAAATAAATAAATAAATCTCAAAAAAAAAAAAGGTATCTGTGGGACAGGCTACTTTTTTTAACCAACAGATAGAGCCCCAGTAACATACAAAAATATCCACAAAGTTTCTAAGAGAATTGTATTGGAAGAAACACTGTCCTCTTAGCACAGGATAGAAATAGAACAAACTGCAAAGATGCCCCCAGATCTGAAACTTCAACATGTAGGAAGCAGGCCGGGAAAACTACTCAAGCACAGTCAAAAAAAAAAAAAAAAAATGAGAGAAAGAGAGAGAGAATCAGATGTTGCAACTGAAATCCTAGAGAGTGGCTGGTGTTGTGGCCAGTCAGTAAAGCTGCCACCAGTGACACCAGCATCCCATGTGGACGCTGGTCCAAATCTCTGCTACTCCACTTCCCATCCAGCTCCCTGTTCATGGCCTGGGAAAAGCAATGGAAGATGACTCAAGTGCTTGGGCCCCTGCCACCCACATGGGAGACCTGGATGAAGCCCCTGGCTCCTGGCTTTGGCCTGGCCCACCTCCATCAGCCATCTGGGAAATGAACCAGGGGACAGAAGATCTCTGTCTCTCCTTTTCTAACTCTTTCAAATAAATAAATCTGAAAAATACACCTGGAGAGCGTGAAGCCAAGAGCCATGGAAAGTTACTCCCAGGAGCTGTTCCTGTGCACCCTACTGGATTTCAGAACTGCTAAGAACCAGTGATTTCTGTGTTTCTCAAAGTTCCACTCACTTTGAACAAAAGGGCTGTAGCAATGATCCTATGCTTGTCCAGCTGTATGTGGTTGGAGGTGTGTGCTAGGGATGGCAAGCAGACAACTGGTTAAAATTCTCAAACTGCAGATAAAAAGCAACCAGACTTGAGGATCCATACTCAAAGAACTAAACCTGGGGCCGGCGCTGTGGTGTAGTGGGTACAGCTACCGTCTGCAGTGCTAACATCCCATGGGGCGCCTGTTCATGTCCCGGCTGTTCCATTTCCAATCCAGCTCTCTGCTATGGCCTAGGAAAGCAACGGAAGATGGCCCAAGTCCTTGGGCCCCTGCACCTGCATGGGAGACCCAGAAGAAGCTCCTGGCTACGGATTAGCCCAGCTCCAGCCATTGCAGCCATCTGGGGAGTGAAGCAGCGGATGGAAAACCTTGTGCGCTCTCTCTGCCTCTCAAATAAATAAATAAGTCTTTAGAAAAAAGGAAAAGAAAAAGAACTAAACCTACAGAGCCACATTAACACATAGGCCTGATTTGGATACAAGATTCTGGACTTCCCACTGACGCGTTATTAGGGTGAGGCTGCGGCGGACCCGAGAGGCTGAGCACATTTTGCACATGGGAAGCACGCCAGTCAAGCCCAGAGGGAGGACTGGGGCTACCAGCCTCGAGACAACCCCTTAAGATCCCACCTTCTGATGTCCTCACTCCTGGGGGGGGGCACCCTGAACCAGACTCACCAACAGAGTGCAGCAGGACTGAAGCATGTGGCTTTTAATTCTAAGTCTTCAGAGACCCAGTGCCTTCTCTTCAGCTTCTCTTGGATCGCTCTGGGAGAACCTCAGGACATGGTCCACGCCAGACCACGCTACCCATAGAAACTGTGCGATGCTTTAAGCCACGAAGTACTGGGGTATCCCACTCCACAACAATAGATAACTGTTAGAGCATCAGAACGAACACCTGCCAGGTATGCTACTGAATTCACGAGTCAATGGTGGGAACAGGAAGACGGTACCAAGAGTACTTTAGGAAATGGATATCTTTCATGAACTTAACGAAGAACTGCTGCAATTGGAGTGCCAGGTTAGTACTGAATGATGCAAAGCTGGTTAGTTTCCTACAGAGGGATAAGCTGTAAACTTTCAGGTTATCTTTTCAACTGGACAGAAATGACTTTCATCTCCACCAGCCCAAATAGAGTTCACACAGAGCCTATTAAGAGCTTCATGGCCCTGTTCTGTGTTGTGGGCGGCTGTCCTGTGTGCCGCAGGGTGTGCGGCCGAGTCCCCGCCTCTACCCGCTGGTTGTCAGCAGCACTCCTGTGGGCCCCCACTGTGACAATCAAATATGCCTCCTAGCATCGCAAATGTCCTCTGGGGCCCCAGAATTGAGGACTACTGCCATTGATAACAAGGCAATCTTCCAGAAGACCTGCTTGCTCATCAATGTCCATTGTTTTTAAGGGTTTGTTTATTTGAAAGGCAGAGTTACAGAGAGGTAGAGGCAGAGAGAAAGACATCTTCCATCTGCTGGTTTACTCCCCAAATGGCCACAAAAGCTGAGCTGGGCTGATCCAAAGCCAGGAACCAGGAGCTTCTTCTGGGTCTCCCATGTGCAGGTGCAGGAGCCCAAGGGCTTGGGCCATCTTCTTCTGCTTTCCCAGGCCATAGCATAGAGCTGGATAGGAAGTGGAGCAGCTGGGACTTGAACCAGCACCCATATGGATGCCAACACTACAGGTGGTGGCTTTACCTGCTATGACACAGCACCTCCCCCCTCAACACCCATTTTGACAATGAAATACTAGGCCATCTACATTTTCCCCTCGTTCTTCTTCTTTGAAAAAAAAAAAGTTATTTGTTTGAAGTGCAGAGAAAGGAGGTGAGAGAGAAAGAAATCTTACTCTTTCATCGACTGGTCCACTCCATAAATACCCATGACAATTGGGCCCGGGCCAGGCTGAAGTCAGAAGCCTAGAACTCAGTCTAGGTCTTCCACGTGGGTGGCAGGAATCCAAGTACTTAAGCCATCACCTGCTGCCTCCTATTTTTAAATCTCAACAACAGAATGTGTGTTCTGTGACCGTCCTAACAGTTTTCAGTAAGAATCGGGTAGGGGGAGGGGTATCATGGAAGGCAGATTATTCTATTGTTCACTGCCAGATCAAATATCAAGTTCCTTATTAATTGTTTGTTTATTTTGAAAGGCAGAGAGGGGCCGGTGCTATGGCGAGGCATGGTAATGCCCTGGCCTGAAGCACCGGCATCCCATATGGGCGCCAGGTCTAGTCCTGCCTGCTCCTCTTCTGATCCATCTCTCTGCTATGGCCTGGGAAAGCAGTAGAAGATGGCCCAAGTCCTTGGGCCCCTGCACCCACATGGGAGACCTGGAGGAAGACCTGGAGGAAGCTCCTGGCTCCTGGCTTTGGATCAGCGCAGCTCCGGCCATTGCGGCCAATTGGGGAGTGAACCAGCAGATGGAAGACCTCTCTCTCTCTCTCTCTCTCTCTCTGCCTTTCTTCTCTCTGTATGACTCTCTAACTTTTGAATAAATAAATAAAATCTTAAAAAAAAAAATAAAGGCAGAGAGAGAGAGAGAGACAGAGAGATCTACCTGCTGATTGACTCCCCAAATGCCCCACAACAGCCGGGGCTGGGCCAAGCCTAAACCAGGAGCAGGGAACTCCATCCAGGCCCCTCACAAGGGTGGTAGGAATTCAATCACTGGAGCCATCACAGCTGTCTTCCAGGGTGCAATTAGCAAGGAGCTGGCATCCAAAGCGAAGCCAGGACTTGAACCCAGGCACTCCCATATGGAACGCGGGCATCCCAAGTGGCATCCAAATGCCCATCCCATTTCTTTATTTAAAAGGCAGAGACACAGAGACAGTACCTTGTACTTCTTCTGAACGCATGCACGTGGGCCACGAGATCAGAAAGGAAGCCCCACCGCATGACCTGTGATGTCCCTGCAGCTGCTGCCATCCCAGCTCACACTGAACCTCCCTCAGCTCATGGGAGACAGAAACAATGGTGGGGGAGAGCGAGTGTGGAGAGTGCAGCTGAGCACGGGGCCACGCAGCTCCCGAAGGTTTCCAACAATGCGCCGTACAAAGGCTTTCCTGGAAGAACAGCTGAGCGGCAAAAGAAAGGGGGCCGGCGCTGTGGCGTGGCAGGTTAAGCCACTGCCTGCAGTGCCAGCATCCCATATGGGCACTGGTCCAAGTCTCAGCTGCTCCACTTCTGATCCAGCTCTCTGCTAGGGCCTGGGAAAGCAGTAAAGGATGGCCCAAGTTCTTGGCCCCTGCACCTACATGGGAGACCCAGAGGAAGCTCCTGGCTCCTGCCTTCAGATTGGCGTAGTTCTGGCTGTTGTGGCCATCTGGGGAGTGAAGCAGTGGATGGAAGATCCCTCTCTCTGCATGTCACTCTGCTTAAAAAAAAAAAATCTTGAAAAGAAAGGTAGGTAGGAAGAAGGGTGAGGAAAAATAAGAAGAGAAACAAGCCCACTAGAGTCCCAGGCCCTCTCAACTTTGTTTTGATACTTTTCTTTTCTTTTTTTTTTCTTTTACAGGCAGAGTGGACAGTGAGAGAGAGAGAGAGAAAGGTCTTCCTTTGCCGTTGGTTCACCCCCCAATGGCCGCTGCAGCCAGCGCACCGCGCTGATCCAAAGCCAGGAGCCAGGTGCTTCTCCGGGTCTCCCACGCGGGTGCAGGGCCCAAGCATTTGGGCCATCCTCCACTGCACTCTCGGGACACAGCAGAGAGCTGGCCTGGAAGAGGAGCAACCAGGACAGAATCCGGCGCCCCAACCGGGACTAGAACCCGGTGTGCTGGCGCTGCAGGCGGAGGATTAGCCTATTGAGCCGCGGCACCGGCCACTCCTGGCTCTTGGCTTCGGATTGGTGCAGCTCTGGTGGTTGTGGCCATCTGGGGAATGAAGAAGCAGATGGAAGGCACCTCCCTCTCCCTCTCCACCTCTCTGCCTCTCTGTAACTCTGCCTTTCAAATAAATAAATAAATCTTTAAAAATTAAAAATTAAAGATTTATTTATTTGTTTGAAAGGTAGAGTTACACAGAGAGAGGTGAGGAGAGGCAGAGAGAGAGAGAGAGAGAAAGAGGTCTTCCATCCCCTGGTTCACTCCCCAATTGGCTGCAACAGCCGGAGCTGTGCTGATCCGAAGCCAGGAGCAGGGAGCTTCCTCAGGGTCTCCTATGTGGGTGCAGGGGCCCACGGACCTGGGCCATCTTCTACTGCTTTCCCAGGCCACAGCAGAGAGCTGGACCGGAAGTAGATCAGCTGGGACTTGAACTGGCACCCATATGGGATGCCGGCACTGCAGGTGGCAGCTTTACCCACTACACCACAGTGCGGGCCCCAAAAATAAATATAAAAAAAAAAAAAAAACAGTTACTCTGGCAAGTTTCAGTTAAGGATCTGACAGCTCACTCTCAATGTCTGGCTGCGGCCAGGAAACAAGGGATCCCGGCGGCTCCAGCCCATGGCTCTCAGCCACACGCTGAGTAACCCTCACCTAGGACGACTTAACCCAAAGTCATCAGCAGAGCTGACAGGTGATGTTGACATGCCGGGGCCAACAAGGTGTGAAAGATGCCACGGATCCTTCCAGATGTGCACAGGGCTTGGTGGCACAGCAAAGGCTCAGAGAGATCTTGTTCAAAAAAAAAAAAAACCTGCGTACCCTCCCTGAACTCAGTTTTCTGAATTTATTTGCCCTTCTCTTGATTTTCTTATTATTTTTGAAAAAGATTCATTTATGTATTTGAAAGGCAAATTGGAGAGAGAGACAATCATCCATCTACTGGCTTACTCCCCAAATGGCTGCAATGGCCAGGGCTGGGCCAGGCTAAAGCCAGGAGCTTCTTCCAAGTCTCCCATGTGGGTACATACGCCCAAGGACCTGGGCCATCCTCTGCTGCTTTCCCAGGTGCATTAGCAGAGAGCTGGGTCAGAAGTTGAGCAGCCAGGACTTGAACCCACACCCACATGGTGGTGGCAGCTTAACTCATTAAGCCACAACATCGGCCCCATGGATTTATTTATATATAACACCTGCAGCATTTGTCAAACTACACTCCCGAGTTGCCTGCCAAAACAGGCTTGTCTGAGGTCTGGCCTCCGGGCAACCTGCCCAGCCTGGCAGGAGGAGGTCACTGATGCTGGAACCCAAAGTGGAAAATTCCCCAGGCTCACTGGGCGAGGCTGGTCAGCCCGGGAAAGCCCCAAGACAGCGCGGTGGGCAGACCGCACCAACCAGGGCAGGGACCCGCCTGCAGCACGACTCAGGTGCCTCTTAATTGTCTAGCTGCACTGAACAAGAGCCCCAGCTGTTACTGCTGCTACATTTTGACAACGGCTTAGCAGATTGGGCCGTGGTGGCCTTGAGCAAAAACCTGTGCACAGCATAAACTCAGCTGAATATAGGGAGTCTCTGGGTTAGTGGGGGGAGCGGGGAACTCCCACACACCAGTAGTAGCGGCCCTGTGTACTCTACCCTGGGCTCCCCCAAGCCAGACCCCCACTTGGGTTTTCCTAATTAGCCGGCAGCAGGCTGATTTCTGCTCCAGGCACTCCACAAACCATCCGTGCCATGGTCAGTACAATGGGAGCCTGCCCTGCTAGGGCCTGGCTTGCTCCGTTTTAACAGTCAAGGCTACTTTGTCTGCAGGCATCCGCCCCCGCACACAGCTCACACAGACAAGCAGCTGCTACGGGCATCCCGAAACTCGCCCTGGACATGCAGCACCACGACGAGACCCCCGACTTGCTCACTGGCCCGTGTGTGGGCTAAAATAAGCCAGCAAATTCTGTGATTCGCCTTGCAGGCAAAGGTGAGTCCTCCGATTTTGAATGAGGGCCAGCTGCGGGCGCCTGTGTCTAAGACCTCAGTGAAAGAGGCACCTGCCCATCTTTGTCGGCTAGAGGAGGGGCCGCGGCTTCCACCTGGTGCACTCTCTCTGTCTCTTTAGCGACATGCAGCTTGCAAGCCTGAGCCACCAGGTAGCAAGTGTCCCTATGTGGGAGCCACTGCGCTAGGAAGACCATGAACAAAATCTCCCTCCGCCCCCAGGAGCCCCCCATCCAGTCCCCCTCCCCCCACCTCGAACCCCTGCCCGGGTACCAGATCATAGAGAAGGACCCTCAGAGACATTGCCAGTGTGGGCTCATGCAGCTGTGCTGCCCCTGAGCTGTGAGAGGTGATGACGACGCAGGGTGCTTTAAGCCACTTGTTTTGGGGTGCTCTGTTACTCAGCAGGGGATAACACGCCCCCAGAAGTGGGATGCCATCGGCAGTCCCCTCCACTCCTCTTCAGGAGAGAATCTTCCATCTGCTGGTTCACTTCCCAAATGGCTGCATGGCCAGGGCTGAACCAAGTCAAAGCCAGGAACTCCATCTGGGTCTCCCACATGGGTGCAGCCGTGGGCTTTTGATGCTTTCCCAGCCTCAAGCACACACGAAGGAACCCAGCGCACTCCTGGCCTCGCCCCCTCATACCTGCCTTCCCATTCCTCACCTCCTAGATGGCTTCTTCTAGAAGGTTCTGGTTTAAAAGCCCAATGGGTCACTGTTGTTAACCTTGGGCAAGTCCATTCTCCTGGCTTCTCAAGTTCAACACTCTGTTGTGCCAGGCACTGGACAGATGGAGTCCCCCACCCCGGGCACCCCAGAGACCTCATTCTTTGCCTTCCCCCCTCACAGGCACAGAGCAGAGCAGGACTGATAACCAGGAGAGAAGGGGCACCTGTTCCCTGGGCTGAGGTGGTTCCTGAGCGGCTCCTTATGTGGCAGAGCTCATGGCTCTGGTTGCCCTGGGAGACCTGCACCCTGCGATGGCTCCAGGTGCTCCTCACCGGTCCAGCTGCTGGGCTCCACCTTCTCCTTCCCAGAGAAGGGCAAGCACCTATTTTCACTCGCAGCGTGGGAAGCCAGTGCCTGCCAGGGAATTGTGTGCTCAGGACAGAAAAATCAAACAAGCAAGATCGATTACGGTGTTGCATGAGGCTTCTTTAGGCTGTGAATGGGCACAACTACTAATTTGCTTATCTCTGAAACAGAGAATAATGCAGCTACAAGGATTGAACAGGGCAATCTATGCAAAATACTTAGCACAGTGCCTGGATATGGGAAGATCTTACTAACCGCAGGCTATTCTTACTCTTATTCCATTAAAAAAAAAAAAAACAACTTATTTTATTCATTTGAATGGTGGACTTAGAGGGAGAAGGGAGGAGAGAGAGGGAGAGAATCCTCTATGTGTTGGTTCACTCCCCAAATGGCTGCAATGGCCAGGGCTGAGCCAAGCCAAAGCCAGGAACTCCAAACCCAAGCTGATCTGTGCTTAGCTTCAGAACTAAATTGGAAGAGTGGGCACTTGGCACAGCAGTTAAACCCCGGCCTGGGTTCAAGTCCAACTTTGCACCTGAATCCAGCTTCCTACTGATGGGCACCCTGGGAAGCAGCAGTGATGTTTCAAATACCTGGGTCCCCGCCACCCACCTGGGAGAGCTGCATGGAGTTCTAGGTTCCTGGCTTCAGCCTGGCTCAGCCCCAGCTGTCACCAGCACTTGGGGAGTGAACCAGGGGATGGGATCTCTCTCCACCTCCCCCTCACACCTGCCCCTACATCTCTCTTTCAAATAAACAAAAACAAATAAGAATTAAATGAAAACAAAGAAACCTTTGGTACCTCCTCAGTGGGGGAGGGGAGACCGGTGGCTTGTTGGGTGTCTTCCCTTCAGGGGCGGCACAGTGGGGCCACAGTTAGCAGGTGGCATCATTCTCATTGGTGAATGGGGACACAGCCACCCGCTCTGAATAAATATATTAGCCGAGGGTGCAGAATAGAACCAGCTTAGAGGTCAAACCTTCTCTCTGGAATGCCAGCTCTTGGAAAGGCTGTTGGGCATGGCCAGTGGCAAGTCGTCCACCTGACTTACCGCCACCTGCCGGCTCCCAGTGGGTACACATGGGGCTGCACCTGCCCTGGAGTTTGTAGCTGAGAAGCATCCGGAGCTGGAGACCCCAGGACATTGGTTTTAGTTCAGGTTCTGGCAGCAGCCCGGGACCAGGAGCTCAGTGACCCAAAGGAAGCCAATGTTCTGGGAGAGGAAATGAGTTCATCTTCAGGACCTCGGCAGGGAACTTCACAGATGTTCTGCCGGGCCCCTGGCGTGGTGAAGACAAGAGCTTGAAGCCACGAAGGCAGTGGGTACTGACGCTGTGTTTCACACACACGAGCTCTTTCCTGTTGTCACTCACTAAGTGCTGCTGACCACCGTGTAGGTTACCAAGATGCATTTGCCATGTATCTTATCTTAGGGGGCCTCCTTCCTCTCTTCTGTCTTTGGCTTCGGTTTTTCATTCTCCCTGAGGTCTGTGCCTTGTGCTGCTGCCTGGGGTGAAACTCGGGGCCCCAAAGGTGAGAAGAGTGGTTGGTCCCTGAGCCAACGGTCAACACAGACGTTCACTGGGGCGGTCAGGAGCCTCAAGAGGCCCAGCTGAAGACTGCCGGCCAGCCCAAACACACGGCAGCCCCGTCCCCTGGGCAAATGAGCTGGGCGCTGGGCCTCCATGGGGCACCTTTGAAAATCCCTTATGAGAAAGCCACAGGGAAGGCAGGAGAGCCGCAGCTGAAGACGGACTGCTGGGCGCTCTGGGTTCTGCAGGGACGGGCCGCGGGAGCTGGCACTTCCACATGGCACAAGGCCCAGGCATAGCAGGCGGCACAGACACAGCCTTAATTGATAGCTTAATTAAGGAATTAGGTAGGTTATAACTTCCAACCTACAGCTTGGTTAAGCTAAATTTCATTATCTCCCTTTCTTGTAGACACACACAAACTGGAGCAAACGAGGGGTGCGTGTCGGCCACCCAAGAACTGGTGCTACATGAGTGTGGCCTACCTGCCTGCGACACGGGTAGGCAGAAAGTGCCAACAGGAAACCCCAGAAAGCCACAGCTTACCCTCTTCCCTCGAGTCGGCTGAACTGCCTTCTGGAAATGAGAAACGCCATCTCTGAGAGCCAGGCAGCAGCCCTCAGGGTTCTAAGCCGGTGAAATACACAGGGGCTGGCTTTTGTGACTCTGTGTTGAAGCTACTGCCTGCAATCCTGGCATCCCATATGGGCGCCTGTTGGAGTCCTGGCTGCTCCACTTCCGGTCCAGCTCCCTGCGAACGTGCCTGGGAAACCAGCAGAAGATGCCCCAAGTGCTTGGGCCCCTGCCACCTACGTGGGAGACCCGGATGGAGTTCCAGGCTCTGGCTTTGGCCTGGCCATTGCACTGTGGCCGTCTGGGGAGTAAACCAGCAGATGGAAGATATCTGTTTCTCACTCACTCTCTTTCTAGTAAATAAATAAGGGAAGGAAGGAAGGGAATCTAGAAACGTGGAAGAAGACAAGCATGCTCTCATTTCTATAAAGGAAACTAGCAGGTGTTCCAGGAGCCATTGGCACAGCTGCCTCTTCAGGCTGCAGTGTGTGGGCTGGGGCTGGGGAACTTGAACTCCCTCCTGATTGCGCTTCAATCCTTGTTACTTGCAGCGTGGTCCCTGGAACTAGCATCGACCTCAGGCGGAAGCTTATGAGGAACACAGACTCTCAGAGCACATTGCAGACGCACAGGATCAGAAGCTGCATCTGAGCAGGAGGCACAGGGGATCTGCGTGAACATGGAAGTTTTACAGTCAGGGACCTGGGCAACAGGCTTTACAAAGCAGCTTCTAGTTAAGGTAAAAGATTCCCTAAAGCATTCTGTGTAGCTGGAAGCTGTGTAAGAAGAGCTATTTGAGAAATCTAGGCCATCACATGGAGATCTCTAACTGAAGTCTGACCTATGAATATGATATGGGGTTTTGCAAAAAGTGATTCGAGGTGAAGAGAGACTTAGCTGCGGGAGGGGACAAAGTGACAGAGAACAGAGACAGAAAGCATGTAGGGCACTAGTGGCAAACCATGCCATACCGTGTGATTTTGCCAGTAGGCTGGGGGGTGGGGTTAACACATGTCACGGGCACCTGCAGGAGCAAGCGAGAAGCCTGCAACCCATGAAGCGCCAAGTCCAGTGGTCCTTCCTTGGTGATCTCTCCCGTCAGTAAAGCCCCTTGCTTACCAGAGCACTCCGGAAGTTCTCTGGGGGAGGATGCCGTGGCGCAGCGGGTTAAGCCGTAGCCTGGGACGCCTGCAGCCTGCGTCCATCTCAGAGTGCTCGGGATCCAGTTCCACCTCTGCCTTCTGAGCCCGCTTCCTGCTGATGGGCCTGGGAAGGCAGAGGATGGCTCAAGCAGCTGGGTTCCTGCCACCCCTGTGGAGAGACCTGGATGGAGTCCCGGGCTCCTGGCGCGGCCTGACCCAGCCCCAGCTGTTACGAGCATTTGGAAAGGGAAGCAATAGATGGAAGGCCGGTCTCTCTCTCTCTCTCTTAAATAAAAATAAACATCAATTTGTGGAAAAATAGAATCTAAAGGTTGTTTTGGTGTTCCCCAATTTGAAATTATTGTATGGTTTTTTCATAATACTTTTTTTTTAAAAAAAAAGTATTTATTTGAAAGTCAGAGTTACACATGGAGAGAAGGAGAGGCAGAGAGAGAGAGAGAGAGAGAGAGAGAGAGAGGTCTTTCATTTACTGGTTTACTCCCCAACTGGCCACAATGGCCGGAGCTGAGCCGATCTGAAGCCAGGAGCTAGGAACTTCTTCCTGGTCTCCCACCTGGGTGTAGGGGCCCAACTACTTGGGCCATCTTCTACTGCTTTCCCAGGCCATAGCAGAGAGCTGGATTGGAAGTGGAGCAGCTGAGACTCAAACCAGAGCCCATATAGGATGCTGGCATGGCAGGTGATGGCTTTACCTGCTACACCACAGTGCCAGCCCCCTAAAATACTTATTTTCCACAAACTTTTTGAAGATCTCCTCATATGAACAGATTTTAAAATGTTTTCACGCCCAAGAAGCCTATCTTTTACTTCCATTGACTCCAGCTTTGAGAGTACCTTTATATTTGCACACAAATACCCCCAGCCCACCCCGAGCTGCATCATTGCCAAAGAAGGCCTGGGACCCCTGCCAGCAGAGACAGAAGCCCCCCACCCCCTGTTGCAAAGGGGGCTCCAGGCGTGTATCACAGACAGCCTTGAAAATGAGGCCACACAAGTGCTACGGATCTAACGTGACATCAGGGAGAGCCACTGAAGTTCAGGAAACAGGACAAATGACATCCAAATTGGGCTTCCAAGGGTAAGATTTGAGAGAGATTGAGTAAAAAGTTACTGCTAGAGGCCCAGGCACTGTGGTATAGCAGGCTAAGCTTCCGTCTATGGCGCCAGCATCCCATATGAGTAGCTGGTTCAAATCCCGGCTGCTCCTCTTCTGATCCAGCTCTCTGCTGTGGCCTGGGAAAGCAGTAGAAAATGGCCCAAGTCCTTGGGCCCCTGCACCCGTGGGGGAGACCTGGAAGAAGCTCCTTGCTTTGGATGGGCGCAGCTCCGGCTGTTGGAGCCATTTGGGGAGTGAACCAGCTGATGGAAGACCTCTCTGCCTCTCAAATAAATAAATCTTAAAAAAAAAAAAGTGACTGCAAGAACGCAAGCAAGTGTCACTGAGGCTTCCCTGATGGTAGCCGGTGTTTCCTTATTAAGAGTGCGGTGAACAGCACTTAATTTTGCTCTGATGGACACTTACGGGCACTTAGTAGATGGTCAATAACACTCCTGTCCAATGAGGGCCTTAGACACAGTGACATGGAGCAGGCTACGCGGGAGTCCAGGGCGGACATACGAACCTGGCGCAAACACCGTTGCTTGTGTACAGGCAGCTACGTTTACTGGCTGCTTTTAACTCTCCCCAGTTCACTATCGTCTTTGGGGGCACTGGGGCTGGGGCCACAGCTGCGGGCAGGTGCACCCCATGCAGGGTCCACTCCTTCCTTCCTGTTTGCTGCCTTCAGCTTGCCAGGGGACAGAGCAGGCGTTGGGAAAGGCAGCTCTGGTCCCTGCCAACATGGGAGCACTTGGGCAAGTCTCTTGACGACCCTGGGCTTGTTCCTTCTCCTGTCCAATGCCAATAAGAACTGGCACTGGCTGTGACCCAGGATGTCCTGGGGGGCCCTGGACGCCCAGCCCCGATGTGGGGGCACTTGTCTGGTTAGGCCAGAGTCTTTTTTCCTCCTTGTCCTCAGTACAGGTGCCAGGTGACCGGATTCTGCATAGCAACATTGCCCCTGCTTTCCACTAACTCCTTAATGGTAAAAGAACTGCTGGGTTTCTTTGCTTTGGTCATAATTTCTTATATCAGCTTTAATTAAGTTCCTGTTTCTTACACTTCCCCCAGCTTATCTCAGACTTAACGTACAGAGGACAGCGGATTTTTAATATATTGTACAGTTCCCGTTCCAGGTCTCCGGTGACTCTCACACATTCCATCTGGTGTCACGAAAGCTTTCCGAAGCCTGCACTCCTTCTCTGAAGTTATTTCCCAAATCCTATCCAGAAATGAATAGCTATCGGATGCTGATTAGTTTCAGGGCATCTAGTAGTATATCGATCCTGGGCAGAGACTTAGCATCTGGTTTGGCTGGAGAATTTAATTTTCTAGAAATCACACAATCGAGCTGGTATTGACACGAACACTTCTCCAGGGTTCCTTTAAATGCTAGTGCGTGGAGCCGCTTCCCCGACAGCCTTTGAAAAAGCAGCCTTGGAGCCCAACGTCGGTTTATTCTGCAGGAAGAGAGTATGAAGCATCTGATCTGAGGCCCCCCTTGGTATTTTGAGGTCTTGGACTTCCTGAGGTTCTTGGCTTTGAGAATTATTGTTGTTTCTCAAGTCTTCACTCATGGCATCGTTTTGACCTTCAGCTTCAATGGCCAAAACAACAGAGCACCCTTCTGCATGGGGTCTCAGAGCCGCAAGACTTCTCATCTTCCAAGGCCGACCCCAGGAACCTCTCCTGTGTTTCTTGGCCCTGCTTCCTCCCCCTACCATGTGATGGAGAAAGAGCAGTAATGGAGTCAGACTATCAGGGGAGGGGGCCAGGTGTGAGCCCCTCCCCGAGGATCAGCCTTTACTGAAGTCCCAACGTGCCTTGGATGCTTGCTTGCTTGCCGCCTAAATGGTGGCCCCTGGTGTTTTCACTGTGGCTGCTTCTCACATCCCAGGGACCATCAGCTCCAAAATCTTTGTCCTAAAAGGCCTCAGAGACTTCATGCAAACAACTTCTCACCATCATCCTGACAGCCCGTGGTTCTCAAGCTCACGGTCAGCAACTCCCACCTCCAACCCACCATGACCTTTGCCACCACCATGCTTTCCCGCTGGTCCGAGGCAAGGCTGGGAGGTGGAGATGTCTGCCCAGGACACTATGCCTGATGCTCTGTAGCTTCTTTCCTTAGCAAGCATCACTCTCCTTGAAAGCACTCAGAGAGCCACCTCTGAGGCTGGCGCTGTGATATAGATTAAGCATCCACCTGTGGCGTCAGCATCCCATACTGGCGCTGGTTCAAGTCCTGGCTGCTCCACTTCCGATCCAGCTCTCTGCTATGGCCTGGGAAAGCAGTAGATGGCCCAAGTGCTTGGGCCCCTGCACCCGTGTGGGAGACTAGGAAGAAGCTCCTGGCTTCGGATCAGTGCAGCTCTGGCTGTTGCGGTCATTTGGGGAGTGAACCAGCAGATGCAAGCTCTCTCTCTCTCTCTCTCTCTGTGTAACTATGCCTCTCAAGTAATGAATAAATCTTAAAAAGAAAAAAAAAACAAGCAAGCAAACAAGCTACCTCTGTGTTTGGAGAGGGCAAACAGCCTTCTTCTGTGTTGGGTGTGCTGTGATTTAACCTGGCCTCCAAGGATAGACATTCGGGCTGTTTCCAGCTTTTCTGTATAACAAACAACGGGGCAACAGACACCCTCTTACAGAATTTTTTTTTTTTTTTTTTACTTTCTGGTTGTAAAAGCAATCTTGTTGGGCCAAAGAGGACACGCCATACAGTTTGATCCTGGTAGAGCGGTCCCTTGCTAGAAAGTAATTTTCCTTTCCCTAGCCGGGCACGCACGCTATTCTTTTTGCCAATGGCCTCTGTCAATCACCGTGTCAATTTCTCTACTTAATGGGAACAGAGGACAGGCTTATTAACTGTGTGCTTATCTGTGCCCTTCTTTCAGTATCCTCAGCCTAGGCTACATCTGGGGGCACTTTTCAAGTCTAATGGGGCACAAAATCCCCTCTAAGCTGTGAATGCCATCAGCCTTCTCGCTATGCAGACATCTAGATTCCTCACTTAGGTTTGTTGAGTGTCTGTGTTCCAGGGCCTGTTGGAAAACCCCAGTGTAGAGGGGCGGCTGTTTGGTGCAGTGGTTGAGCCACAGCCTGGGAGGCCCGCCCCCCATCGTGGAGAACCTGGATTATAATCCCAGCTCTGCCCCCCACACCGCACCCCCGCTTCCTGCTAATGAGCACCCTGGGAGGCAGCAGGTGATGGCTCAAGGCAGTTCTGTCCCTGCCACCCACATGGGAGACCCAGACTGAATTCTAGGCTCCTGGCTTTGGTCCAGCCCAGCCTGGGCTACTGAGGGCACTTGGGGAACAAACTAGTGGCTGGCAGACCTGTTTGTCTTTCCCCCTTTCAAAAACAAAACAGAAAACCACCCTGCCGGGAAGGCCTGACTCCCGCATCTTGTTCATGAGACAGGTCCAGCAAGGTTAGTGCAAAAGCTGAGGTTCCCTTCTAAGTTCTTTTCCTAGTCTGTGTTCATTCCGACATGAGAACCCCCAAACAAAATCACAGTGGCTTCTTGGTAGTTGCTGGAGATGGATGTGGGAGCTAAAAGGACAGACAAACGCGGAGCAACACTGTCTCCTTCTGTGTGGGTCAGAACACTGCCTCTAGCAGAGGCTGCCCCTCGGTGGTCTCAGCCAGGGTTCGGAGCCCGGGGCTCTGACAGCCCACAGTAGATTCCTACACAGGTGCATTCTAGGGAAGGATCAGATCAGTGAACCATGAAATGTTGGGCTGTATCGGTGTCCAGCTTCAAAAACCAACCCAACCCAATTCCGGGCCTTAACCTGAGAGATTTTGGTTTTGGTGGTCTGGTGTGGCCTGGATGTCAGTGTTTCCCGAAGCTGCCCACATGATTCTCATTGGCACCATGGCCGAGATGCCCCACTTCTATCATTCCCACTCTGCTTTCTCTCATACCCACCATAATATATACCTAAGAAAGGTGAGGCCTGCAAAGGTGATATGCTTTGCCCAAGGTCACACTGCTACCAAGTAGCAAGGTCAGAGCCAAGTGCAGGCTGCACTGCCCAGTTGGCTCTACCAAACCGACAAGGTGCAGGACCGCCATTGTTCTTCCTTTCCCAGGGTCACTCTCCTCAGTGGCGTTTTCCATGGGTGCAAATTTGGCCGTGTCAGCCCCTGCTGCTCTGCTCCTTGCCCTGTGCGGTCCTCCAACAGCTGCCCCATCGGTCAGGGTGACCAGTGTCCCTGTTCATTCTCACGGCTGCACCCCCCAGCATGTCCACTTCAAGCCACATCCTTCTTCTCCAGAGTCATCTCCAGGCTTCGCACTCGGGTCCCGCCAGAGACCTGGGCCACTACGATGCTGTCCACTTTCCCCACCAGACTGTCTGCTCCAGGAGCACAGGGCCCAGCGTGCTCCCAGCACAGGGCATCATGGGTAGGGATGCGGTCTCCGTTGTCTTGGGAGCAGAACCCTGTTCCAACTCTGCTCTCCTCGGACGTCCAGGGTACCCATCAGAGACCCAGCCCCAGTGGGCTCTGCCGCAGCTCTGACACAGAGGCCTGGCCAGGATCTGAGCCGCGGCACTCACTGGGGTGGACTTGGCTGTGCTGGCAGCCACAGTCCACTGCTGACTCAGGTTGAGCTTACAGAAACGCTCGCCTCTGCATCCCTGCAGCCATGCTATTTCTCAATCGCATCTGTGTGTGTGTGTGCGGTGGCAAAATTGAAATATCTGTGTAGCAAGGTTGGTACGATCGTCTCCACGCTGCCTGCTTTATGTTCTGATTACCGTCATCTGCTTCCTCATAAAGTGAAAAGTCTGCATTACACAAAGTTTAATAATTGGTGTTTTAATACTTACAGAAACAGAAAGTAACAAACCAGCACAAGCAAGGGATGACGTAGAAGCACTGGAGAACTCTGCAGTCAGGTGGGTTTCTCTAACATTATCTTCCCAGATACACGCACCCTCCTCCCAAGCCCTCACTGGCCCCTTGCCTCCCTGCAGCCACCGCTCAATAGCTGATCGTCCCTTCCCGCTGCGCCCATCTCGCGGCAGCCCCAGGAATGACACCAGATGACGGCAAAGCTCCCGACTGCCAAATCCAAACCGAGGCTTTGGCCGGTACCTGCAGTGTTTCACGCCGCAGACCCCTCCCTCAGCCACGGCACCAACTGTCTTCCCGAACCATCCCAACCGCGCTGTCTCTCCCGCACGTCCCCCTGCACACTCTCACCTCTTCACCACCCTCCCTCTGCTCCATGAGGACAGGGCCACGTCCCTCTCGGCCACTGAGACCTGGCACTGGGGTGGCATGTGGCTAACAGATGACATTCAACCTGGCTGTGGGGATGACACTGCGCTGAGCACCACACACACACACACACACCAGCTCATTCACTCTGTCGCTCCCCCTCTTCGCGGAGGAGCGACACAGGACCCTGCGCTGTTCTTTTGCCTGCTTGGCCCTCCCCGGGTTTGCTGCTGGTTCTTCCCGGGTTGGCTACCGACCCTTCCACCTCCGTGGAAGGGCGGTTCCCCCTGCCACTTTCCCCACTTCCGCGGGGGAGCGGCACACCGCCGGCCGGCTCTCTCAGGGGCTGCTCAGGTGTTCCTCAGGTGTTCCCCTTAGATGTTCCTGGTGCATGTTGTCTCTCTCCTCCTTTATAGTCCTCTTCCACCAATCCCAACTCTGCTACCCACACGCCGAGTACACTGCTCTCCTCCAATCAGGAGCAGGTCCTGCAGTTTATTGGTTGAACTGGAGGCAGCTGTGTAGAAGCTGTTTACTCCTCTCCCAGCGCCATATTGTGGGAGAGCAGATGCATAGAATAAGTCTTAATTTGAGTAACTTAGTCTAGTCCGAGTTGCTCCCCACACACTCCTCGCACCCCATGCAATAAGCCTCATAAAGGGGAGCGCGGTTTCGCCAGGACCTAGAACAGGGTTTGGTGCAGGTGCGAAGTTCAAGGCCAGAGTTCTAACCCAAGCACTGGGCACTCGAACAGCCCAGATTCCATCCACGGCTGCCAGGGCTGCCTAGGTTCCTTCCCTCTGGCACCTCTGTTTTCATTTAAATATTTATTTTTATTAACTTGAAAGGCAGAGCAACGAGAGAGAAAGAGAGAGAGAGAGACAGAGACAGAGAGTTTTGCATCTGCTGGTTCACTCCTCAAACGGCTAAAACACCCAGGGCTGGACCAGGCCAAAGCTAGGAGCGAGAAACTCCATCCAGGTCTCCCACGTGGGTGCAGGGGCCCAAGCACTTGGTCCGTGCTCTGCTGCTTTCCCAGGCACATTAGCAAGGAGCTGGATGGGAAGTGGAGCAGCCGGGACTTGAACCAGCACCCGTATGGGATGCCAGCACGACAGGTGGTGGTTCATTAACTCAGCTCGCCCCAATGCCGGCCCCTCTGGCACCTCTTAAATGTATTTACAGCTGAGGAGTGTGAGCCCCAGAAGGGGGTCACTCTGCTAATGGCAGATTTAACAGCCCCCAGTCCACTGTACCAGACTGACAAATGTACGGGGACACTGTTCTCACTCTCCTTCCAAAAACTCCACTGACTGAAATTACTCGCAGGTGCACATCTGGCTGATAACTGCAAACCATCTTTACCAGTTTCAGGCAATTTCTGCTCTCAGCAGCAGTCCCCTGGGCGCTCGGCTTGCTCACCTCCCCGGGCCAGGCGTTTCGAGGCTTCACTCAACTCCTTCACGCTGGCAACTCCCAGATCCCTCTGCGGCATGGCCAACTGCCTGTCTGACAGCACCATCTGTCAATCCCCACGTCAAAACAGCAATCGCTTTCCTGCTGACGCTACACCAGCTCCTTCTCCAGAATGCATCTGACCCGGCAGCGGCCCCGGCCCCCACCCTCCGGCCCGGGCTGGGGGCCAGGGAGATCCACCTTGACTCTGTCTGCCCTGGACAGCAGACTCCACATTTCAGAGCACAGGCATCGAAGCAAGCAGCCCAGTCACCGAGAGCATAACACAGGAAGGAGTTTAACAAACGAAGTGCAAGGCACACACTGAAACTACAAAAAAAAAAAAAAAAAAAATAAATAAATAAATAAGGATCAAAATAAGCAGAGCTGGGGCCAGCGCTGTGGCGTAGTAAGTTAAGCTCCTGCCTGTGGCACAGATTCCAGGCCCCACTGCTCCACCTCCGGTCCTGCTCCCTGCTATGGCCTGGGATAGCAGTAGAAGATGGCCCAAGTCCCTGGGCCCCTGCATCCACATGGGAGACCCAGAAGATGTTCCTGGCTCCCGATTGGCTCAGCTCTGGCTGTTGCGGCCATCTGGGGGGAGTGAACCAGTGGATGGAACATCTCTGTCTGTCTCTCCCTCTCTCTAACTCTGCCTCTCAATAAACAAATAAATCTTAAAAAAAATAAAAATAAAAAAAAAGCTGTTCTGTGTTGACAGATTGGCGTCAGTTGGGGGAAGAAAGCAGTTCTTCCTGAACTAGTGATACAGATTCTGCTTTCTTTTTGCAGAAACTGCTAAGCAGACCTACTGTCTACACAGAAGCATGAAGAACCCCGAGCAGTCAGAACAATCCTGAAAACCGACACCATTGGGAAACACACAGTGCCCAGTTTCAAAACCTAAATAACCTCTCACCGTATACAAGTATGTTCCAATGACTTGACAGAAGCACAATAGAGAAAAAACATTGTAATACATGGTGCTGAGGGCATATGCACAGGAATTCACACACATTTACCTTGTAAGACGTATAAAAATTCATTCAAAATGGCTTACAGGCGCAAACTTAGAGTGAGAACCATGAAAAAATTTCCAGAGTAAAACCTACGAGAAAATCTTTATGGTCTCGGGTTAGGCAGAAAGACAGTATTCAAAGGACAATCCATGTGACAACAACAAACTATTAAATTGGGCTTCATTAAGATTCAAAATTTGCACTTCAAAAGACAGGATTAAGAAACTGAAAAGGCAAGTCACAGATTGGGAGAAAACACTCACAGACCATGTCTTATGTCTGTACCCAGATTATACTAAGACCTCTTACTCGTCAATAAAAGTAAGCAGAGTATTTAAATCGATATTTCACCAGAGAAGATACACACATTGCTTACAAGCACATGAAAAGATGTTCAGCATCATCGGCTGTCAGGGCAGTGTCAATCAGAGCCACAAGAAAACCATCCACATGGCTATCCCCTGGTGAAATGAATACACAAAACGTGGCCTAACCATACCCTGGAATACTACTCAGCAAGAAAAAGGGAATTACTGACACAGGCCACAAGATGGACAAGCCTCAAAGAGCTCTGCTGCTGAACAAAAAGAAGCCAGATGTAAAACACGGAACCCTGTGTGATGCTGTCCGTGTGAGAAGTCCCGAAAAAGAAACCCCAGGACAGAATGCGGACTGTTGGTTGCTTGAGGCTGGGAGGGGGAACGGGTTTGACAGCAAATTGGATACAAGCTCTCTCGCTCTGACAGAGGTATTCTCAAATTGCTCGGGACGGTTTGCACAGCTCTGAAATTCACTAAAAAATCAACTCAGTATAAACTCAGTACAGATCAATTTTACGATGACAGAAAAATTCATACCTCCTTAACTCCATACAGGGAGAGGGAGGCAAGAACAGGCTCTGGATTCGAGTCCTCATACCAGCTGCTTCACTCAGGAAGTATTCAACTTTGTGTGTTAGTTTTCTCATCTGTAAAGTGGGCATTACATGAGCAGATACTTTGTAATTGTGAGGATTCCGTGAACAGTGCCAGCCACACAGCGATCATTAAGTGTTAGCTAGTTTTCTTATTAGGGTTATTAGGCTTACGCTCACGTAACTGTTAAGACAATTTCATGTAGTAGTTAGTTCCCTAATTAAACATCTTTCCTTCCAAGACTTCCTCCCTGGCCTTCAGGGCTGTACCACCTTTTGCCCAAACACTTGCCACAGCCTCCTGTCTTTCCAACCACTTCCAGGCTTCTTCCTCACATTGGACCTCCACAGCCTGGAGGGGCCACACAGGAAACGGAAACAAAGCCCCCCGCAGAACCCGCCTAGGATGAGGATCAAGACCCTCCCGATTTGGAACCTCTCTCAGCCCTCTACCCCACCCCCCACATCAGAGTGGAGAATCACCGCCCCCAATGGTCCCTTTCGTCTGTCCACTACGCTAATTCTTTCATGGTCAGTGAGCCTCACAAAGCTTCCCCAAGTCCCTCACGGTCGGTTCAGTTTGCCTTAGTGTGCCTCCAGGGACAGCCTGTGCCTAGCTCCAACACTGCACGGAGACGTGCTGATTACAAAACCTGCCGCGCATCTTGAAGCCAGAACTCAGCACAGTCCTCCATGCCAGATGCTCAATAAAATGCTGACTAAGCCAAATATGGACTAGTCAGCATTTTCTCAGGTCCTAAAATGCGCTTAGCCTTCTAAACAGTCGGGATGTTTTTAAGCTTATCAGTTAAGAAAATGAGACACAGGTAGCCTGGGAAAATGGAAATCTTAACAAGGCTGTAATTTGAAGGGCTACTTTAGGTAGCCAAAGAGAAAATACATGGGTGACGTCACTTCCCCCCCAGGAAGTCATTCAGAGAGTCCTCACCACCAGTGGTAGAGAGCCGGCCGGCAACCTTCATCTTTGCAGTGGGATTTCTTCGAACCTTCGGGACATCAGTGTTTCTCAATTCCGAAACTCCCGATCTGTTCAGCATTTCCGATAGCCCACAGGGGGAACACGGAACAATCACTCTCAGGGGAATTCTTTTTTGTAAGAGCTTAGTGACCCACCTCTAGTTTACAGGGGAATAGCACAATCACCCTATGCCCAGGTTCCATCCCAGGTGTGCTGATTTAAGCGGTCTGGGGTGGGTACACCAGCAGAAGTTCACCAGATATTTCTAAAGAACAGCTAAAAGGCAAGACCCACTCTTGGGAAATCCTAAATGAGTTCCCTTTTTCTCATATAGAACGTGGCAGTTATGCTGTGATTTATAGACAACTAGAAATCCTCCTGAAAGTGAAATGCATTAATGCTTGAAAAACCGAAATGGATACTTTGGGTCTTAAAAGTTTGGGGAATTCATCTGATCAATATGCATTATTCTTATTAAATAAACACAATTAAAAGTTATTAAAATTTGTTTAAAAGTCCCCAAATCATAATTTGAGTAAGATTAAGATGTACAACCACAGTCAAGTACACACCAAATAAAAGTTGTGATTCTAAAAGGCAACCAGAATCACCTTATTTCTAGAAGACACAGCTTAGGCCGGCTGTGAACAAATCCCCACTTGCAGACATGGCACGTTTTTCTCGAATCATCAAAGTGAAGAGGACACAGTGGCTGGCCTTGTGGCGCAGCAGGTTAAGCCCACACCGGCATCCCCTATGGGAGCGCCACTCCCCGGCTGCTCCACTTCTGATCCAGCTCCCTGTTGACGCGCCTGGGCGGGCAGCAGCAGATGACCCACGCGCTCGGGCCCCTGCACCCACGTAGGAGAACCTGACAGAGATCCTGGCTCCTGGCTTTGGCTTGGCCCAGCCCAGGCTGTTGTGGCCATTTGGCTACTGCACCAGCAGAAGGGAGATATCTTTCTCCCTCTTTCTCACTGACCTTCGAATAAATAATAAATAAATCTTAAGGGAAAAAAAAAAGTGAAAAGCAAATGGGACCTCAGCAAAGTACTGACTAGGTATGGTTTCTGGTTCCTGTGTTTGCAACATAACTGCAGAGGCCCGCTTAACAGACACACAGCGTGCGACAGCATTTAGCATTGGCCATTCTTAAAATGGGAAAATACGGTTAAACCACACGTCTGTAAACATCTATTACTCTTCTCCAGAAAGCTGCTATTGATTCTCTTCATTCTTTCAAGAAACATTCTGCCACTGATATTTTGAGATATCTGAATTTTTAAAAAAGCCATCCATAAAAAAAAAACTTTAAAAAACATAAACACCTGAAAAGCAGTCAACATTTTAAAACCTGTTGAGACTCTGGGTCTCTTTTCTTTAACTTTTTAAGTTAAATATAAAAAACAAAATAAAAACTATATCAAAGTATTTGTTACACAAAACTATGGTGAATCATAGCAAAATATCTACACCAAGCACACGCGGCTAGAGTAGTCTCCATGCCATCGAAATCGTTACTAACTACGGTTTTCATATATTTTGATCCGCTTTACCAATATTATTTCCTCTTTTATCATAATTTCATTACCCTTTATTAAAAAATAAATTTGAAAGAATAAATTGTATTCTGGCAAAATAATTTCAAATTAAAGTTTCTTACTTAAAAAACGAGGGCTACATTTTATAATGGGAAGGACTGGAAATAATATCTTAGTGCTAACAATAATCTCATATTAAATAAAACAAAGGTGTGTAGTTCTAATTACAATCTTACTGATAATTAATAAACACGTAACATAGATAATTAATAAACACGTAACAGGTAAAGTAACGCAGGTCAACACCAAGCAACGTCTACTAAATTAGAAGAGAATTAGCCTCAGAAGCATCAGGGACTCTACACTTCTGCTATAATTTAAAAAAAATGCAAAGACACAAGACAAAATGCACTTATTACTTTTAGCATGTTAAAAACAATCACATCCAAAAAGTATACAGATAAAAAATGTCATAGATAACATAGGAAAATAGTGCGTGTGTGTATATATATATATATATTTGGCATATATATATATAAATCTACAGTATTTACCACTGTTGATATATATATTTTTGGAGCAGCTCAGATGCCGCCATCATCAACTAAATTGTACAGCTTGGTTTTATTACACATCACAGAACCAGAGGTTAAACACTGGAAGTAATATCCTCAGCTACATCTTTATATACATTTATTTCTCAGCTTCCACATGATCTAAATCAAGAGCCCCATCATTTTCTCGGGATTTTGTTTAGCATCAGTGTAGTGTTTAGCTTTAATACACTTGAATTTGTTTTGACATTTAATAACATTATTACTAAGTTGATTAAAATTACATTAGACTCATTATATACATAAAAATCACTGTCACATTCACTAGCTAAACCAATATTACTTTGATTTTAAAAGACATATTTTTGTACCTTGAAAGCTTAAAGCCCCAGCTTGCAACAGGAAGAACCAGCAATGTTATGTTTTCTAATTCTCTACTATTCAAATGTGAGCAAAGAAATGTGGAAAACAAGCTCTCTGATTAAACACAAGGCCGTGCTTTGTGGGAATCCCCAAAACTTCGCCAGTATCTTGGTAACTTTAGTGTAACAATATTTTTAAAAACATCCCTGCTTCCTACGCTCCATGAACTTGAATTTGTTTTCTCTGAAGCAGAAAAAAGAATTTTGAAAGTATGAAAGTCATATTTTTTTAAAGATCAAAATTCTAGGCTCCTAATAATTAGGATTTTTGAAAAACAATTTGAACATGGATACGTCCAGTGATATCCACTTCTATACAGAAAGACTGGCAGAGAAAGATCTCGTGCAGGACCACCGTGAGGGCCCCCTGACGTGAGCCCCTGCATGGAGTGAAGGGGCAGAGGCGAGAAGGAACCTAGCTGCTATCCTGCTGTCCGTGTGGGTGCCGGGTCATCAGTAAAGGATGACCTGGTGGAGGCGTCCCCAGGGGAGCTCCGGAGTCTGCTCAGAGCTTTGCAGGAGTCAGACCAGAGCCAAGGGGCACACACGCGCGACGACTCGCCTCGGGAAGTGGATGCTCTGAGCGTTGCACCTTTGGCCATAAACTTACGTTAACTGCCTTAATTTTAAGCACCATTAAATGGCTATCCTTTCACTCCGAAGTCTTTAATTTTCAGACTGATAAAGAAAAGGGCGGCCACTGAAGGCGAATGATAAGCATTCTGTGAGCTGCTGCACTAAACAAGTCAGCATAGACTCTACAGTCAGGTCAGGACCTGGACTGAGGAAATGGGGGAGACTGGACTAACAGACAATTTAACGAAAAGACGAACAACGGCTTATTCCAGGGATCTCGATTAAAAGCACATTTTAAAAATGTTTCTTCAGTTCTGTGTCCAAATACGTATGCATCGATGCCTATAACTATTAAAAGATGTTTTACTACATAGAGCTTAAAAAATATTCTAGTTGTTCAGTGCTTCGTAACATTAGTCAAAATAGAATGGGCCAATAAGAGTAAAACCGCTCAGGTTTTGGGGGAAGATACCAATGGAGCTGAGGAACGAGAGATCATTGTGTGTGCACCCCTAAACGCTATTGCTGTGTTTCCAGGTTCAGTGGTGATGCGATTCAAAATGCTCCTCTTAAGCACATCTACGCGGGGATGAAAACATCTCCGTAGATTTTTTGTTACTAACATACAGCAGAACTGTGCGAGTTGTTTACAATAGTAGAAAATACTGCTTTGGCAATCATCGACATAGCAACTGTATTCCATACGGTTTCTGTTCACTTGGCGTGAGCGAGGGCACACAGCGGTCTCACAGCAACACTGACTCTTGAACAGAAAGCCCGTCCCGGTTTCTGTAGTGGTAGGCTGGCGGCGAGGGCCCTGAATACTGACACCTGGACGGGCTGGCACCCTCGACAGCTGGCGAGGTTCTGTACCGCACTGGACTGTCGACGGAGACTGCGGGCAGGTCGTGGGCCTGGAAGGGCACGTGCTGAAAGGCGGGGTATTTCGGGAAACCGCTCACGTGGCCACGGCTGGCGTCTGGAGGCCACGATGGGCCGTGCATCTCAGGTTTGTACCTGTAACTCACTTCGGACCACTTTCTGTGGTCTGGCAAATAATCCACGGGAGGAATGATGAATTTTCCGTTCTTTGGTGACCCTGCATTGCCCGAGTAGCCCCCGGCACCAGTCTCAGCAGGAAGGACTTCAATGCGACTAGACGGCAGGACGATGGGCGCGGGCCGGCCGTAGGCCTTCTCAGGGGAAAACCCCACGGACAGAGTGGAGCCGTACGGCCTCCGGGAAGGGTTCCCCTGAGCCCCGGGGCTGAACGGTGGGGACGCGAAGCTGCTCTGAGCAGCGGGCGTGTGCTTTGGAGAACTCCCGTGGTAGACAGGGGGGTTGCTGTAAGACGGCGGGAGCACCGGCCCGCGCTCCTCCCCTTCCAGCTGGGACGGGTACCTGGCGTGCCCGGGAGGCGGCACTGTAAAAGTAAACCTGCTGGCTACTTTGGAGGGGCTAGGGCTGGCCTCGGCGTGCTTTCTCGGACTGCTGGGGTACCCGGCGTCCCGGGGGCTCTGAGAGTAAGCTCTCTCTAGAGCACCCTCCACAGCAGTTCCCACCTCATTTTCCGTCCCAGGGACATTATCATACTGCGAGGCGGTGGAGCCGCGCTTCCCGTCGTCCGCGTCCAAGACCTTGATCTTCTGCCTCCCGTTGGGCGCGCGAACGTCAGCAGAGCCTGGCGCGGTGACCGGGAGGGTGGGGTGCACTGCCCTGCTGTGTCCTTCCAAGGCGTACTGGGCAGTTCTTTCCAGGGCGCCCGTGTCTGACGGCTTCTTCCATTTGGGCACAAACTCCTTCCTGACATTCGAAGTGGCATTGCTATTCTGGTTAGCAGTCGCGTGGTTATATTGCTTGGAACTGTCCTGCAGACCCGAAGAAAGCTTTTTTGGAAACTCGGCCTCATCTTTCAGCTTTTTGCTGTCCTCGTCTACCGACTTCCGCCTCAGCTGCCTGCCTCTTTCCGGCGTCCCGGTTCTGCTCGGGTGGTGCGGGGAGTGCTCGTGCTTCTTGGAGGGCGACGCTCCACTTTCTCTCCTGCCGCTCGTGTGGGGACTGGGCCTGCCGACACTCCTCTGTCCATTACTCAGCTGAGTCAGGCCGCCAGACTGAACTTCCGGCGGAAGCTGCCCCAGAGGCTTCTTTGGATATTCATCCTCTTTACCTAAGGAAAGATACGTGCACAGGTAAATCAAAGGCACGAGCAGATTGCATCCAACCTAAGAAGCCCATTATTAGTAACTGCACACTTTTCACACATGCACTGAAGAACACACACAGGCTGCCTTTAAAACTTTATAGAAATGTGTTTTATGGAAAACTATGCATAGATTTCAAAAATTCTTTACACCAAAATAAATTTGCTTTTCATTCCATTTTCCCCACAACCTCTTTCAAGTGCCTTTTACACCACATATCTCTATACTACACAATTTTAGAGCTGATGAGAAGTATTTTTTTAGAGATACTGATATTAAATCTCAAAATCTCATAGCCAGTGTGTGCGTGAAAACTTACAGGTAAGGTTCATGCAACTCTATCATATGCCATGCATTTTGTAAAAGCATATGGTACAAGCTTTTTCAATAATGCAAAACTGATACTCCTATTTTTATCTCTAACATCATCAGCAGTTTAAGTAGTTCTCACTTTAACACACCTCAACTGAAATGGTTTTAGAATCTCAGTAAAACTTTTTCAAGCATTCTGCCAAACATAAACGTCAACTGCTGACCAACTACGGTCTCAAAGTTGTCCCATAAATAGATTATTATCATCCTCATCTTAACTGTCTCCCACAGTACAATTTTCTGATAAAAAGAAAAATGTGCTTTTTGTCTGAAAGCTGACATTCTAAAAAATCCTAATTTAAATGTAATAATAAGAAAAAGAATTTTAAAAAGACAATCAAATTGGGTAGCTTTAGGTTTCAAATAATTAACAGAATATTCATGAGGAATTGAAGAATGGCATAACAAATTGGTCACTTAGTAAACAGAGTGTAAAAAAATTGTTCATTACTATATATATATATATATATATATATATATCCAGTAACCATCACCTTGAAAAAAGGAAGATTCACTTATAGGAATTCCATGTTTTTCACCTGTTATTACAAAAGAATATATTGCCACTTAAAAACCAGTTTTGTTCTCCTCAAATCCCCCATTTGTCCACTGCACTGCTTCAGGCACTGTGCCAAACAACGGGACGTTAGTGACAAGCACATAGACATGGTCTTTGTGTTGCTACTGCTCACAGTGTCGGTGACAAAAGTTTCCTTATTTATCCTCACACAATTCTCCTGGAAAAGAAATTCAATGGTCTTTTGTGGGGTGGGGAGGAAACAGAGAATGAGGAAGAAACACTAGCTTCTGAATGATTACACTACTGTCAGAGTAACTGAGCTAAAAATAACCTTAATACTCTTCCAATTCCACAGCACTAAAACTTGTAGGGGAAAAAAAGCAGGCTTTTTTTTTCAAGCTGTGAAACCCCATACTACAAAGCAAATATAAACAAAGCCACTCTAGTCAAGGTGGGAAGGCCCCTGGCTCCTCTCAGGCCCCCTTCTGCTCTTCCGTCAGGGGCAGCTCCTTGGAGTCCATGGGCTCCAGACAGATCTCGTTTCTCCTTGTGTTTTCTAGAAGGGCAGGCAGTGTCTCAGAGGTCACGGTGGCAGGAACTGAATGAACACCTGCACCGCTACCCCAGTTCACTGTTGTCTCCTACTGTGCCATTTTCATCAAGCCCCAGAGAAACTTCCGATGAGTTTTACCTGAATTTAATTTTACTTCGAAAATATCTACACAAACTATTTTATATATTTGAAAGCACAGATGCACCAGTATTGGGGGCAATGACAGTTTATTGCATTCATTCATCCATTCAACAAAGCATAATGTAACTATTAGGTACTGGCTACACAAGGACATTACGAGACAGGTGAAGTCTCTGTTCTTCCAGACCTCATATTCTTACTGTGCATAGTGCTGTGAAGACAAGTGTGAAAAGTAATGAAAACCATCGTGGGTGGGATGAGCATTTGGTGCACAGGTTAAGATGCCTCTTTAGTGCCAGCACTATGGTGAACCAGGTAAAAAGCCTCCTTCTGCGGCACCAGCATCCCATATGGGTGCCAGTTCTAGTCTTGGCTGCTCCTCTTTCAATCCAGCTCTCTGCCTGGGAAAGCAGTAGAAGATGGCCCAAGTCCTTGGGCCCCTGCACCTGTGTGGGAGACCTGGAGGAAGCTCCTGGCTCCTGGCTTTGGATCAGCCCAGCTGTGGCTGTTTCAGCCATTTGGAGAGTGAACCAGTGGATGGAAGACCTCTCTCTGTGTCTCTCCCTCTGTCTGTAACTCTAACTCTCAAATAAGTAAATAAATAAATAAATAAAATCTTTTAAAAAAAAATGCCACTTTTGGTGCCCATATTCCATGTCAGAGTGCCTGGTCTGAGTCCCAGCTCCATTTCCAATCCAGCTGCTGCTAATACACACTCTGGGAGCCAACAGGTGATGGTTCAAGTATGTGGGTCCCTGTCACCACAACAGAGGCCAAAACAGCCTAGCCCTGGCTGTTGCAAGCAACCGGGGTGTGAACCAGCAAATGGAAGACCTCTCTCTATCACTCTGCCTTTCAAGTAAATAAAATATATATTTAAAATAATGAGGGTGGCACAGAGCAGGGAACCAGAGAATGGCCAGGGTAAGGTCCAAGGACAGGCAGAGTCACATCACACAGGGCCCTGGAGACTATGGTGAGGCCCTCCAACTTTGTTCTGAGTTAGATGCACCTTAACACAGGCTTTTCAGCAAGAGAGTTATGTGAGCAGCTGTCTGTCATGGAAGGGTCACTTACAAAGGCAGACTGCGGGAGTAAGTAATGATCATGACACCACCACCAACAGCTAACACCAAAGGACTCACAGGCAAAGCTGCAGTCAGTACTATTTTCCTTACTTCACCGATGAGAAAACTAAGGCAGAGATTAACACGCTCAAGGGCCTACAGCTAAGGTGGCCAGCCCAGAACTGAAACCCAGAGCACATTCCAGGCCTTGGCTATTTACTCCTAAACTGTACCGTGCTTCTCAGGTGGATATTTAAAGTGGAGTCTACATGTGTGCTCAGTGCGTTAGACAGGAACTGCGAGAGGATGAGCAGAGCGAAGGCTCACTTCTGACTCAAAAACAGGCAAAGCAGCTGGCAAGACCAACACTGTCCTTGTATCTTTTTGTGATAAAGATATTTTATGACATGTGAACAAACTATTTTAAGTGAAAAGTCAAACTTTAAAACGCTTGTCAATGAGAAAACTTTTCAACATTTTTTATGAATGTTATACGTGAAATGACCTGACACACTTCACGTTAGTTTCTGACTAGTCAATTAAAATATATGGAATTGGGGCCGGCACTTTGGCGCAGCGGGTTAACCCTCCACCTGTGGCGTGGCATCCTATATGGGTGCCGGTTCTAGTCCCGGCTGCTCCTTTTCCAATCTAGCTCTGTGCTCTGATCTGGGAAAGCAACAGCAGAAGGCCCAAGTCCTTGGGCCTCTGCACCCACGTGGGAGACCAGGAAGAAGCTCCTGGCTCCTGGTTTTGGATCGGTGCAGCTCCAGCCGTTGTGGCTATTTGAGGAGTGAACCATCGGATGAAAGACTTCTCTCTCTGTCTCTCTCTCTGTCTGTAACTCTACCTCTCAAATGAATAAATAAAATATTTAATATATATATATATATGGAATTCAGAAAGCTGACTTAAATATAGCCCAAGTCAAGAATATTCACAAGCAGCTATTCAGCTGATTAGGTTATAAACAAGAAATGAGATCTGTCTAGTAGCCCTCAGAATTTGTTATCAGCTTATAAACAGCTATCCATTTAGTCCCATCTAAGCATATGAATTCAATCTTCCCTGTCCAGGGGTGGGGAACATCCGTGAAATAATTTCAGCTGGCCTTTCCAAGGCAACTACAGGCGGGACTCAAAGTTCAATACATCTACAGCAGGCTAATTTTTAAGGTGATAATTTTGTATGGCCCGTAAATGAGGTTATACATATCCAAATAGCCACTGGCAGAAAAAAAGTTTCCCCACTCTTGAAGCAAATAAACACCAGCAAACAAATCATAAAGCAGATATGAAAATCAAGGTAATAAAAATAATTATGTCCTTTGTTTTAGTCCTCACTTTCTGACAACTTTCTAAGGGCAGAATATAGTAATGTGATTGGCTAATTTAATGGCGAGTTGCAATTTCATCAGAATATATCAGCTGGGGCCGGCTCTGTGGCATAGCAAGTTAAATTGCTGCCTGCAGTGCCGTCATCCCATATGGGGGCCAGTTTGATTCCTGGCTGCTCCACTTCCAATTCAGCTCCCCTCTAATGGCCTGGGAAAGCAGTGGAGTATCACCCAAGTCTTTGGGCCCCTGCACCGATGTGGGAGACCTGGAAGAAGCTCCTGGCTTCAGCCTGGCTCAGCCCTCGCCGTTGCGGCCATTTGTGGAGTGAACCAACAAATGAAAGACCTCTCTCCCTGTGTCTCTCCCTGTCTCTGAAACTCTGCCTTTCAAATAAAATAAATAAATCTTAATATATATATCAGCCAGTCACCAGAACACCCTTATCAGGTTGGCAAGTGGGAATCTTACAAAAAGCATAACTGTTAGAAAGCAAAGCAAAACTGCGGCATGAAAGAGTGCCTTCAAGACGTGCTGTCACAGGGACGAGATCAGATTCCACGCAGAGTTACCCGTTCAGAGCCTCGGAGCCACTCCCCTCCCTGCCACACCCGGCTTCCGGCAGCCAGCATGAAGAATCATTAACTTCGTTAGTTCATATGAAATAATTTAACATGTTTTTAGAAGGGATGGATTTCACCTGGCACCACCACTGCCCCTGCTCTCCCTGAACAGAGGTGAAAGCTCCAGATGCTTGTCTCATCTCAGAATGCAGATGCTCAGGTTCCGTCTTCACTGTGTATGAATCCACAAGTCATAAAACACCATTCATCTGAAATCAGGTGTTTCAAAGGGGAGCTTCCTAAGGACTACATTCTAAATCTCAAAACTGCTTTGGTTGACTAAAAACAAATGTTAGGGCTGCCTTTCTCTGCCAGCAAAGAGTCACACACTTCACTACATATGATCATTGCTCATATGGTCCCAGCACACTGTCCATGCCAACAATGCAATGAAACCAAAACGGTAATTCAAAATTACATAACCATGGCAAAAATGCGAAGTGAACATAACAAACATGGAAGTAGACACAGGCAGTAACAAATCTGTAGGCACATCTAGGCTTCCGGCACTTGGCAGATTCCTGTATGCCATTTCCTAAGTGTTAATGCTCACCAACTTACTTTTGGGAATGGTCAATTTGAGGTTGGCTTCCATATGTACTTTCCAGACACACTCAGCTACAGTTACTTACTGACAATGAAGAAGATGAAATTATACCCTTTTAAGTGTAGCAACCCAGAATTTAGCAATATTCTAGGTAATTGAACCAGAGAAAAATGGATGATTACTTCTCTTATCTGGAACACTGCAGTAGAAAATGGATCAGCTATGCTGGCAGTCCTTTGGCTCTGCTGGCCCTTTTCACAGACACTGCTCCCCAAATGTTGTTAACCTGAGTATTTCCAAGGCCTAGTCCACAGCAACAAGCTAACCCAAGTTCAGATCCCACCTCTGTCCCTAACAGGCTGTGTGAACTTAGACAAGTTTATGTAATCTTTCTGAGTTTCCCATTTCTCATTTACAAATGAAGATGGTAATATATATTTTATAGAATTGCTGGGAAAATTGGAGTCATTATATAAAAAATCTAGTGTATTTCCCAGCATATCCTGGATGCTTGGTAACTGGTTTTTATTATTACACCTTTATATATAGTTGTTTTTGAACAAGTTCAATGAGGTGCTTTGTGTTGATTCTCACCCATTTGTTTTACTCTGACTCTCCATTTCAACCTGAGCTCTCCATGGAACTCAATGTTACTTTTAACTCCCTCTGCAATGTTATCCACAAATCTAAACATCATGCTATCAATGCTTTTATCCAAGTGATTGATAGCAAATACTGAAAAAGGAAGGACCAAAGCTAAAGCACCTTCAACTTCTCTGAAATGTAAAAGAACTCTTAAAAAATCAATAATAAAATGAAGCACACCATGTAGAAAAAAAAATAAATTACAGACTGGTCAGGAAATTCATGGAATAAACAGAGCAGATAAACAGAAAACTAAATAATGGACGTGAAATTTATTCATCCTTTAATTTACTTAGTTTTTGTACACAATTTTTGATCCTTTAAGAGATGACAACAAATCTTGGTTTTCTACTGTTATGTGAGAACATTAGGCCCCAGCAACACTCATGCATGGAGAAATAAAAGTGCTGCAGTTTAAAAAAAAAAAGTTATCCAATTTGACAAGGCACACTTGGGTTTTTGATCTAGCAATTCCACCTCTAGGAATTTACTCTAAAACAATAATTAAAAATATACAAAATATCTCCTATATGGATGTTCAAAACTGTATTATTTTAAAAACTGCTTGAGGCCAGTATTGTGGCAAAGCAGGTTAAACCACCACTCGTGATGCCAGTATCCCATATGAGCTACGTTTCAAGTCTTATTCACTCCACTTCCAATCCAGCTCTCTGCTAATACAGCTGAGAAAGCAGTGGAAGACAGTCTAAGAACTTGGGCTTCTGCCTAAACAATGACGAAGTTTGTGGACTCAAGAGATTTCCATAGCTTTGGCAACTCATGACAAGAGCCTTGGGTGATCACTGACATCATACATAAGAGTGTCAATTGTTAAATCAACAACAGGAGTCACTGTGCACTTGCTCCCCATGTAGGACCTCTGTCCTTAATGTGTTGTACTATGAGAATTAACAGTACAACTAGTCTTCAAACGGTACTTTATACTTTGTGTGTCTATGTGGGTGCAAACTGATGAAATATTTACTTACTATATAAAAATAATTAAAAATGAATCTTAATCAAGAATGGGATGGGAGAGGGAGTAGGAGGTGAGATGGTTTGAGGGTGGGAGGGCGGGTATGGGGGGAAGAACTGCTATAATCCGAAAGTTGTACTTACGAAATTTATACTTATTAAATAAAAGCTTTCTATTAAAAAAAAAAAAGAACTTGGGCCCCTGCTACCTACATGGGAGCCCCAGATGGAGTCCTGGGCTCTTGGCTTTAGCCTGGTCATTGCAACCATTTGGGGAGTAAACCAGCGGATAGAAGATTTCCCTCCCTGACTCTCCCTCTCTCTCTAATGCTGTCTTCCAGATAAATAAAGGTGAAATTAAGTGACAATTTCAGATAAAAAATCTGGTAAAGTAAGTTATGGAAGATAAAATAAACCTGTATAAGTCTATTGTCATGTTAATGCCTTTTGCTTACATTAACCAGTAGAAAAGTAAGTTATAAACAGTATGTATAGTATCATCTCATGTATTATGAATGATATATAGGTATAAACTTCTATTTGTCTATACAAGTGGCTATAAGGAATAATACTAATAGTGGTTAACACCAGAAAGCACTTTTAGATCAAATAATAATTATTTTTGCTTAACTACTACATAATCTGTCTACTACAAACATGCATTGCTTGCTCAATAAAAAAGTATAAAGTTTAAAAGTAAATAATACTCTTTAATAAGTAGAATATTAATAGAATACTAATCTGTAGTTTTGGTGTATGATTTGTAAAACAACATTTTTAACTGATTACCCAAAGGACTTTGTGAAATGCTTTATTTCTATCTGAATACACTAGGTCAATAGCATTGATTCACTAAATGAGCAATCTTAATAAAAACACAAAATCATATTAATCAGATATGACATTCCCAATGTGGCCATGATTAATGATCACATTCTTTGCTTTCCAAGCACTCAAAAATCCATTTTCCAACTAATCTATCTATTGATTCTTGCTTCAGATAGACCTCACATTTACTGATCTGTGATTTATATTATACAACTTCTATGTCTTCTAAACAGGTTAAACGTATTTTTCTCAAACACTCATCTGGCTCCACAGTTTTCAAAGATGACTGACAACCACCGGACCTCATCTGTAAGTTCCTCTATCAGAGGGCTGTTCCAGGACATGCTCACTCGCAACAAATAGCTGGCCTTTTAGTCATAGTTCAGCTTCATTAGGCTTCATGGTGCTCTTACCAATACTTCTACAAATTTTTCCCATTCTAAAATTCTTTTTTTTTTTTTTTTTTTTTTTTTGCTGAAAACATGGAAGTAACACATATCAAGAATAATGTCTGCCTTCAAAATGGATCCCAGTGGCCCCTCAGTTCACTAGTTATTCTCTTCCCAAAAGAAGGAGTCACTTTCCTGGCATTAGTTACACTGTCGGGGTAGGGGAGAGAGTGAAGAAGGGAGCCACCAGAGGGTTTGATAAAGGGAAAATGTGGTGGGTGAGATTACAGTAACAACCACAACTCTAGAGCGGAGGGGGAAGAAGGTGGCCGGAGAAGAAAGAAAACTGAAAGAGACAGCTGAGCACCTCTGGAGCAAAGACTGCCTCGCAGACTACACTATGGTGCAATATCCTCAGATGCTCAATCCAATGCCCTTTAAATGCATCGAAGATTCATCGGGACACGCGGTAACCTGTGTGTTACAGATGTAAGTCATGTATTTCTCAGGAGGAGGAAAAACCTGAGAAGGAACGGAGTGACAGAGGAGATCAGGCAAGGGAATGCGTCTTCATGTACAGAGGAGATTTAATTTTGCCATATAAAGGGCAAGAAAACATTTACCTTAACACTGGCCTATATTTAAGTCATGTTAGAATTAACAACAAATTCAACATGCCCCATTATTTGAGTGGGTAAGAGGTCAAATTGCACCCTAAGAGGAAAAACATCTCAGGCTACTCCCAAAAATTCAAAAGCAGCATCTGAAAGATTCTTCATGGTAGCCCACAGTACATTTCCCTTCCCTCTGTGGACCACCGCGAGTTCTACTTCTACCGTACTTCTTCCCACAATATCTGAAATAGTAATAGAATGACAGGGAAGGTGCTGACAAAATACACACTCATTCATGCATAATTCATGTGAATTAGAGAATGGCACACTGTCCTTATAGGCAGGTCATAAACACACTGGTTATCAACACCCATGGTCCATGTGTCACAGGGCTTGGGAGTGGTGGTGGCAGGGAATCCAGTACAGACAAATTAACACTCTAGCTAATTAGTTCCTGAATGACAACTGTTCATTGGGAACCAGAAGCACATGGTAACTACTTCAAAGGTATAAAACCATTTAAAGGATACGGCTTCTTTGCCTCCATAAAGATTTTCAATAAGGAAGAGAGAAATACAGAGTTAACTAATATACATGGTTTAAAAGCCCCAGTTTCAAGGGCAGTGAAGGAAGCTAGGCTAGGAGGCACTGCTCGGTGGAGAGGCACCCGTACCGGTGCCAGGGCCAGGCTGCAGGGTTGCGCTTTGCTTAATTTCAGTATCAACTCACTCGCCTGCTTCGTGGTGATCTGTGACCAGGATGCGTGCTGAGTGCTAACACGCCTAACCAACAGACGGCCCATGAAGCTAGGATCAACTTCTACCATAAATACCTGTTGCCAGATGACACTGCAGGATTAGGCCCCACACAAGTCACTTCCCTAACTCACCCCAAACCTCTGGATAGTGTGAAATTGGCAGTAATGCTGTTCACCTCTCTGGGAGGAGGCTCTATGGGGCGCCCAAGCCAGCACCACCTGCAGAGGAAAGCTGTGCCTTCCAGGAGCAGGAGCATGAGCAGGGTGAGAGCAGGAGTGAGAGGAGCAAGCAGACATCCGGGGAAGAAGTGGGGAGAGAAGGATGGGGGACAGGGAGGAGGGGGACAGGTCCCGGGAGGCAAATAACGGAGTGGACCAGAAAGAGGGAAGCAGAGGTGACAGGAACAGTGAAGCCCAAGACAGAGGTGCCACAGACAACCTAGGACGAGCGGGGACATGCTGGTGAGCTCAAACCAGACCAGGGTAAAAGCCTCTCAAACACAAGGCCTCTGTCCCTGGGCCAGCTCATCTCTGCGGTCGTTAACTAAGGTCGTTAACATATCTGACTGCCTTGGGAAGGCGATTTTTGATTAGCTACTCAACTTGCATGGAAGGGCAAATGCCACCATCACTAATATTTTCATAAGACGCTAAATACTCTCTACTTGTTTTCTCTCTCACAAAAATAGATCCAAGCAAAACATGAAGCATTTTAGTACAATCTTTTTTAGAACTATTTCAACCTTGAACTACCCCACCCACCCTACCACACACACTGTATACATGGCCTTTGGTTTACAGATTTACTTTCACATTTAAGCAACTTATTGTAACTAACAGATTCAAGCCTGACGTCAAAACATTCAGCTAAATGTAGGCAGTAAGTATTACTATTTACTATCTATGCTTTTGTACAAGGCTTCTTTTCAAGACACAGCAATGCTTTTTTCCTCTTCAGTAAAATGAAAGTTTACTGATTTCCCCCTTAAAAGGTAGGAAGTTGGGCTGGTGCTGTGATACAGTGCATTCAGGCCCTGACCTGCAGTGCCAGCATCCCATATAGGCACTGGTTCAAGTGTCGGCTGCTCCACTTTCAATTCAGCTCTCTGCTATGGCCTGGAAAAGCAGTGGAAGATGGCCCAAGTCCTTGGGCCCCTGTACCCATGTGGGAGACCCAAAGAAGCTTCTAGCTCCCAGCTTTGCATTGGCTCAGCTCCAGCCATTACGGCCATTTAGGGAGTGAACCAGCAGATGGAAGACCTCTCTCTGTGGCTCTACTTCTCCCTGTAACTCTTTCAAATAAATAAAATAAATATTTAAAAAATAATAAAAATAAAGAGGTAGGAAACACCACATTTCCTATCAGATATAACATACAATGTTTTTCATCAAAATAACTCATCGGGGATGTTTTTCACTGATGTGTGATTATCTGCAGTGGTGAGAATTTTACAGCAGTGCTAATAATGACAATAATCTGCTTCAAAAACATGTAACTGGACACATTTTAGAATAAAGAGAAAAATTTTTGATTTTTTTTAACATGTTTTTCTTTAAAACACCACCAGCACCACCACTACAAAAGTCAACTGTCCCTAAATAGGGAAAGAGTCCCTCTTAAATCCCTTCAGGCTTGTCAATCTTGAATCCTACTCTGGTCTCTGTCACCACCCAGTGGCCATCGCACTCAACTACATGACTTGCAGAAGAATTGCCTTGGGGGCATGAGCAGCTTTTTTGCATCCAACAAGATATATAATTACAGTAAAGTGTTCCCTTGTGAGCAGCATCCTACTTTTAAATTTCCACAACAGAATGCATGTACTCTGACTGTCCTGGCTGTTTTCAGTAAGAAGTAGTGGGAGACCTCGGTAAGGCAAATCATTCTATTATTCTATTGTTCTATCATCTGCTACTGGATCAAATAGCAAGTTCTTTTCTTAATTATTTATTTTTAAAGGCAGAAAGAAAGAGGTGGCAAGATCTGCTGGTTTACTCCCCAAGTGCCCCACAACAGCTGGGACTGGGCCAAGTCTACACCAGGAACAGGGAACTCTATCCAGGGCCCTCACAGGAGTGAAACCAGAGGATAGAAGATCGAGTCTTTCTCTCCCTCTCTGTCTCTGTAACTCCAACTTTCAAATAAATAAATAAATAGATCTTAAGACACAACAACAAACAAAAATACAGTGGTCAGAACTCCTGTGCCCATATCAAAGAGCCTGGGTCAAGTGCCCTGTCCACTCCCAGTCCCAGCTTCCTGCTAACACTCTCCCTGGGAGGCAGTCAGTAACTGCTCAAGCAGGGAGCTGCTGCCTCCCACAGAGACCCAGGCTGAGTTCCCGGTTCCCAGCTTCAGCCTGGCCTAGCCTTACCCACTGTGGGCATTTAAGGAGTGAACCAGCAGATGGAAGATCTCTTTCTTCCTGTCTCTCAAAAAGAAAAAAAGAGAAAAACCCACTTAAATCCTTAAAAAGTAGTGCCATTTTCTTTAAAAAACAATACATGATAAAATGGACTTCTTTATGTGTGTGGGGGTAATCACAATACAGAATGACCCACCACCCCAGAAACCTGCATTGTGCTAGCTTTTTATAGTTAGGAGGAATTTTTAATCTAAAAAACATATTAGAACTTACTTATTTACTAAAAGAATGTTGACTAAATGCCTACTCTATGCCAGGCACTATATTTGTGCTGGTGATACACAGGCAATGTCACTTTCCTCAAGGAACTTACTTGTCTAATTGAGGCATACAGACCAACCAGAGTGGTCAAACACTGGAAGTGTGAGGGTGAAAACATGCACAGGCACAAAATACCCAAATACAGGTGATCAGATTCTATGGTTCTGGGGTCTGACACTAGCTGAGAAGGCACCAGGAAGGTGGTGATGCTTAAGTCAAGTTGTGAAAATTAGGTAGAATGGGGCCAGGGCTGTGATGTGGCAGGTAAAGCCGCCACGTGCATTGCCAGCACCCAATTCCCCGCTAAAGGCCTGGGGAATGCAGCGGAGCATGGCCCAAGTACTTGGGCCCCTGCCACCCATGTGGGAGACTTGGATGAAGCTCCTGGATCCTGGCCTCAGCCTGGCCCAGCCCCGGTTGTTGTGGCCATCTGGGGAGTAAACCAGTGGATGGAAGATCTGTCTCTCTGTCTCTCCTCTCTCTTTAACACTTTGAAATAAATACATAAGCCTTAAAAGCAAAAAAGAAAGAAAACTATGCAGAATGGATGGCACACATAGAATTGCTAGGGGCATTCTTGAAGAAGCAGAGTCAAAGGTACACTCATGTAAAAGTGCAGCCCTATCCCCCTCCCATTACACTGGGACCTGTAAGTAGCAGTAGCTAGCATGGCATAATGGACAGCACTGTCTTTGGAATCAGGTCTGCGGTCAAACGAAAGGGCTATCACTTACAAGCTGTGTGACCTTGAGTCCATACTTAACCTCATCCATAAGCTGTAAGAATTATACTGATGGGAGAACACCCATGAAAACTATTCAGAATTAAGCTAAATGTCATTTAATGTAAGAACTACGGCCCTACCATATTAGAAGTAAACCTGAGAAGAAAACAGAATTCTACCAGGTTCAAGGTCTCTGAAACAATGAAGCAAAGGAGAAAGGCCAAAGAAATGCAAACTCCAACCTCCCAGGAGGGAACGCAGGCTTCCCTGAGAAAGCAGTTAGTGACACCCAGCTATAATCCAGAGTGTTCAGACTATTGATGAAACCATCCAATGGGCACCAACCTAGAGATACAGAAAGAGGGGCAGCCTGACAGCTATGGACACTGGTAGGAATTCAACTGGAGTCCTAGCTCACATTTCAACGGACTCAAAGTACCCCCAAAATTTATCTGGAAAAAGAACAACATTTCTAGAGTTCTAGACAAGTCCTGAAGATCTGGAAAACCAAGTCTGGAACAGTTAAAAAAAATCAAACACCACTTATTCTGTATTTTTTTTCCTGCTAAAAAATCTGTTTGTATTTAGTATTTTTTATAGTAATCTATTGGTTTTATTTATCTAAGCTTATTTGCATAATAGTGAGAACTTCATACAACAGTAAGAGTGAAGTTCATAGTATGAATTGTTTGGATAACACAGAGCACTTTTTATAGGCAATTGTCTAACGCACATTTTCTCTATTTAAACTGTTAGGACACTTTTTTTTACTGCCCATCAAAATACATTTATAAATAGAAAGAATTGGTATGGTAACAAGAGAAGCAATATTACATTTAACAGAAACTTCCAAAAAATTAATTGCAACATGATGCTGCAGGATCTACAAATAAATAATGAGGGCTAAATTGTGTTTCACATTTTCTTTTCTTTTTCAGAAAAAAATATGTAACAATGTGAATGAAAAAAATTACAGTGAACTTTTATTTCCAAAATAAAGACAAATCTGAATTACGGCAGTGCCATAGGATACAAGGCATTTGTTGGCATGGCATATGTCATCTTTAAACTGCATTCCGAAGTCTACAGTTCTTTTGTAACATACAACAGAGTAACAAACTCTATTTTTTTTTAAATAAGGGAGAGTTTCCAAACATCAGTGTGGAGTGTTACAGAAGTAATTAAAGGAAAGGAATTCATAGTCATAGAAGTTATAAAGCTTGTTTGAAGCTTCACAATAATTAAAAAATAAAAATCACTGGTATCATGCTTATGGGCACACACCTGGGTGTGTTCCATGAACACCAATTTTAATACCAAGCAATCCTTTGTAGTTAGTATTTTAAGTACTTTACATATCTATTTTTAGAAACTGGACAAGTTGGCCTTTTCGTATCAATTTAAAATATTTAAACGAGTCATTGATTTGAACCTTTGGTTTCAAAATTTATTTCTTTGAGAGGCAGAGAAAAAGAGGGCGAGCATTCCCATCTGCCAGTTTACCCCCCCAAACACCCCAACAGCTGGGGCTGTGCAGGCCAAAGCCAGGAGTCCCTAAATCAACTGGAGTCTCCAACATGGGTGGCAGGGAACCAACCACTTGAGCCATCAATGCTGCCTCCCCCAGGGTGCTCATTAGCAGGAAACTACAATTAGGAACAGCACTGGGACCCAAACCCAGGCATTCAGCCATGAAACGTGGGCATGCCAAGCAGTGGTTTTACTACCCATGAACTTCTGATTTTAAACTTCTGTTCTAGCTCCATTGTCTCTGTTTCTTTAAAAATACAATGAAATTTGTAGAATTCTGTAAAACAAATATTAACTGAAGCTCCTTTAGAATGTTAAAATTCACTAACTTTACAAATATTGTAGCTGTTATCAACTGAACTGTATGGCAGGGGGAAGGGAGCGGAACGTCTTACTGTAACAGGAAATACCGAGGAGAAATAGGAAATGGTTTGGGGGCTGGGTAGGAAGAGAATGGACTCAGTTTAAGACATCCAGTTTGCACTGCCCGAGGGGCAAGCAGGTTAAGAAGCTCACTGAAGAGATGGGCCAAACAGGTCTGGAACTTGCAGCTCCCGGGAAGGTCAAGGACGGAAGAAGGTGTCTGGAAGCCTCTGAGGCCACTGCTGTGACCTTGGGAAGTCTGAGCTGCAGGGATTGTGTGGAGAACGCATAACTTCATACAGCTTATTTTACAGGTGAGTTAGAGAGAAGGAACCAGTGACCAAAAAGGGGAAGGGAGGAAGTGTTGGAGAGGCAGAGGCGGAAACGAGACTGGCACAGAACACTTCTGCGGGACGGAGCATACGATAATTCCCAACTGAGATGCATGAGAGGCAGTGCTGCAAACAAGCGCAAGTGAACGTTTCCTTCTTCTGCTCCAGGTTAAAATTGTCACCGCCAGCACAAACCGCCATGCAAAGGTGAAAATGCAATACAGAGCTGGCAAAGTTTACTTTCTATAAACAAAATAAAAATTCCAAATTTCGTTAGGGAAGAAAGATGCACGAGAGCCAAAATACTTTCTTAAAAAGGTTCCTTTGGTTTCATATTTTCAGAATTAAAATAAAAGATAAACTGGTCTCTCAATTAGCTGAAGAAAAATAATCTCCAGATTCTTCAAACTGGCTGTCACCGTGGATTAACACTGACTTTTTTTTAAAAGATTTATTTATTTATTTAGAAGGCAGAGTTACAGAGAGGCAGAGGCAGAGGCAGAGAGAGAGAGAGAGAGAGAGAGAGTCTTCCATCTGCTGGTTCACTCCCCAGATGACCACAACGGCCAGAGATGGGCCAATCCGAAGCCCGGAGGCTCCTCCAGGTCTGCCACACAGGAGCAGGGGCCCAAGTATGTACACTGCCCTCTCAGGGCACACAGAGAGCTGGACTGAAAGTGGAGCAGCGATCTCGAACCGACGCCCATATATGGCATGCTGGAGCTGCAGGCAGTGGGTTTACCCAGTACGCCACAGTGCCAGCCTCTCAACACTGACCTTCTAACCAGAACAACTTGCAATAACTGACAAAAGCTCTGTCAAATGGTTTCATCTGAACACAAGATAATGGAAGAGAAAGTTGGCAAAGAGAAAAAAAATTAAGCATTTATTCTTCCTTTTCAGCAGGAGCTACATTTTAAGGCAACCAAAGCACTGCTGCTGCTGAGATGGAAAACGCTGAGACAGAAAAGTATGCCAAAAAATGTAGAATAAATGAATCTGAAAAATCACTATTTTGTAACCTCTAAAGAAAATTTTGGTTCAGACACAGATTATCAAAGGAAGCTAAAAATCATCAGAGGAGGGGTTAAAAGGAAACCTGGTATCTGTTCGGTGTCGAGACATTTTACACAGATTTCTCACTAACCAAAATTTCTTTCTTAATTAAACAAAAACTTCTAGCTTTAAAACAGAGATATAATTATCACTAACAAACCCAGGATCACTAATAGTAATAAAAGCAATCACTACATGCCTCCTATTTAATCTGAATCTAATTAAACTGCTACATCTAACTTCCAGTTTGCAGAAAATATAGAGGCTAACAGACCAGTTAAATGACACAAGGAAAGAAAACTATACAACTCCATCATGTGGGACACTCCACGTGACACAGTGATCTCTGGCAAATCTGTGCCATTTGAAAAACAAAAAAAAAATAAAGACCATCTAGAGGACAAGTGGATACATTCCAACATGTACTTGGCATAACACTGGGGAATTAGGCTGCTACTTTTGGTGATGTGACAATAGCACAGCTGGCCAGAGGAGGTCCTTGTTTCTTGGACACAGATACTGAAGTAGTTGGTGTCAAGTATCTTGATGTCTTTATTTTCAGTGTAAAATTATTCAGTAAGCTTGGTGATGGGTAAACAGCGGCGATGGGGGTGGGACCACTAGTGGGAGGGTTGTTATTATAAATTTCTCTATTTTTAAAAACAATTATTTATTTATTTTTAAGACTGACAGAGATAGAGAGAGCTTCCACCTGCTGGTTCACTCCTCAATGCCTGCAATAGCAGGGGCTGGGCCAGAATGAAGTCAGGATCCTGGAATTCAACTACGTGAACTATCACTGCTGCCTCCCAGGGTGTGCATTAGCACGAAGCTGGAACTGGAAGGTCAGCGGGGACTCCAGGCACTCCAATATGGGCTGCAGGCATCCCACATGGCATCTTAAACCCTGGGCCAGACATGTGGCCCAGCTTCCCTACTTTCCCACAAGTTTGAAAAGTTTCACCACAAAGTCCGCAGAGCAGGCATTTGGCCTGGCAGTCAGGATGCCCAAAGCCTGCATCGGAGTGCCTGGGTTCAACTGCCAGCTCTGGACCCTGGCTCCAGCCTCCTGTTGCTGTAAATTCTAACAGGCAGTGGTGATGGCTCCAATAATCGTGTTCTTGCCCCCTGTGTGGGAGATCTGGATTGAGCTCCTGGCTCCCGGTCCCAGCGTTAGCCTGGCCCAGTCTGTCTGTTGCAGGCATTTGGGAAGTAAGTCAGCAGATGAGGTTTCTGTCTGTCTCTCTTTGTCTCTCAAGTAAATAAATAAAGCTTTTTTTTTTTTTTTTTTGACAGGCAGAGTGGACAGTGAGAGAGAGAGACAGAGAGAAAGGTCTTCCTTTTGCCGTTGGTTCACCCTCCAGTGGCTGCCGCGGCCGGCGCACTGCGGCCAGCGCACCGCGCTGATCCGGTGGCAGGAGCCAGGAGCCAGGTGCTTTTCCTGGTCTCCCATGGGGTGCAGGGCCCAAGCACCTGGGCCATCCTCCACTGCACTCCCTGGCCACAGCAGAGGGCTGGCCTGGAAGAGGGGCAACCGGGACAGAATCCGGCGCCCCGACCGGGACTAGAACCCGGTGTGCCGGCGCCGCTAGGCAGAGGATTAGCCTAGTGAGCCGCGGCGCCGGCCTAAATAAAACTTTTAAATGAAGTTTTTAAAATGGTTCAACAACAACTACAAAACATAGATAGATAAAATGAATTACACAAAGATGAATTAGGCAGTTGACTTTCCAGGAAAAAGGAAATAAGCTAAGGAAATCAGAAATAAATTCAAGAGCTGATTCTTGATACATGTCAATGAAGATTAAATTCTGGATAATTTAATGAAGGAGAAGGAGTAAGTAGGTAGAAAATTAGAGGCGCAAAGGTAAAATAGGTACAGATATAAAGATAAAAGCACCATGTAACATTACTTTGCAAAACACTACACAAATAAATTTAGAAACTAGAAATGAACAACTTTCTAGGAAAATACAAATCATGTATAATTGACTTGGAAGACAAACAAAAAGCAATAACTAAAAAAGAAAAATGTTACCAAAGAGTGACTCTTCCTAAACAATTATATTAGACCAAAGCAATTTCACAAGTGTATTTCTGAACTGTTAAGAAACAATTTTAATAAAACATGAAATTTTTCAGAACAGAAGGAAGGAAAGCTACCAAATTATGAAGCTAGCATAGCCTAACAATTACATAGACATTTTAATTAACTGCAATGAAATCTCATTTAGGAATAATTTCAAATGTTAAGTAAAATACTAGTGGGTATAAACTAATAATGCTACAAAGGAATACTTTATTACAAGTAAGTGCAGTTTATTGAAGAAGTACAACAATAGTTCACCACTTCCAATATTCACCATATTAAAAGGTTTTAAAGAAGAAAAAAATTAACACATTTGTGCCCAAAAAGCATTCACAAAACTTGAACATCTACTCTGATTAAAAACAAGAGAGAGAAAGCAAAAGCTGAATACTTTACGATGAAAAAGGAATGACCATGAATACTTAAAAGGAAGAGAAAAACAGTATTTCTTGAAGATTAGATTTTCTAAGATTTCAGATATACAATCACAAGTCGACCAAATACAGTGTCTAGAAAAATAAAAACATGCCAGATTTTCCTAGCCAGTTAGGAAAAAAAAAAAAAAAAAAAAAAAAAAAAAAAAAAAAAAACCACACAAAGATTCAATTTACAACAGTAATAACAAAGAGATTATCCCCATGAGACTCAGGAGCCCCCACCTTCTCTCTGCTTGTGCTCTCCTCTGTGAAGCCCCACCTGCAGTGGAGAACTGCCTGTTACTTGTCTATGGCAAACTGGCAAGTCTGTATTATACCTGGGCTGGCTAACAATCATCTGCCGATGGCCAGGTTTTATATGGCGTGTGACAGAGGCTGGGTCAGATAGACAAATTTGCAACAGTCACATGAAGAAAACAAACTACTCAGGGCCATTAAAAAAAAAAAAACAAATTTAGAGGTAGGTGTTTGGCCTAGTGCTTTTTTTTGTTAAAGATTTATTTTATTTATTTGAAAGAGTTACAGAGAAAGGTAGAGACAGAGAGAGAGGTCTTCCATCCGTTGGTTCAGTCTCCAGATGGCCGCAACGGCCAGAGCTATGCTGATCTGAAGCCAGGAGCCTCCTCCAGGTTTCCCACACGAGTGCAGGGGTCCAAGGACCTGAGCCATCCTCTACTGCCATCCCAGGCCACAGCAGACAGCTGGATTGGAAGAGGAGCAGCCAGGACTAGAACTGGCACCCGTATGGGATGCCGGCACTTCAGGCCAGGGCTTTAACCCACTGCGCCACAGCACTGGCCCCGGCCTAGTATAACAAACTTACAGTCCCCCATTGGAGTGCATGGATACCCACCTGACTCCAGCTTCCTGCTACCCTGGGAGGCAGCAGTGAAGGTTCAAGTACCTAGGTCACTGCCATTCATGTGAGAGATTTGGATTCAATTATTGGCACCTGGCTTTGGGCCACTGCAAGCATTTGGGGAGTGAAACAGTGGGCAGGAACACTATCTCTACCTGTCTCTTTGCCTCTCAAATAAATAAGTAACAAATAATAAAAACTTTAAAAAGTAAACTGAAAGTTAAAAGCTTTTACTTTGAAAAATACCATTTTAAGTATTGTTTTTTCTCTCGAAAGTCTTTAAATTCAATACAACCACAATTAAAATTCTAGTGGATTCTTTTCTGTAACTTGACAATATAAAATACAAAACACTGAAGGGAAATAAGCCTTAATGGATATTAAAACTATTTGTAATTTTTAAAGTGGAGATTAATGGGATAGTATAAAACACCAAAATTATAATTTAATAAATGCCATTAATCCCCTTGGTTCGCTGGTTGGAAAATAAGCAAACCTAAGTTCCTACCTCATAAACAAAAAAGTAATTCCAGATGAGCTAAAGACTTAATTGTATACAATTATGCCTCAATAAAGCTGTTAGAAAAAGATTTAAACATAAAATAATAAGAATTATAAGAAACATAGGCAAAAAAAAAAAACCTCAACCAGCATATGTAAAATTCTTTATATAAGTCACAGAAGCAAGAAGCCGTAGGGAGGAGCCAGCCCTGAGGTGTAGGAGGCTAAGCCTTCACCTGTGGCACCAGTACCCTATATGGATGCCGGTTCGTGTCCCAGCTGCTCCTCTTCCAATCCAGCTCTCTACTATGGTCTGAGAAAGCAGCAAAAGATGGCCCAAGTGCTTGGGCCCTTGAACCTGTGTGAGAGACCTAGCAGAAATTCCTGGCTCCTGGCTTCGGATTTGCCCAGCTCCAGCTATTGCGACCATTTAGGGAATGAACCAGCGGATGGAAGACCTTTCTCTCGGTCTCTCTCTCTGTCTGTAACTCCACCTCTCAAATAAATGAAGAAAACCTTTAAAAAAACAAAACACAGGGAGAAAATATGTATGCATAATTATGTATTATGTAATATATAATAAGCAGGTCAATCTCCTTAATTTGCCAAGAATATGTATGCATAGGCTAATAGAAAAATGAATAGATTAATACAAAAATGATGAGCAGGGAAGTTCACAGAAAAAGAAAGAAAAATGCCCAACAAAATATATAAAATATATTCAACTTTACATACATTACTGGTGAGTGCACAAACTGATGCAGTATACAAAGAGCCAAAAAGAAGTAACATATTCATGGGTTTTTTTAATCTTAGACTTTTTTTTTTTTTTTTTAGATTTTTGTAAATGTGAAAGGCAGGGAGACAGCAACAGACAGAGATCTCCCATCATCTAGTTTAGTAACTCAAATACCTACAACAGCTGGGACTGGATCAGGTTGAAGTCAGGAGCCAGGAACTCAATCTGGGTGTCCAAGTGAGCACCAGGGATCCCAATGCTTAAGCCATCACCTGCTGCCTCCCACGGTCCTAACAGGAAGCTGGAATTGGGAGCAGAGCCAGGACTCAAACCCTGGCGTTCTGATAAGGGATGTGCGCATCCCAAGTAATGTCTTAACCACTGAGCCAAAAACCACCCCCTCATGCAAGTTTTTAAAAGGACAGGCTTGACTTTAGAATTTCTTTGTATCATTTTCATTTAATCACCTTACGCTCCATATAGAGTTCATAAGAAATTAGAGGAAAACAATGAGCGGATGAAAGGGGGCAAAAAGGTCTCTAAAGTAACTGCTGCACTAGTAGAAATATGGACGCAAGATGACTGTGACAAAAAATGCAGTCAACATATCACATTCTATCTTAACCGTCAGTATGATCAGAGCAACAACATCCGCCCTTACAGTTTTGGGTACCTATTGCTCTCCACCTTTTTTCAAAAAATATTTATTTTATTTATTTGAAAGGCAGAGTTACAGAGAGGCAGAGAGAGACAGAGAGTTGGTTCACTCCCCAGATGGCCACAACAGCTGAAGCTACGCAGATCTGAAGCCAGGAGCCAGGAGCTTCTTCTGGGTCTCCCACACAGGAGCAGGATCCCTAAGACTTGGGCCATCTTCTACTGTTTTCCCAGGCCATAGCAGAAAGCCGGATCAGAAATGGAGCAGCCAGGACTCAAACCGGCGTCCATATGGAATGCCAGCACTGCAGGCAGTGGCTTTACCCACTACGCCACAGCAGCAGCCCCTTGCTCTCCCTTTATCCCCTGCCCTACTCTCCACCACCAACTGATCATTTCCTAGTACAAAGATCCTACAGACTTACTAAGTTTCCTCATCTGCAAAATAAGCACAGCTATCTGTAGGGATGAAGTAAGAAAGTACCCACAGGATGTGTCACATAGTCAACAGCAAGCATTGGCTGCTGATTAGAAAAATCATCAACATCTTTCATCCCATCAGACACACAGGTTCTGAACTTTAATCTTATGTTTACATTGCTGTATAGTATGTATTATTTTCTTTGTATGTGTCTTTCACTAAAACTTACCTTAAACTCTTTAAAAGTAACCAAGATACTTAAAAATAAATGTGAAAGTGTCAACAGTCTAGTAATTGCTATTCCAAGTGCATTTCCTGCTACAGAAAAAAATTAGTGGAAAATGGACATACTGTACTGAACAAGGGAGGGCTGACCTCACTTAGCAAAGGCGATGCTTTCACAAGGCCTATGCCCACCCTCAATTACTGCTGAGGGTTTGTTTTCTAGTGAATCTCAATGACCTTGAACAAACCTCAGAGAAGAGCCCCTCTCAAATAAATTAAAGCAAAGTATCTTGGATTTTATTCCACTAAAGAGAAAAGCGTATTTCCCATAGAAAGAAATCCTGCATTTCTTCCGTAGAGACACATCTGACACAATGATAGAGAAATGCCAATCCACTTCTGCCTGAAGGCTTAGATCACTACTCTCGTTACTATGCATCTCTCATCCAACTCCACACTTCCGTAGTCCCTTCCACATGCACCCACTGAAAATGGTAAGAAAGGAAAAAGGCAAAAACAACTTTTTCCCCAGGAATCACACACTGTGAATACCTACTCAAAACTCTTAAAAGTAATCCCTACTGCAACCTTTCTACATTTTTTTTTTTTTATGACAGGCAGAGTGGACAGAGAAAGAGAGAGACACAGAGAGAAAGGTCTTCCTTCAGTTGGTTCACCCCCAGTGGCCGCTGCGGCTGGCGCACCGTGCTGATCCGAAGGCAGGAGCCAGGTACTTATCCTGGTTTCCCATGGGGTGCAGGGCCCAAGCACTTGGGCCATCCTCCACTGCACTCCCGGGCCACCACAGAGAGCTGGCCTGGAAGAGGGGCAACCGGGACAGAATCCGGCGCCCTGACCGGGACTAGAACCCGGGGTGCCGGCGTCGCAGGCGGAGGATTAGCCTAGTGAGCCGCGGCACCGGCCTACATTTTCTTTATTTTTTCCCTCTTATGCTCCACTACCCTTCCCTCCACTTACCTTGTTTCTGGCTCTGTAACTGTCCCATTCACGCTTGTTTGTTGTGTAAATTCTGTCTCCTGTACATACCCTGAGAGCAAAATGTGCAGCTTTCCTTTCAGTTTCTAAATGTTCCCACAGCACCTAGCAGAAAACCTAACAGTAGGTACTAAAAAGTGTTTTGAAATAAGTGAATAAAATGTTATTATCTACACTGTAGCATATTGCAGAGCCCTGGATTAATCTTCAGAAAAACTGGAATCTTTACCAAAGTAAAACCATTTGATGGTTCTGCAGCTTCATATTTAAGTATCAAGTATTAGCTTCTTTATTTATAAAATGGGCCTTTTCCTTTTAGACATTTGTTTTTTAAGATTTATTTATTCGAAAGTCAGAACTACGGGGTGGGGGCGGGGGTGGTCCACCTGTTGGTCCACTCCCTGGATGGCCACAACAGCTAGGTGTGAGCCAAGTAAAAGCCAGGACCCAGGAGCTTCTTCCAGGGCTCGCACATGGGTAGCATGGACCCAAGCTATTGGGCCATCTCTTGTTCCTTTTCCCAGGCCTATTAGCAGGGAGCCAGATGAGAGGTAGAACAGCCAGAACTCAAGGCCAGCACCCATAAAGGATGCTGGCACTGCAGGCAGCAGCTTTACTTGCTATGGCACGATGCAGGCCCCAGTAGTTTTTTAAAGTGAAATATAATAATTGTGCATGTTACGGGGTAGTGTTATAACTTGATATTACATACAATGTATAATGGCCAAATTAGGCCATTTCCATCTCCTTAAACATTTATCATTTTTTGTATTAGGAACCGTCAAATTCCTCATTCTTTATAAAATGTACAGTAAATTGTTGCAAATTATAAATTTATTCCCTATACTATCTATATTCTGGTACTCCCTATGCAACTTCTTTCTCCATCCACCACCCTACCCTCCCTAACCTCTAGTGACCACTATCCTACTCTCCTCTTCCATGAAGTCGACTTTTTTAGCTTCCACGTATAAGTGCTAGAATATGCAGTAGTAGTTTCTAGGTCTGGCTTATTTTGCTTAATTTTAAGTCTCCTAAAAGCATGGCTATCAGGGCCAGCTCTGTGGCATTAGCTGAGAAAGCCAACGCCTGTGATGTCAGCATTCCATGTGGGTGCCAGTTCGAGTCTTGGCTGCTCCACTTCTGATCCAGCTCTCTGCAATTGACCTGGGAAGGCAGTAGAAGATGGCTCAAGTGTTTGAGACCCTGCACCCACATGGGAGACCCAGAGGAAGCTCCTGGCTCCTAGCTTTGGATAGGCCCAGCTTCAGCCATTGGGGCCATTTGGGGAGTGGACCAGTGGATGGAGGAGTTCTCTCTTTCTCTCTGCCTCTGCCTCTCTATAACTCTGCCTTTCAAATAAATAAATAAATCTGTTTTTTAAAAAATGTGGCTATTACTTGCTCTACTGCTGCATACAGTTTCACAAAATGAGATGATGGAAGTTAAAAGTACTTATTATACTGCTTTCATGGTTACTTCTTTCTTTTTTTTTCCCCGACAGGCAGTCAGACAGTGAGAGAGAGAGAGAGAGAAAGGTCTTCCTTCCATTGGTTCACCCCCAAAGTGGCCGCTACGGCCAGCACTGTGCTGATCTGAAGCCAGGAGCCAGGTGCTTCTCCTGGTTTCCCATGCAGGTGCAGGGGCCCAAGCACTTAGGCCATCCTCCACTGCCTTCCCGGGCCACAGCAGAGAGCTGGACTGGAAGAGGAGCAACCAGGACAGAATCCGGTGCCCCAAAGGGGACTAGAACCAGGGGTGCCGGCACCGCAGGCGGAGGATTAGCCAAGTGAGCCGTGGCGCTGGTCCACGGTTGTTTCTTAAAAAAACCATAGTGTTTGTCAATCAGATTTCTAAATTTAAGTAAGAACAATGGAGATATTCTAATAGGAGAAACAGATTTAATTAATATGATTGCCCCTTTTTTTCCTTAAAAACAAGGGAAGAAGTCATAAGCAATGTCAAAATACTGATATACATTATGTCATTACAAGTCTAATGTTTACACTTTGAAAAAGAAGTGGCCTACATTAACCAATCTTAATTGTAATTTATATATAAAATATCTGTGGGTAGTTAGTTATCTCTTACCAGGTTCTGGAAGATCTAATTTTGCCCGCTTTAGCTCTGCCATAGAAATCTGAAGTTGCTCTATTACAAAATCATCTTCAAAGAAAAAGTCCTTTGCCAAGGTCTCCTGAAGAAATTCTACAAGTTCTTCCATAGACAGTTTCATTAGATGTTCTAAGAGAGGATGAGAGAAATAACAATGCTGAGTCAGCAGTTTACTCCAGATGGAGAAGATAATATATTCTATTGAAGTGCAGTGTGTTTTTAAACAGGACATTTAAAAGGCCATGTACACAATTTGTACGTGGTATTATAGATGTAAGACAAAAATACTCTCTGCTATTAAAGCAGTCACAGAGAAAAGTAGATAACCTCACTGGGGAGACAAGGTAGGAGAACACTGCCGAACATTTTCTCACTGGTTTAAGAACAACCACATCTGGGCATTCATATTAAGCTTCTGGGAGTCGAGAGACACAGAAAGATCACCTACAAAATGTGAAGCAACTCCAGCCCTCATAGGCAAATCCATTTTTTTTTTTTTTTTTTGACAGGCAGAGTGGACAGTGAGAGAGAGAGAGACAGGGAGAAAAGTCTTCCTTTTCCATTGATTCATTCCCCAATGGCCGCTGTGGCCAGCGCGCTGCGGCCGGCGCACCGCAACGATCCAAAGCCAGGAGCCAGGTACTTCTCCTGGTCTCCCATGGGGTGCAGGGCCCAAGCACTTGGGCCATCCTCCACTGCCCTCCCGGGCCACAGCAGAGAGCTGGACTGGAAGAGGAGCAACCGGGACAGAATCTGGTACCCTGACTGGGACTAGAACCTGGGGTGCCGGCGCTGCAGGCGGAGGATTAGCCTAGTGAGCCACAGCGCCGGCCGCGAATCCACTTTTAAGACTGCATTTATTAGTGTTTCAAATTTCAAAAAAAAAAAAGAATTTATTTGCAAGTTTTATTTCTACTTATAAAATCAGTTTTATTAGAAAAATATTCAAATATTGACAAAAAGCACAAAGTAAAACTAAGATCCCAATCTCCTACCAGTACACATATAATTCTGTGTATATATGAACCTCAATTCACAAAACTAAATTATACTAATTATTCACTTCCTTGCTTTTTCCCATTCAATAGTGTATCACTGATATCCCTCACCTCAACAAATGATTTTACATCATCATTAATAACTATCTAAGAATACACTGCACATGTGCATCATAATTTATTCAGCCTTCTAATAATAGGTATTTAGGTTCTGATTTTTAAAATTTTTTAAATTTATTCATTTTTATTTATTTCAAATGCAGAGATGGAGAGAGAGAGACAGAGAAAGAGAAACAGACAGACAGAGATCTTTCATCCACTGGTTCACTCTCCAAGTCCCTGCAACAGCCAGGACTGAGCCAAGGACTTTGATCTGAGGCTCTGACATGAGCGGCAGGGACTAAAGTGTTTGAGCCATCACTCACTGCTCACAGGGTGCACATTAACAAGAAGCTGGAATCAGAAGCAGAGGCAGGACTCAAACCCAGGCACTCCAATATGGGATGTGGGCATCCCAAGCGGTGTCAACTGCTCGCCAAACACCAGCCTGTTTCCAATTACTGTGTGAAGAACCTACAGTGACAACCTCTCCAAATATTTTTAAGGCAATAAGGAAGAAAACAAAAGTGAGTAAAAGAAATGAATATCTCCTACAACCTACAAGCTCCAGCTAACCACTGGTTACAGAGTCCAGAGACAGATTTGTTTTGTTTTCATTTTTTTTAAATTAGCCAATAACAAACTACACATACTTATGGTGTAGAGTATGTTTGGATGCAGGTTTATGTTGCAAGCTGACATGTCCATTACCTCACATACTAATTTTTGGAATGAGAATAGTAAAATCTCCCCTCTCGACAACTGGCAGGTACAATGCACGTGACTCATGAACTGCAGCCACCACACTGCCTGACAGCGCTCCATTTTCCACAACTCCCTCTCTGCCTCCCTGAAACGCTGCCTCCCTGACCAGCTTCTCTCCCCAGCCGCCTTCCGGTTTTGGAAACTTTCTGTGGTTTTGAAGGAACTTCAGTCTTTGAGCTGTGGCCCTAGATAAGGAAAACCTATTAGCAGAGAGATTTTCCACAGTTTATATAGTCTAATGATAGGGTGGCATATAAAGTAACTGTTACACTTAAAGCTGACTTACTAAAGGTACAGACATTTTTTACTTTTCAAAATTAATCCAGCATCATATAAGAAAAACAATTTAAGAGGGAAAACAGAGTTATAAAGAAATAGAATATTATGCTTGTATTTTTTCACTGTTTGGGAAACATTACAAATCCCTTAATAAAAATTGCATCTTTGTTCTCTATTTGGAGCCATTCATAAACCAGAGAGAAAGGCAGTAAAGGGGGAGGCAGGGTGGGATGGGGAGGATTGCAAACGGTTCACAACAGAAGCCCGAGTCTGCAGGACAACCGTCTCCATCATCATTTTGTTCTGGAGCTCACGTCTGTGTGTTGGGGAGATAAACCACAATGCTGCCGAATGCTTTTCTTGAAAAGAATACGCGATACAAAAGTGCTTTTAAAGGGATTCTTCATTCCTATCTAGGGTATGGCTGGTCTGGCCCTCCTGAAGTCCATTCTTTTCAAGTAAACAAGTAAACAATCTTACACTAAAACACCTAACATGCACTTAGAACAATGCCAAGCACAGCACAGAGAAAAACCACAAACACCACCCCACACACTCGTGAGCTTATGATTTACTCGGGAGACTGAACAGACTATTCCAGAATAACGTACGAGAGCAGAGTATATGAGGCATGTGAAACTGTCGTAAGGCCTAGAAGTAATATATCAGGTTCTTAAGTGTTCAATGATTCCCTTTTCTGCTGAGCTACAAGAGGAGTCACATAAGTTTTAAGGTTGAATTGAGACTTGAAAGATGAACAAGATTCTTCATACCAACGAAAATAAAACCTCTTCCCTTGATTCTAAGGTAACACACAGCATATCAAATTCACAGAATCCTTGAAATACTACAACTGAAGACCAAAGCCATCAGCTGTAAAAACGAAAAGCCAGTACTGCCTTGCTGCATTTATGAGCTACAGGCACTGCCTGTGCCTGCCCCGGAGGCCACAGAGCAGTCGGGCAGAGACAGATCTGCAAGGTCCCCGTCCACATGCAAGGTCCCCATCCGCAACTCGGAGCTGGATGCTTTTTCTCCTGGAGGAAACAGCAACAGAAATGTTCTCCCGAGCCCTTTTCACTCTGGTGTCTCCCTGTTCTCCTGTTACAAACTTGAGATCACATCAATGAAAAAATTCAGTGGTCCCAATGGAAACCAACACCTACTAAGATTACTTTTATCAAACTATCAAATTGCATTCTACTGTCTAAGCGTAAAAATGAAACTGATATGAAGAGGAAATAATCAAAGATCTCTACAATATAGTGAGCTCCTAATATGAAAAAGAACCAACAAAAGTAAATTTTCAAATGATGATGATTTTTCCACTGATTTTCAAGAATTTTTTTTAAACCATTACTAAAAGACAGTGAATAAGAAGTAAGAGTGGGGATTGAGAAATGGAGTTTTTCTTACTTTTGTGTAACTTTAAGATTGTGTAAGACATAGCAGTAAGAACTCGTTCTCCTTCAAAGATGTAGATATCCCAAATCCTGAGGTTTAGGGTAAAGGGAGTCTATAATTAAAGGCAAAACAAAACAGAAACAAGGTTAACAGCTTTCCCTGACCTTACGATTATAATTTTATGATTGAGTTTTGTAAATAAATACTCACACGATCAAGGAAACATTGAAAAAACCATTTCATTGTATAAAAACTGGTGTAGATTTCTTGGGAATCCTGAAACAACAAAGACCTCACAATTTTGGGACTGTAGCAAACAAATATAACAATCTAATACTAAATATTAGGAGGGCTATTCTGTTAGAGCAAATCATGTAATCATCTCATTAAAAATATTTTCCATGATTTTTTTTCTATTTTTACTTTTTATCCCAAAATGTGACTTCTCAAAATCACCCCAAGACTAAATTTCACATAGGGTAGTAATACAACACATATCTTTTCTTGAGTATAAAAGGGCACTTCAAAAAACTCATGGGAAAGTGAATTAAAAGATCAGTTTTGGAGACTGTCATCCTGGAGCAGCAGTGTGCGCCGTTGTTGGTGATGCTGGTATCCCATATTGGAGTACTTCTCTGAGTCCAATCCAGCTTCCTGCCAATGTGCCTGGGAAGACAGCGGATCACTGATCGCCCAAGCACTAGGCCCCTGCCACACTTGTGGAAGACCTGGATGGAGTTCGAGGTTCCTGGCTCCAGTCTGGCCCAGCAGCAGCTGGTGCAGTCTTTTGGAGAGTGAGTCAGCAGATGGAATACCTCTCTCTCTCTCTCTCTGTCATTTGCATTTCAAATAAATAAAATAAATCTTTTTAAAAAAAGGGGATAAATTTTGGTGTAAAAAATTTTGAAATTCATCAACAGTTTTTTCATAATACACATTTTCCCACTTTCCATGAACTTTCTGAAGACCTCTTGTACGTATGGATTTCAAAATTTTTTGCACCAAAATAAAACTTATCTTTTAATACAATTCTCCATGAGCTTTTTGAAGTATGCTCATATTGTACTGTAAATTATCTGTTTTACTAAACTACTGCTTAATAATGAACATATATACAATTCACTAGGAGTCTGTATGACCCTTAAAATCCTTTCATGCTATTAAAAAAGCCTCCAAAATAATTAAGAAAGTTTGTGTTCTCTAAAACTTTATTGTCTGTCTGGATCTATGAATTAGGACTATGAAAGTCCATCGATAGTATATTTTACATATCTGATGTTCTTCAAATAACTGGAAATTATATCTGCATAGTAACTGAAATTTACCATGTTAGTAAGGTAACTGGAATCAAAGACGGAATTTAATTAGTCTAGCTTTATCTTACTACTGTTGGGTACTGGGTCAACAGCGTATCTACCTACCAAGTGCTGCTTAAGCTTGGACAGAAATTTACTCAATATTTTTTCATGATGTTCTTGAAACCTCAAGAGTTTAGGAAAACCTTGGACAAAAAAGCCTAGAATACAAACATAAACACAATACTTCATAAACAATATGAAGAAAAATTTCCAATTTAAAAGTACAACATACTTCTTTCATCTGTAACTGTCAAAATGAAAAGAAACATCCATTGGTTACCAAAATATTTCTCACTCCCATCAAATTAATACTTACATATAAGCTTTGGATAATGAAACTTATAGCTTAGTATTTGCTAAGGACCTACTAAAATTTGTAAAATAATTAAAGAGGACTGAATATTTCTGAACTAAAAAGGACACTAAGATGCTAAAAAAAATGAAACTGAAGCCATTTATGAAGATTATCTATTCTTTTAAGACACGAAGGGACAGTGGTGCCCTGGTTTAAGCTACAGCTTGGGAGCCCATATCCCTTATCAGAGTGTCTGACTCCAGACCTGGCTACTTTGTGCCTGATCCTGCTTCTCCCTAATGTACCTGAGATGGTGGCACATGATGGCTTAGGTACTTGGGTTCCTGTCACTCACATGGGAGACCTGAAAGGAGTTCCTGGCATCTGGCTTCAGCCTGGCACTGCCCCGGCTCATGTGGGAATTTGGGGAGTCAACCAATGGCTTAAAGATTTCCTTCCCTCTGTCTATCCCTTTCTCTGTGTCAATCTGCCTTTCAAGTAAAAACAAAAACAGGCTGACACTGTGGGAAAGCAGTAGAGGATGGCCCAAGTACCTAAGCCCCTGCCACCCACGAGGGGAACCTGGTTGGAGTTCCAGGATCCTGGCCTCGGCCTGGCCCAGCATTGGCAGTTGCAGTCTTTTGGGGGAATGAACCAATGGTTGGAGGATAACTCTCTCTAACTCTGCTTTTCAAATAAATAAAATAAATCTTTAAGCAAATAAACAAAAACAAAAACACCTGTATCTCAAATGCCTAAATCTTTTTATAGGCTGCCCTAATCTTTTTATTACTTTGTTTTACTGTTAGTACATTATATAACAAATATTGCATTACTTTTTGCAAGTTTACTCAAACACGTTCATCAGTATCACGTATCTAAAGTTTTTATCACTTCTAAAATATTTTGTCTAAGCTATATTTAACATCAGTTAAAACTTACAGGTATTATGTGATGAATGCTATATCAAAAATCATATTTTATCCCAACTATACAATATAATCTTTGAGATTTCTAGGAGGCAACTACTTGTAAACGATAGAAGCTAATATTAAGTTTGTATATTTAACTGATTGAACTTTACAGCTATTTTTATTCACAAGCTCCCTTTCAGGTACTTATACAATTTATTAAAAAATATATGTACTCTATGAACTTTATGATTTCTTCATACTGGTGTTTTCTGACCTGAGTTGTATGCAACTTTGAAAGATGCTAATAGACAGTCCTATGTTTTTAAAAAAGAATCCAGGGGGACATGTTTATGTTATATATCTATCTTGTATATTCATGATGTACATTAAATTATTAATGTTCTAAGCTGTCTTTCAGACTCATTAAAATTTATTTTTCTTTAACTCAATCTCGTAGACCTATTTGAAAGAGGAGTTCATTGTTCCCCCCACAGAACATCTGTTTCCAAGAAAAGAAACTACGTTCCTCCAAAAACCTGAGGAACATGCCATTGGGAAACACTGCTTTACAATTTACTGGGCAGAACTATTTCTTAGCTAGTGTTCAGTTTTCCAAGGTGTGTGTAAAAATTTCCAGAGATACAGACTCTGTTTCTCTCTTGGTGATATTTTCCACTGAAACTACTTCATAAAAAAAATCTATAATCCTCTATCAGTCCCACTTTCATGGTCAATTTGATAGTACTGGGAGTTGTAAAAATTTCAGCAAAAGTCTGGCTTTGCAAAAGTCAAAGCAGGGGCCGGCTTTTTTGTGGAGCAGGAGTAAAGGGGCTGCCTACAATGCAGGCATCCCAGATGGATGCCACGCCCTGTCTGCTTCACTTCCGATGCAGCTCCCTGCTAATAGCCTGGGAAGAGCAATGGAGGATGGCGCAGGTGTTTGATCCCTGCTCTCTGGCAGACCTGGTTGAAGCTCCTGGCTCCTAGCTTCAGCCTGCCTCAGCCCTGGCTGTTGTGCAGGAGTGAATCAGCAGACAGAAGCTCTGCTCTCTCTCTCTCTTGTGTGTCTCTTCCTCTCTGCAACTCTACCTTGCAAATGAATAAATATTTTGTAAAGAATCAGTGTACTTCAGGAACAACTAGTTCAAGGATACTTAAGATATTTAATATTTCTTCACTTTTCAGTTTTGTCCCAGTCTTGATATTTCAAATCACATCTTTTTCAGTCCTAGCTTTGAGTCCAGACATTTATAAGTGATACTACTTTTATATAGGAAATAGAAAAAAATGAGTAACTTTTTATTATAAAATTTCATAGGCATACATATAAACAGGTATCTCCAAGTATATTTAAGTGTAAATGTTAGGATAGAATTAATATTGCTTTATAAATTAACTGCTGGCAATAACTGCTGAGGTAAGCTATCAAACAGGTTTAAAATTGGACTGCTTTCCACACAGTTACACACCACTTAAGCTGTAACATTCCACTGTATTTCAAGATAGATCAGCAACACCATCTCACAGGAAAGCCAAGTGAAGGCTCCTCAGGAAGAATTCTTTTCCTTCAAGCTAGCTTTTTAAATGATATTGCCTATGGGATGGCAACCCGACATAATAACACATTCTTAATTTTTAGAATTACTTATGGGATGAGAAGTGCCCAGAAATTGCTATAAAGCAAATAATATTGTTAAAATAATTAGCAATGGACATGAAGGGAGACAGATAACAGCAAACACCCACATGCTGCAACAGCCCTAAAACCCCCATAAAAATCACATACTAAGACTGTGGAGTTTAATAAACAATGGACTATGGAAGTTCATAATTTTAAAAATATTAAAACAGCACTTTAAAATCTGTTATTAGAGTAACCAGTATTAAAATCATTTAGAATTCAATATTATCATATGGATGGCACTAAGAAAATAATTTTTGCATTATATGGACAAGTATGACTTTTATTTCCAAGATAAGTTGCAATCAAAACTCTCTGAATTAAAGTTCACTGTTCATCCTCTCAAGGAAAAGGTTATTAAAAACAACGCGCTAACTTTAAAACCATGAGAGCACTGACGTCTGAAATACTAAATGATCAAGTACCTACAACACATTACTGCCTTTTATTCAAAATGGAGTGTTTTACAGCTGAAAGAGCTAAAACCCACACTTGAAATATAAAACTACTATATACCTTTCCTTCAAATTCCTAAAAATAATTCCTCAATTAATAGTCTTTCACAAGGATTATACATCACAACATCCAGTCAATGGAGCATTTCACTAAAATGGTAACTGCATGACTGTCTGAAAGTTTTAGTCAAAAGACATCTTTTATTTCCCCCCCAAAATAGGACTTTTTCTAAATTCCTCCCAATCTACATTAGTTTCATCTGACTGAGAGTAAGTAAGGAAAGAATTGCTAAATGACAATAATATGCTCTGGAGGAAAAGACAAAGGAAAAATCAATGTGAATGAGAAGTTTAGAAAAGTTCAATGAAGAAACTTGAAATAGGTAACAAATCCTAATTAACTAATAAGCCCTGAAACATTCAGATTGTTTTATGTAACTCTACCAAGCATCTCAGATTTTTGTTTGAATCTGTTTCTTCCTGTCTCTTGTTTCCTTATGATAAAGCATGGGGCTTTCTTACCATGCATGGCGTGCTTGGGGCCTGAGAAGAGTTTGACAAGGGCCCAGAAGGCATCTTCCTCGTTCATATACATGAGGAGCAGAGCTGTGATCTGGCTCATCCCCTGACAGTACCCGACTTCCTAGAGCAAACAACACAGAAACTGGGGACTTTACATTCAAATTACATAGATATGCACATAGGAAATCCTAATCTAAATAAAAATCAGAATACATCTAGGCATATTATTTAATGGGAAATCTGCAGATAATCTTCGCAGTATTATGTCACATAATATGAAAGAATAAAACTGCTCAAGAATAAATGTACCGGTATAGACACAGTCCAAATCTACATATATATAATTTTTTTACTGTCCTCTGATCAATAATGTTACACTTCCTTTAAAGAACACTAACATTTATTTCATTTTATGTACAGGTCTCAGCTTGCTCTTCCTTTTTTGCTTAGCTGCTGGCCAAGTTCTCCAGGATACGTGAACACAGCCAGAGTGGATGCTGCCAGAGCAAATGTCACCAGATGGGGTTACAGACTTTAACAGAACAGTAACACTGAGCCTGTGTGTGCAATTGCAGCCATGGGACAACTGGCAAGTACGCAAAGGAAGCAATCTGGAGAGGAAAACAATGGAATAAATAGTTCAGAGAAATAATCGGAGAGAGACATGTGGTCCCGGGGTGGGAGACAGAAAATGTAGCTATCCTTCTCACCACCTGCTCCTCACTTTCGAGTCTCAGCTTCCCTGAGGTCCAACTAGGGCCCCTTTCCATGACAAGTCCCTTCCACAAACTCTTCTTTAATGTTCCCTTGTTGGAGTGAATTTTTGTTCCTATAACTTAAAGGCCTTAATTATTAACAGAAACGATACCTCTGAAGGTTCAAAGGCTATTCCCCCTGGAACCAAGTCACACGGGTATGTGTTTAACACACATATTAGGTCATTCCCCACAGTATCTTCTGCCCCACAATGTAGTCAAAGCCTCAAGAACAGCATGTCCACCACCGGACAGTTTGGTTGTAGCCTACTCCTGGTTAGCTACTCCCAGTTAGCATATGTGTGATCCTACACAGGCAGTACTTAACAGATAAAACATGATACTGAAAGGTGACCACCCAGGAATAATGAGAAGTTGACAAGAGTCAAGTAAAATTACTCTAGCCGCTGATGTCTATCCTTCTATCCTGCCTATTCCCAGTCTTCCTTGCTTAAAAAGCAAATCAAAACTAGCAACAAAACAAAATAGTATGGAGGGAGAGGGAAAGTGGCATTCACTGGGGTACTGTGGTCACAGCTAGGTTTTTCCACTTCTAGATCATCTCTGCTCTGAGACCTCAGGGCTACCTGATAAAGAGAACCAGAGAGCTAAACCAACTGTAGGGCCCGTCTAGTGCTGAGATGGAGTCACGCACCTAGAAGGGCCCTTCGAGGTACGCAGGACCCAAAGACTACCTCCACCTCCTAGGAGCACTTCTCAGAGAACCACCACCAGGCCGGCTCCAACTTACCGTATTATAAATAGAATATGCAGCAAGCACATGAAATAAAGATTGTTGCCTAGAGAAAAAAAAACATTAAACATAGTTTCACAAATTATAAAATTTGAATTTTTTTAAATTATAAAATTAAGAAACAAACAGACTGAAAACAAATAGTTTACATAAAATTACTACTGTAATAAAGCAATTATCCTGAGTTCAAACCAAAACAATACTGGAAACGGTCTAAATCTGAGAGTAGATTACATTCAGTCTGATGTAATTTATATCAAAAATCACAAAGAATTTCAAAGTTTCTTAAATTGGTTGTTCACTTGCATTGAATTTCTCTCTCTCTGTCCCTCCCTCTCTCTTAAACCATCCAACAGCAGCAGCTGGCTTAACAGAATGGGTGGCCCTTTAAAGACTCAGGTGCAGTCCCAGCTAGCTGCAAAACCCTGCAGGCCTGGGCAACGTTCCCCAGGAAACTAGATATGCTCTACATCAGCCTCCAATGTAAAGAGCTGGGATTTGGGGATCCAAGGATTGAAAAGGAGTGGATAGGAGCAGCTAAACTCACTATTACCCCTACTGACTCACCAACAAAGTTTGTGCTTCCCAACCCTACAACCTTAGGCTCTGCTGGTCTAGGGATTTTTGGTCCACAAGGAAGAATGCTTCCACCCGGAGGCATAACAATGATTCTACTGAACTGAACGCTGAAACTGCCAAGCAACTACTTTGCGCTTCTTGGACCTCTCAATCCAGGCAATGAAGGAGGTTAACTGTGCTGGCTAGGGAGATAGATCCTGACTGCCAAGGAGAAAATCGGTTGCTGCTACACAATGGACAGAGGAGGAGTATGTGTGGAGTACAGAATATTTGGGCATCTCTTAATATTACTTGGCACTGTGATTAAAGTCGATGGAAAAACACAACTCACAGAATTTTTAGGAATCAAAGTTTCAGTCACCATTGCCAGCTGAAGTAACTTGCTAAGGGCAAAGGATACAGGGAATGGGCAGTGGAAGAAGACAACTATAACCACATGGCCAGTCACAGAAATGATGACTGTAACTGTCACAAGTATTTCTTTCTTAATTTGGTAAGAATATGTTTGTATAAACATTTATTTTTTCTTTCTTAGCTTCTCCCATAGTAAAACAAAATATACTATTAATAGTTACAGTATTTAAGATTATCAAAACAGAAGTATAAATATAACCCAAGGACCTGGCATCTTCTTGTGGGGCAAGGATTAACCTATTTCGTTATAAGCATAATAGCTGTTTTACTTGTGGCAGAAGTATGATTCTGTTATAGTCTTATTTGGAAATTAAGAATGATTTAAGAGATCCGTATAAGTACCAAGTTGACAAGAATGGACTGTGACGGCTGGCTTTGTGTGTCAGCTTGTCTAAGCTATGATTCCTCATTCATTATTCAAACATTGATTTAGGTGTTGCTGTAAAGGTATTCTGTAGATGTGATTAAAATCCACAAACCACTGACTTTAAGTAGAGGGGAAAATTCTAGATAATCTAGGTATGCCTGATTCAATTAAAAGACCACAAAGGCACTCTGAGGCTTCCTCGAAGAATGTCTGTCTTTAGGAGCAGACAGCCTAGCAGTTAAGACATCACATTCCATGTTGGAGCACCTGGGTTCAGTTCCCAACTCTAGCTCCTTCCTCCAGCTTCCTGTCAATACTGACCCTGGAATGCAGTGGTGATGGCTCAAATAGTTGGATTCTTGCCACCCACACAGGAGACCCAGACAATGTTTCCAACTCTTAGCTTCAGCCCCAGACACTGCAGACACTTGGGGGATGAACCTGCAAATGGGAATTCTGTCTGCCTTTCTCTCTCTGCCTCAAATAAAAAGATCTTAAAAAATTAAAAAAAAAAAAAAATCTGCCTATGGACAGAAGTTTCAGCTTGTGCTCAAGAGTCCGGCCTTCCTTTCGAAGGACTGCTCTACGGATTCTGCATTTTCCTAGTGAGCCCACACAAGCAGACGAGCCAACATGTGCAACACATCTCTATGTATTTCCCATCGGTTTCTGTTTCACCACATCGGACCCTGATTGACACATAAGTTAGCAACCTATACCTTTCATTCATAAATTGTCACAGCAATGATGTTTCAATGTGTAGTGCTAGTATTGTTCTGTTATACGCAGTTTTTTCATTTCTCACTTTATTTCACTCATTTCTCTCTATTTTGGTTTCATTTATTCATAAATGATGAGGGAGTCAAGGTTACAGATACACTGATCATTGACAGAGTTTTCACATAAAGAATCTTTCATTTTTCTATGATTTTCAATGAAAATACCTATGTTTCCAGATTATAAAATGATTATTTACCACTTGTACAGCACTTACTATATCAAATGTTAGAAAACTGAGGTCAAATTAGATTCTAAGATTCACAAGTGGATTGAAAGGATCTGTAAAGGCTTAAATCTTTAGGCTCTCATTCAAAACTGCATCCTAACCACATTTTAAGCTAATAAAGATTTTGATAAAGACTATTTATAAATGCCATTTCCATTTCATAATATTAAAGTTTACTTACTTAACACCATATCTGTCTCTAAACATAATATGGTCCCTAAATGTGCGGTTGACATCAAGGTCTATTTGTCTGATATCAGGTGAACAACCCCGTGCTCTGTGTTTTAATTTCTGAAGAAGAAAAAGAGAAGAATGTACATTTTTACAGAAATCACTTGTTGAAAATTCTATGACAAATAGTAAAATAACTCAATAAAAATTGGTTTTGGGTATAGGAAATTATTCTCATGGTTAAAGAATCGAAACAATATAAAAAGGTAGACAAAAGTTCCCCTTCTTCTCTTCAGGGCTCCATCTATCCTATTCCCATCCTCTCATTCTTCCCTCACTTCCCCTAACCTCCCCTCCATCCTGCTAACACAGTAAGATTTTAATTTAGGATGGAGAACTTTCCAGAGTTTGCACTATGATGTGAAAGCTCATCATGGCCAAGCCTTGCAATCTACTGATTTTTCATCCATTGCAGCGTGACTTTTTGGTTTTCTTTGCAGCTAACTACTGCCTTGATTGTTGATTTGCTTTGTTTCCTACATTCTACATTCAATCCCAAACTCGCGATCAATGGTCTCCTCTGATGTCCCCACAGAAAGGTACTCCACCAGCTTACTCTTCTTGGAAGACCTCTCTCCCAGAGCTGCGCGGCTGCTCCCACCTGCGTGGCCGCTCTCCAGGCCTTCTGCACAGCGTGGGACTCAGCATCTCCTTTCACTGCCTGCGGGTCCTCCCTTGGCTTTTCTGTTGTGTGAGGTCCCCTATTTCCTGGATCTCACATCTCTTCTTTCTTGGTTTATTCCCTTGTTCAGGGGGAACACATTCTCTACTAGCTCTTGTGAAGGGATGTATAGAAGTTGGAGTTTTTGAAATTTTGAATGCCTGATAACTCCGCATTCAACTTTTTGGCTGTTTTGTAATTCTAAGTTGGAAAATATTTTTGCTCAAAAGGCACTGCTTCACTACCTCCTGGCCTCCGGTGCTGCCATTCTAATACTTGTTTCTTTACATGCAATCTGTTTTTCTCCCGAGAAGTGTACAGACTTTTCCTGTAATGCTCAAGAGCTTCACACATCTGGACTTGCTTCTGACGTACTTTTATCCACAAGATTGGGCATTGGATGGATCCCTTCAATCTTAAAAACTCAATACTCACATCTTTCAGGTCTGAGAAACTTTCTTCAATAATTCTTTGTTAATTTCTTTACTCTCTTCTCCTATTTTCTCTTTCTGGAATTCTGATTACTACAAATGTGAAATCTTCTAAGTTGTCATCTACTTCTCTTACATTTTTTTTTCTATTATTTTCTAGTTTTTGCCTTTATAATTTACCCTCTGGGAAATTCTCTCAATCATTATTTTCCAATTAAATATTTCATTTCTCTTTAGTTTTCCATTGCTATCATTTTTTAAAATACCTATAAACTCTTTGTTGTTCTCCAGTGTTCCTTTTAATAGCATCCTGTGCTTGTTTTATGGCTGTAATATCGATTTTATTTCTCTGAACATATTAACAATAGTTTAAAACTATCTCTTCTTGCTCTATATCTGTCTCCTACAAGTTGCTTTTTGCCATTTCCCTTCATTTGTCTTTTATGTTAGTCCCCTTTTCCTGAAATAAATAGTTTTTACTGAAAAGTGAGCTGGTACAAAGCGGGGTGCCCAGGTAGCCCTTCCATACTGTGGTCTTCACTGTGGAATGACGTGGTCAGCCAGATACAGTGGGTCCTATGTAGTCAGTATCTTGGATTTATTTCCTTACACTGATCATGTGCCTAGAGAAGGCTCTTCCAGTCTCCTGTCAGGAGGAAAACTCCTGGCTGACCATGTTCTTGGAGTTCAGTTGAGGGAAGAGGCTAGACCATCCAGAACCCAGGATCTCCACTCTCTTGCTTTCCTCTCAGCTGCCCCACCCTCAGCAACGTCTGTGTCTTCCCCAGTCCAGAGTCTTCTGCTTCATCCTCACCAAATAACAAACCTCCAGTCTCAGGCCAGGACTGGGAGGGATGTTAGGGGTGCTGGGAGTTATGGGAGGCTGGCACTGCAGGCAGCAGCTTTATCCACTAGGCAAAAGCACCAGCCCCTAGATACTACATCTTTAAACGACAGTAACACGAAGCTCCAGGTGAAAACTTATCACATCCAATCAAAGGGAAGGGATCAGAAGAGGTCTCATAATGTGCCTTGAAAATGCATCCCCTCTTTCTCCTTCCTTTGGAAACAAAGCCCCTCTTTAGGCACCACCCATTCCATGAGTTGGCATGAACCATGAAGGTGATTTCATCCCCTCTTCCCAACACAGCCAAGTTTTAATTTTACTGTTGTATTTATCCATAATAACTAATGCTACACTTTGACACAATCATGCCTTCCCCCAACAGAGAAGAAAAGTTTCTTGACATTGCATCTATTCTTCTTGGTATGCTCCTCAGCACCTTGTACAGAGCTTTGCTCCAAGAAAGCATAAACAGGTCATTGGGGGAACTTCAAGGGCTGAATGCTCATATATTCCAGGCTCCTATAGATTTTTAAAAGGTAGTTTTACTCCAACTTGAAGTCCCAGGTAGTAGAGCATGTGTACAGAACAAAGTGTACCACTTTTGTAGAAAGACAGTAAGAGTGGCCAGAAAAGAAAGCAATAAATAATGTTGGGAGAAAATCAAACAGTAAAAATAACATCTAGGGGGGGCCAGCGTGCTGTGGCACACCTGGTTAAGCTACCATCTGCAGCGATGGCATCCCATATGGGCGCCAGGTGGCGTTTCGGCTAATGCACCTGGGGAAGCAGTGGAGGATGGCCTAAGTGCTTGGCCTCCAGTACCTACATGGGAGACCCGGAAGAAGCTCCAGGTACCTGGCTTTGGCCTGGCCTAGCCCCTGCTGTTGCAGCCATTTGGGAAGTGAACCAGCAGATGGAAAATCAATTAATCCCTCTCTCCCCTTCTCCCCTGACTCTGTTTCTCCCCCTCTCTCTGTAATTCCAACTTATAAATAAACAAAAGTGACATTTGTGATAGTGTTGAAAATTATGGACTTGAAAGCATTTTTGTTTTCGTTATACATTTTCACTAAATCCTTCTCTCATATTAACTGGTCATTGGATAATTCTATTGCATGTAGAAAAACCTTTATGTATAAAGGAAAATTACCACTGTATTGAGGTGTACTGGATTTGAATAGTCTTTTCCCAAAATTCATGTCAGTCTAGAACCTTTGAATATGACCTATGTGGAATCAGTTTCTGCAGATGTAATCAATTTAAGATGAGGTCAAACTGGATTAAGGCGGTCTTGTCAGGACAGGTAGAGATACAGAGAGAAAAATGTCACGTGGCAAAAGAGGCGAAGTCAGACGCAACGGTGCGGCTGCAAGCTAAGGACAGCTAAAGACCATTAGCTAAAATGAGACAAGAGCTGTTCTTCCCTTGAGACTGGGGAGAGAGCTGGCCCTGCACACTCCTTAACTTAAAGCCTCATGTCCTGTAAAACTGTGTGCTCTGGAGGACACAGTTCCCGCTGCTCAAGCCACTGGGCTGGTGGGGTGTGGCTACAGCTGAGTCACATCTGAGGGTCCACAGAGGACTTTCTACTTTTGTTAGTTTCTATTTTTCATCAATGAAACACATATTTACTGAGCACATACCACACACCTGGTACTGGGGTACTGTACTAAATGCTGGGGTTCTATGGTTTACATATTTCGTTTTGAACACTGGCTCTAGAACTGTGACACTAAAAATAAATATCTAATCAACAGTCTAAAGTAACTAATAGTCTAAAATCCTGGGACATAAACAGATGGCATGTGTAAAGTCAAGCAACTAAATAAAAAAGTGTTTTTATTTTTAAAGATTTATTTATTTACTTGAAAGAGTTACAGAGGTAGAGGTAGAGGTAGAGGCAGAGGCAGAGGCAGAGGCAGAGGCAGAGGCAGAGAGAGAGAGAGAGAGAGAGAGGTCTTCCATCCGCTGGTTCACTCCTCAATTGACTGCAATAGCAGGAACTGTGCCGATATGAAGGCAAGGCCAGGAGCTTCTTCCATGTCTCCCACGTGGGTGCAGGGGCCCAAGGACTTGGGCCATCTTCTACTGCTTTCCCAGGCCATAGCAGAGAGCTAGATTGGAATAGGAGCAGCCGGAACTTGAACCAGTATCCATATGGGATGCCAGCACTGCAAGTGGCTGCTTTACCCGCTATGCCACAGTGTCGGCCTCCAAAAAATGTTTTGTTCACACAAAATGAGAGATTCTTTAAATTAACCAGCACTTATTACCCTTCATCTTGATGAAATTATACCTATATATATATAATACATATATATGAATATTCAAAAAAGAAAAAAATATCCAGAGAGCAGCAAAGCCAAGTAAAGTAAGAGAGCCACAGAATGACAAATACTACAAGTTCTTGCTCTTATGAGGAAGCTAAAAAAGGGGATGTCATTGAACAGTGTAGAAGAGTGGTCAGCAGAGGCTATAGAGGGTAGAAAGGAGGCTGAATAAAGGGATTGGAAAAACAAGAACCGAAACACAGCCGCAGTCAGCAGGAAGAAGCTCAGGAGTGCTTCAGCACAACACAGTGACTATGGTTACCATGATCTATCATGTATCTTCTAAAGAACTTAAAAAGGTCCCCAACACACTGAAGTGATCAACTTTTTTTTTTTTTTTGACAGGTAGAGTTAGACAGAGAGAGAGAGACAGACAGAGAGAAAGGTCTTCCTTCCATTTGTTCACCCCACAAATGGCCATTACAGCTGACGCACTGCGCCGATCTGAAGCCAGGAGCCAGGTGCTTCCTCCTGGTCTCCCATGCAGGTGCAGGGCCCAAGCACTTGGGCCATCCTCCACTGCCCTCCCAGGACACAGCAGAGAGCTAGCCTGGAAGAGGAGCAACCGGGACAGAATCCAGTGCCCCAACCAGGACCAGAATCCGGTGTGCCGGCGCCGCAGGCGGAGGATTAGCCTGGTGAGCCGTGGCGCCGGCCTAAAGTGATAAACTTTTAAGGAGATGAAAATGCTAATTACCCTGATTTGATTTTTCTAATTCTATACATGCATTGAATTACCACAGTGTATTCCATAAATATGAATCACGTGTCAATTAATTTTTTTTTTAATTTTCTAAAAAAAATTTATTTGAAAGTCAGAGTTACACAGAAAAGGAGAGGCAGAGAGAGAGAGAGAGAGAGAGAGAGAGGGAGGTCTTCCACCTGCTGGTTCACTCCCCAATTGGCCGCAACAGCCTGAGTTGTGTTGATCTGAAGCCAGGAGCCAGGAGCTTCCTCCATGTCTCCCTTGCAGGTATAGGGGCCCTAGCACTTGGGCCATTTTTTATGCTTTCCCAGGCCATAGAGGAGGGCTGGATCAGAAGTGGAGCAGCCAGGACTTGAACCGGTACCATAAGGGATGCCAGCACTGTAGGCTGTAGCTTTACCTGCTACACCATAGTATCAGCCCCATTTTTTTTTTTTTTAATTTTAAAAAGGGAACACTAACATGCCTTTAATAACTGGCATTTTCAGTTCAAGTGAGTTCTCAACTCCCAACTTCAGCCTAGATTTAAACTATAAAATTTTGTTTATTTTGTTTTAATTTCTTCTAAGGAACATATTTCATTATCTATGGGTCAAAGATTCTTAGATAATAAACTTCTTATGCCTTTCAAAGGTTAACATAAAATTTAGGTTTAGAAAGGGGCCTGTTGGGGCCAGAGCTGTGGTGTGGTGGGTTAAGCTGCAGCCCACAGTGCCAGTATGCTGTAGGGTGCCAGTACAAGTGCCTGCTCCACTTCAATCCAGCTCCCTGCTAAAGCACCTGGAAAAGCAGTAGAAGATGGCCGAAGTCCTTGGGCCTTGCACCCGTGTAGGAGACCCAAAATAAGCTCCTGGCTCCTAGTTTTAGCCTCCCAGTCCCAGCTATTGCAGCCATGTGGTCAGCGAGCCAGCGGAAGAAGATTCTCTTTCTCTGCAACTCTGCCTTTCAAATAAATACATAAATCTTAAAGAAGAGAGAAAGGGGCAGGTGATTGGCCTGGTGGGTGAGACACCACAATCCCATATCAGAGTGCCTGGGTTTGATACCTGGCTCTGACTCCTGACTCCAGCTGCTTGCTAATGCAGACCCTGGGAAGCAGCAGTGGTAATGGCCCAAGTGACTGGGCTCCTGCTACTCCCATGGGAGACCTGGACTGCATTCCCAGTTCTCAGCTTCTGCCTGGCCCATTCCCAACTGTAGGGGGCATTTGACTCGTGAGTCAGCGATGGAAGCTCTGTCTCTCTATCTCTGTCTCTCCCTCTCTGCCTTGGAGAAGTCATATTTAAAAATAAAAGAAAGCATACAGCTGAGATGACAAGGAGGCAAATTTAATGTATTACCTAATTCAAGGAAAGCATTACTAATTACTCAGACAAAAGTTTAACTTTTTATTAATAGAAAAACCATAATAATCTTATAGGCAAATTCTTACTTTTTCACCCTTTAAGAAAAGAATCACATATAGGCAGGTGTTAGATAAATTTCTGGTGTTATTTTCCATAAACTCTAAATGTGTCACTGCAGATCTCTGTATTAACATTACGTTGCAAGCAACTAGTTTAGTCAGTTTTCCCCACAAAAATGATCCAATACTGATTGATCATGTATATATTTAAAAAGCATTTGATATTTACCAATAAGTGACATCAACAATAGAATTCTTATTAAAGCTTTTGTTTGAAAATTAGACTGCCATCCACAAAGCCAATAGGCCTCCATTACCCAATGTAATATAGTTTTAGAATAATTTTTAAGTTATGATATGAATATCTTACACTACCTTGAAAGCTAAAAGAAGTGGATTTTGCTTTTTTAATTTCAAAATAACAAGCTAGCTTTATTTACTCACACTGTAAAGGTCTCTTGTTTCTTCTTTCATTTTAGGGATCTCAAGAAGGAGAGCCCAGACTTCACCTCTGAGCTGAAGTGGGATTCCTTTGTAAATTCTCCTGTGAAACTTATTAAAAGAAAAGAAAACTGGAAGTTACAAAATGACCAGAGCTTGTACTAATCTTTTCAAATGACAGAATATACATTATTTATTTTTGAAGTTTCCGTGATAATTAACAGATACCTTTCGATTAATTGATACACTGAAGTACTGTCTGTTGATCAGATCCCAATAAAGAGACAGAGACACAGAAGGGGAGACCAACAAGAAGACATCAAGAACGTCCAGCATGTCGGAATGCTCACACCATCACAGAAGTGCCCCTCTAGGGGTACCACAGACAGTACTTTTCCCTAAGTTATACAATTTGATTTCCACATTTTCTGTTGGTATAATTTGCTTGATACCTACTTTCTTCTCTTATCCCCAAACATCAGACAGGTGCTCCAAATAGTAAACAGGATGCTTTGGCCAGAAGTGTCTTCACAGGGGATAGAGTACGCTATGGAACCCCCAGTCATCTTCCTACTGATCAGACTCATTCCCACCACCCTCACACGTCAGCTAATTCCACCGGCAAGCTTCGTGTCTCTCTCTCTCTCTCTCTCTCTCTCTCTCTCTCTCTCTCTCACACACACACACACACACACACACACACACACACACTCCCATTCTCCCCTCTCATTCTTTTCCTCTTTTCAAATCTTGGAATTTCTTCAGGAAAATCTTTATCATTGTCTTAAATGACATCAATCCTATCTGATCAGACAAAAATACTGATCAATCTCCATTAAAGAAAGACGTCACTTTTAAATAAAATTAGGCATAAATCATTAACACTATCAACTCGTTGGGTCCTTGAGAGGTCATTGCTATTGCCCTAAGAACCTTAAGCTTCAGTATACTCTCCATCTCTTTGTATTTCTATTTTTTCCTCAACTCTATTCAAAATAACATAAAAATTATTACAGTCATTATGATGTACTTAGTAACACTTTCAAAATTAAAACTAGGTGTCCAGACCAGGACATGACTAAACAAACACAAGCCCTTAAGAGCAAGGTTAGGAACAGGTACATAACTATCTTTGTGAGCAAGACAATATATCTGAACACTATGGCTAAGAAAAGGAGGAGTAAGTTCTAGTAAGCGATATACTGAAGAGCTATGACAATCAACAGGTAGAGCTTCACTGAATACTACTGCACTACTTAAGATTTTTTTAAACTAAAGCTTTAGTAAACAAGTCACAATGCAGTTTCAGGAACCTGTGTGGACGAAAGTAAGTGACAATTTACAGTAACTTCTACTTGAATACCATGAAGTTGAGTCAGTTAGATCATTATATAATATAATATTTCCATTTTATTCTTTTAGTATGAATACAGTATGCCTCAAATTTGAAATTTCAATAGACAAGAATCATAAAAGTTTTAACTCGTAAAAAACTCTAACCAGAAGAACATATACAGAAAGGCCGTGGATTGACTGTAAACTAGACTTGCAAAATTTCCTGTGTATTCAAAATTCATGTCCATTGATAAATAAATATTTAAAGAAAGTCTGCTATAGTTGACACTTCTTATTGGTTCAGCATGGTGGCTCTCATCCAGACACTAGGGAGGGGAGGAAGTGATTCTGTATGAGGGAGTTAGGAAACGTTTCCTTTAGAGAAAATGAAAATAACTCAGTCCTGAAGGATTTATAGGAATGTGTCAGGGAAAGAGAGTGAAGGTGGGGTTATATGTGAGAATAATGATGGTTCAAGTCATAATAATGGCATTAGTAATAATAATTACACTAATGTTTTCTGATTATTTATTATGATCCAACATTATGCTATGTGTTATAGTTATGGACAGTGCTTTGTGTCTCTAAATCAACTTACGATTTTTACTACTACTATATCCCTGAAGAGGTAGGTACTATTACTACCATAGTCATTTTACATGTGAGGAAATTAACAAAAGTTAAGTAAATATTTCAAAAGAAACTGTGGAATAAGAATTCAAATTCAAGTAGTCTGACTTCAGAATATTCATAATTAACAACCATGATGCAGAATTTTTATTGCTGGACTTAAACAACATTTTAGTACCCAATTTGAAAAGTAACACAAATTTATTTCACAGATTTTATATATATATATATATATAATCTTGAGGGGCAGCCCTGTGGTGTGCCAGGTTAAACTGCTGCCTGACCAGTTGCCTGCTAAGGTGCCTTGGAAAGTGGTGGACGATGGCCCAACTTTGCACCCACGTGGGAGACCTAGTGGAAACTCCTGGCCCCTGGCTTCAGTCTGGCCTATCCCTGGCCATTGCAGCCATTTGGAGAGTGAACCAGCAGACAGAAGATTAATCAATCTCTCTCTCCTTCTCTGTAACTCTTTTAAACAAATAATCTTGAAAAAAAACATTTGCCTAAAATTTACCTTTTGTTTTCAGTATCTCTGTTCATTTGCCAATAAAATCAAGCTATATATTTCAGTCCTACAGCTACATTTAAAAATCTATCAACTGGGGGACCAGCGCTGTGGCTCAATAGGCTAATCCTCCGCCTTGCGGCGCCGGCACACCGGGTTCTAGTCCCAGTCGGGATGCCGGATCCTGTCCCGGTTGCCCCTCTTCCAGGCCAGCTCTCTGCTGTGGCCAGGGAGTGCAGTGGAGGATGGCCCAAGTGCTTGGGCCCTGCACCCCATGGGAGACCAGGAGAAGCACCTGGCTCCTGCCATCGGATCAGCGTGGTGCGCTGCGGCGGCCATTAGAGGGTGAACCAACGGCAAAGGAAGACCTTTCTCTCTGTCTCTCTCTCTCTCCCTGTCCACTCTGCCTGCAAAAAAAATCTATCAACTGGCGCCAGTGTTGTAGTGTAATGGGTTGGGCCCCAGACTGTGATATCAACATCCCACATGGGTGCCTGTTCAAGTCTCGGCTATTCCACTTCCTATCCAGCTCCCTGCTAATGTGCCTGGGAAGGGAGGAGAAGGTGGGCCCTGCCAGCCATATGGGAGATCTGGATAGAGCACCTGGCTCCTGGCTTCAGCCTGGCTCGGCCTTGGCCACTGTGGCAACCTGGGGAGTGAACCAGTGGATGGAAGATAGCTGTCTCTTCCTTTCTCTGCAACTCTGCCTTTCAAATACATAAATAAAAATCTTTAAAAAAGAATAAAAATCTATGACCTAAAAAAATTTCCATCAAGTGGCTAATATTTCCAATACTTTGTTCTAATTTCAGTGATCTTAAAACAGTAATAAATGCCAAACCATGAAATTTGGCTACTAGTAAGTAAACGTTTTAGCACAGCAAGGCTGATGTAATTCTGTGGGACCACAAGGCTCCAAGTGTACCCCAGGAAACAAAAGTTCACACTCCGAGCCCTTATTAACTCTCCATTTTCATTAATTACCCTGCTCCAATGGCTCCTTTGTCTCTGCCTCAAAACAGAACCAGTCTTCCAAATCTGGATCTAAAAAACCCTTTAACCATTCACAAGGTCCTACTGCCTTTCATAACTAAATTCTATTTCCTTCCCAACTGCCACTGACAAATACCAAAAGGGAAAGTAAGCAAAAAAGATGGTGCAATTAAATGAACTCTAGAGTCTGGACACAGAATCTCTAGCTTGCTGCCAACAAGCTGTGTGATCTTGAGAAATTTACTTTTACATGGTTAGTAAAATAAAATGCAGAGTAATATGGTCTCACAGGCCCATTCAGTTATTTGACCAAAACATGGTGGTGGGGAACTCTGCCGTGACACAGCTTAGAGAAAATGATATTGTGACCAGTAAAATCACAATGATCTTCATTAACAAAGATAACTTCAATTTAACAGACCACACACAAACACACACACACACACACACACAAATATATTTAATTTATTTGAAAGGCAGAACCACAGAGAAAGAGAGGGAGACACAGAGAATTTCCATCTGCTGGTTACTCCCAAAATGGCCGTAACGGCCAGGGCTGGACTCGGTCAAAGCCAGGAGCTTCATGCAGGTCTCCCGTATGGGTGGCAGAGGCACAAGCACTTGAGCCACCTTCTGCTGCTTTCCCACTTGCATTACCAGGGAGCTAGATCAGTAGTGGAACAGCCAGGACTCCAACCAGCGCCCATATGGGATGCTAGCATTGCAAGCAGAGGATTAACCTGCTAAGCCATAATGCAGCCCCCGTTAATAGACTATATTTTAAAAACACAGTACTATTGGTACTTAGGGATGTATCTAGGTACCAACACACAGACAACAGAATCTTAATGGAAACTTTTTTTCTTTAACATAAATATCTGGGTTCTAAAAATCCAAATATTCTTGGAGCCAGGGCTGTGGGTAGAAGGCTAAGCCTCCATTTGTGTCACCAGCATCCCATATGGGTGCCACTTGGTGTCCTGGCTGCTCCTCTTCCGATCCAGATATCTGCCTATGGCCCAAATGTTTCCTAACTATTTAAAAGAAGTAGAAGATGGCTCAAGTGGTTGGACCCCTGCACCCTTGTGGAAGAACTAGAAGAAGCTCCTGGATCCTGGCTTCAGATCAGCTCAGCTCCAGCAGTTGTGGCCATTTGGGGATGAACCAGCAGATGAAAGACCTCTCTCTCTGTCTCTCCCTCTCTCTTCTATAGCTCTGCCTCTCAAATAAAAAACAGAATATTTTTAAAAATCCAAATATTTCTACCAAAGGTATATTTTTATCTCAAGATATTTCAATAATTTACTTATATCACTATTATGTAAGTAAGGAATCCATGGAGAGAAAACATACCTTCCCTTAGAAAAGACAAAAATCCATGCTACTTTTTACTTATTTAAAACAAGATATGAATTGAAAACAGTAACTCTTTTAGAAGATGCATTGTTTCACACCAAATTGGACCATGTGTATCATCAAATGATTTCAACATTATAGCTATGCAGAGTGCTTTAAAATTTTACATCAAAGAAATCACTGTTAAAATCTCTCCTAATGGAAACTGCATTAGCTAAAGTTACTGTCAGAATAATGACCCAGAAGAATTATTCATTTTAACAGAGTCTTACTATTTTCATAGATTATACATATCATACATACTTACATATGGAGAAAGAAGCACATAAAGCCATAAAATTCTACAAATATTTTATTAGACTGAATGTGAGAACAAAGTGAAGATGCAATTTATTGAACTTTATTCTGTAATTGCCACTTGAGTAATCTTTCCACAAAGACCTACGGTAAAGTAGTTGTCAATTGTTAAGCCAATACAAGAGGCTCCATAATATTAAACAAAAGCAAGGTGGTATAACTAACATTCTATTTTGAAGTGATTCCTCTTAAAAACACCATGAGTTCTAAACCTAACGTACTAAAACAGATAGTTAAAAATCAACAACCCAAAATGAACTCACTCTTGATGAAAATAAAATATTAAGGATGTTCAAAATGAAAAATGACATTAGCCCTTCAAGGTACCCCAAGACAAAAATTTTTCCATAGTTAATTTTCACATAGAGTCTGCTCTTAAAAATTAATCCCTTATATTAATATTAAGGACTAGTGGGGCTGGCGCTGTGGTACAGCAGGTAAAGCTGCCACCTGCAGTGCCAGCATCTCATATGGGCATAGGTTCAAGTCCTGGCTGCTCCACTTCTGTAGGATGCAGCTCTCTGCTGTAGCCTGAGAAAGCAGCGGAATATGGCCCAAGTGCTTGGGCCTCTGCACCCACATGGGAGACCCAGAAGAAGCTCCTGACTCCTGGCTTCGGATCAGCACAACTCTGGCCATTGTAGCTATTTGAGGAATGAACCAGCAGATGGAAGACCTCTCTCTCTCTCTCTCTCTCTCTCTCTCTCTCTTTCTGCCTCTGCCTCTCTCACTCTATCTTTCAAATAAATAAATAATTTTTAAAAAGACTACTAAAGAACGCTAGATCCCTATACTAAAGAAACTGCATAATTTTGCTTAGCTCTGATTTCCTTACTTTATTTAACCAGAGAGGCCTTTTCTCATTTAATAATACATACACTTATTGACTGCACAATTAAGTGTCAGGCACTTTCTAAGTATTTCACTAAATTAATCACTCAGTCCTCACAACACCACTGTGAGGCAGGTACCATTTCTATTCCCATTTTACAGATGAACAACCCACAGCAGAGGCCAGTTAAATATCTTCCTCCAAGTTCACACAGCTAGTAAATGGCAGAGCTGCAGCTAGAACCCAGGAGAGTCTGGATCCAGTATCTCTTAACCATGGGGCTACACTGCTTCTATGTACAACCTAATGAAATTCAAGGAACTGATGTACTCTGGAATTCTTATTGGCAAATACTGATATATGATTTATGTCTACACAAAATGGGGGGAAAGAATTACATGGGAAAAAATATGAGGAAATATACAAAAATCCCAACAGTTGACTCAATTGGGTTTTTAAACACTATAGAAGATGTCTTTCTAACCTTTAAAATTTTTTTTTTGTACAGCTTGCCCTCTAAAAACTAATAGTGGTAGTTAACATCCACTGAATGTTCAGGATATGCAGGGTACAACAAAAGTGCTCTATGTTCATTAAACCATTAAAGCTTCAACCTTTTGAAATAAGTACTATTGTCTCAATTCAGATAAAGGAGCTGATGCTGAGATGTCAATGGTTCTCAAAGTACAATCCATAAGGTCACAATTCTTTTTGTAATAAGGACAACAGACTATTTTGCATCTCCACTGTGCTGACTTTTGCACACGCCAACAGAAAAGCAATGGTGTTAAAACTACTACATGTTGGCACAAATCAAGGCTGTAGTTGCACCATACTTAGGAATCATCAGATTCCTTCCCCACACTTACAGAAAAAAAATTCATTTAAGAATGATCTAGGGATGGCCGGCGCCGCAGCTCAATAGGCTAATCCTCTGCCTGCGGCGCTGGCACACTGGGTTCTAGTCCCGGTCGAGACACCAGATTCTGTCCCGGTTGCCCCTCTTCCAGGCCAGCTCTCTGCTGTGGCCAGGGAGTGCAGTGGAGGATGGCCCAAGTGCTTGGGCCCTGCACCCCATGGGAGACCAGGAGAAGTACCTGGCTCCTGGCTTCGGATCAGCGCGATGCACCGGCCACAGTGCGTCCGCTGCGGCGGCCATTGGAGGGTGAACCAACGGCAAAAGAAAGACCTTTCTCTCTCTCTCTCTCACTGTCCACTCTGCCTGTCAAAAAAAAAAAAAAAAAAAAAAAAAAAAAAAGAATGACCAGCGCTGTGGTTCATCAAGTAAAGCCACCACCTACAGTGCCAGAATCCCATATGGGCTCTAGTTCAAGTCTCAGCTGCTCCACTTCTGATCCGGCTCTCTGCTGTGGCCTGGGAAAAGCAGCAGAAGATGGCCCAAGTCCTTGGGTCTCTGCACCCACATGGGAGACCCAGAAGAAGCTCCTGGCTCCTGGCTTTGGATCGGCACAGTTCCAGCCATTGTGGCCAACTAGGGAGTGAACCAGTGGATGGAAGACCTCTCTCTCTGCCTCTCCTTCGCTCTGTGTGGCTCTTTCAAATAAATAAATTAATCAAAAAAAAAAAAAAAAAAAAAAAAAGACCTGAATCAAACAGTAAATCTCAAATACATATCTTATTAAATGTTGCAGACAAAATGGGAAGAGTGTGTGTGTATGTGTGTGTGTGTGTGTGTGTGTGTGTGGAGTTTTTGCCGCATACTAAAGTACGATGAGTGTCTCAAAAAAAGCAATTATTAAGTGGTTTGAACCATCATCTAAACCAACTTGTTCCCCACCTGCCAGGGAAACACTGCTACTACTTGAAGAACAGCTAACTAGCCAACTACTGTTGTCTGATCTGGGGGAGTATCTAGCAGGCATTTTCTCAAAAGTAAAGGAAGTGAGCCTATCACATCAAGGAAGTAACTCACACTCTATCTGCTGACACTGACAACATTTGACCTTTAAAGCAAAAATTAGAACGTTGGAAAATTGCCAGAAGCTTTCACTTTCCCACTAAAGACTTTCACGATGAGCCTGGTGGTGGTAACAATGGATGTACGTGTTTTTCTTTAACTGGTTTAAAATCTAGCACAACTATGCGGAACAAAAAGACTTACACAAAAGGAAGTTTGGCAGAAGCCTCTGGATGCTGCTCCTGCTTCAGGAAGCACTCGGAGGCCAGCCCTGTCTCCTTCTGGCAGTGTGACATTTCCATAGGAAGCCTGGAACTGCCCCCGTGATTTCTGACCCCAAAGGGAAACAAACTGAGCTCAAGAGGAAGTTGACACTGCATAAGGCAGGGTAGATGGAAGAAACTAAATTGCCAGCAACATCATGGAACAGCTGAATTAAAGCACTACGGAAATCCACCCTACTTCTGGGCCATCCAATAGTCTCCTAATTGCTGAAAGCAATTTGAACTGGGTATTACAACACAAAGACTCCTAACAAAGGCATTCTGCTAAATTGAATTAAAATGTCAAAAACAAATATAAATAAAACAGCCTTATCACTACAGGAAAACTTTCACTGGGAAGATCTACTTGAAATTGATTTTGTTTCATATGGAAATAAAATTATTTTAAATTACCTTTTCGGTGTTCTTGTATTTTTCCCATCCTTTTAGCATTTTCAGCCATTTGGCAGTTCTTTCAATTTCGAGATGCTTTTGCTAAAATAAAACATCAAATTTATTGTTACTGCTTGTTCAAGATTTTTTGACTTGAAAATTACAAAAAAGAGAAAATTTTGCTAAAAAGGACTATTAAAAGATGTTAATAGATAGCAAATATCTTATTTAGCTTTTATTAATCTGGATGTTAGAGCTGTCTCAATAATATTCCATAGTTCAAATTAAGATTCATAGGCAATGCTACACTTAGGAAAAAAGATTAAGAAGATAAATGATTAAATTTTCCAACACTTTAAAATTTATCTCAGAAATCTGTGTATTCTACATATTTAAACAAAAAAGAAATTTTAAAAATATTTTGAAATATCTTTTATGAAACAATGAAAATACAACTTGAAAATTCAATTCTCTTCTTTTTCATTTTACTGAATTTAAGCACATTAATGTTTTTGGTGAAAGAGCTGGTTTCTTAAAGGAAAACTGGATACTTATTTATCGAGTGAATAACACATAACTAGCACTGTGCTAGGAAAAATATACATACATACATGTATACATGCTGTCCTAAGACAAGTTCACTGTATGCCAAGGGCAACTGACTTGGAAATATACAGTACTATGCCAGGTGCTGTGACACAGACAGGAAAAGTAGTGGCAAGGTCACGATGGAGGAAGTCAAATCCACCAGGGATGTCAGAGAAAATGATCCCTAATGAAAGAACTGAAAGATTATTAGGGTTTATATCTAAAAGTACAATGCGGGAAAGAACACTCTAGACAACATGGGAATAGGTTTATTTCTGAGACAATTCAGCACCATGGGAAGTGGGGGGAGGCTCACAATTTTTCCAAAGTGTTGAATAAAGGAAGCATCAGGAGATGAGGCTGTCAAAGTAGACAGGGATCTTGTGTGTTATGCTAAACTGAGATTTGGGGCAAAGGTGGGGAACAGAGAAGGTGACAAAAAGCACTTGCTCCTCACTTCCTGAGTTTCCAGGAGCACAGATTCCCCCCCTCCTCAGGGGCTCCACCTGCAAGTGTAATCAGCATATGAATAAAAAACAACTGAAATAGAAGAACACACAGGAGAGTTCTAAGAAAACACTTCATGCTTGAAGATGCATGTATGTTCACTGCATCCCCGGGAGGTAGTTCTTTCTGATCATCTCCACTACCCGGTAAAGCAACTGAGGCACCAAGGGTGTCTAGTAAGCTGCAAAGCCAGGACTACACTCTCAGCAGGCACACCCTGCTTCCATCAGGTCCTCTGCCCTAGCACAGGCAACCACAGCTCCTGGATGAAAGCAATCGCTCCTTACAGACTGGCTTTAATCCAGCCCCAAGCAGGCAGTCATTATATTGGCAGATGGTATACACCCACCACCAGTATTTTTAGATCTAAAAGAAGCATAAAATCCAAAGAAAATCCTGAATTGAGGAAAAATATTCTCAGCAATCAGAATATTTTTACAGAATTTTATCTTTAGGATATTCTTAAACTTTACCTTTCAATGCTTTTTTAAAATTTTTGATGGACTTTTTTAAGAAAAGATTACTTGGTTATAAATCCCATTTTTCAAAAGGTTAAGCATATTCTTCATTATATTATTAGTGATAAAATGCTACAAATGAGTACAGCAATGTTTAATTTCAAAACTTAGGGGCCAGCACTGTGGCATGGGGGGTGGGGCCACTGCCTGCAGTGCCAGCATCCCAAGTGGGCGCACCGGTTCGGTCTGGCTGCTCCACTTCCGATCCAGCTCTCTGTTATGGCCCGGGAAGGCAGTGGAAGATGGCGCAAGTGCTTGGTCCCTGCACCCATGCAGGCGACCCAGAGGAGGCTCCTGGCTTTGGGCAGGCACAGCTCCGCCAGTTGTGGCCACTTGGGGAGTGGGCCAGTGAATGAAGGACCTATCTCTCTCTAATTCTGCCTTTTGAATAAATGAATAAATCCTAAAAAAAAAAAAAAAAAAAAAACAACTTAGTGGGGCACTGAAACCCAGTCAATATTTCTGCTACATGTGATATAGAAAAGAGCAAACTGATAAAAATCAAGATTGATGTTTACTGCCACTTGGTATTTTTTGTTTTTGTTCTGCATTTCCTTCCTTGACTCCTTCAATCATAATCCTTTTTTCCCACCAACAGGAAAGTACCAAATAAGTCAAGTCAACCCAAGAGTAAAATAACATACAGTTTGCCAGCAACAACCCCGTCAAGATCCAGCAGGTCTGTTGCTATCCTTCATGTTATCAGTGAATCACTAAGAAAGTAGTCATTCTTTATTTTCTTAAAAACATGCTTTTGTATGTAGATTATGTTGAATTCTATACATTCTCATACTACAAGGGCAAAACACATACATACACAAGTACAATCTTATGAACTATTGTGCATGCTTTTCTTTCCCCTACAGCAACAAAAAAGAAAAGGATAAACCTTGGATATGTTCCAGGTTGCAGATTTCCAGGAACGGGGTGGGGAACCTTTTTTCTGCCAAGGGCCATTTGGATATCTATATCATCAGTCTCAGGCCCTACAAAACGACCGACTTATAAATTAGCTTGCTAGGTTTATTGGATCTTGAGTTTTGCCTGCGGTTGCCTTGGCAGTGTCAGACCAAATGATTTCACAGGTCATATAGAGCCCATGGGCCGGACATTCCCCACCCTTGCTTCAGAAGGTAGGGCCTGATAGGAGGTCCTTAGTTTCTAACTCTCTGAAGAGGGTGATTATAAAGAGTTTGGGCACACTGGCTCTCTCGGCTTCCTGGCTCCTCATACACTCACTCCTCCACACACACTCTGCCATTCCTATCTACCACCCTCCCAGAGGCCAGACCAATGGGGCCACCGGATCTTGGACTTGAACCTCCAGAACGGTGAGCCAAATGGACCTTTTCTCTTTCTAAAGTTAGTTTCCTCAGGTATTTCATTGCAGTAACAAAAATCTGACTAATACATTTTTCTTTTTGACAGGCAGAGTTAGACAGTGAGAGAGAGAGACAGAGAGAAATGTCTTCCTTCCATTGGTTCACCCCACAAATGGCTGCTAATGATCACGCTGCGCCGATCTGAAGCCAGGAGCCAGGTGCTTCCTCCTAGTCTCCCATGCAGGTGCAGGGCCCAAACACTTGGGCCATCCTCCTCTGCCTTCCCGGGCCACAGCAGAGAGCTGGACTGGAAGAGGGGCAACCGGGACAGAATCTGGTGCCCCAATCGGGATGCTGGCGCCACAGGCGGAGGATTAGCCTAGTGAGCCATGGCGCCAGCCTAATACATTCTTGCACTTCAGGTGTCTCATCTATAAAAATGAGTTATGATTATTCTGACACTTCTATTCTAAGTGATGTAAATTTCCAAATCACATCATTATTATAGTATGAACTCCTTGACTACAATGACCATGACATATGCTCATCTAAAGAAGTGGTGTTACAATAGCATTTAAACTGAACAGAACTTGCATAAGAAAAGATCATTAAATAACACTATGAAGTAATGAATTAATAGCACTCTGAAGTAACTTAGGTGAAAGGGTGGAAAGGAAAATGAATACAAATACAGAGACCAAAATCAGAGTATTATTTTGACAGCAGTTTGATCACTATAATATGGTAGTAATGAAAAGTAAATTATAATGCTATCTTTTATGTAGCATAATGGTAGAAATGCTGTAACTCCATCATGTTGGTAATGTTTTTCAAAATGCTGCCAAAAGGCAGAACTACTGATGTCTGAAGCCTATACAAAATTGGTATTAAATAATTCTGTTACGGGCCAATGCTGTGGCATAGCAGGTTAAATCACTGTCTGCAGCACAGGCATCCCATGTGGGCACCAGTCCTGGCCGCTCCACTTCCAATCCAGCTCCCTGCTAATGTGCCTGGGAACGCAGTAGAAAACGGCCCAAATACTTGGACTCCTGCACCTGCATAGGAACCTGGATGAAGCTCCTGGTTCCTGGCTCCAGGCTTCAGCCCTGGTTGTTGTGGCTATTTTGGGGAGTGAACCAGTGGATGGAAGCTCTCTCTCTCCCACTCTCTCTCTGTAACTTGCCATTCAAATAAATAAAATAAATCTTTTAAAAAAATTTAGCAGGATTATTACCTGATGGTGCTGTATCTTTTCTGTCACTCATCAGGGCCACCAAGTGCCAATCTACAACATTATCAAATGATACCATAATTTGAGTACTTGTTAAGGTAGTATTTGCTTAGTTTCTCCATTAACTGAAAAAGAAATTCCCTTTTGTTATTAATAATCTACAGGATACAGTTTTAGATAATAATTTTTGACACTGAGAAGTTTTTCTCTCCAGGCCCTTTTCCCTTTAAATACCACTATGGTCTAAAGGATTATTTTATTCAACATATTGTCTGTTACCATCATGATTGTTTTTGAATCTCAAATTGTCCCAAACTGGGCTGGACTGCTCCCTAGCTGATCCATTTCTCCACTTTAAAACTGGTCCTTGTGAAACGCCCTACTAGTCTTTTACCACTTCTTTATTTTCTGGCATATTCTAGTCCACCTTATGATACTTTCCTGATCTCAGACCTACAGTCTGCCACTACTTTAAGAAACCATGTTTCTCTTTAATGGAAAATGGTATAAAATATTAAGATCTTGGTACTAGATGTGCTCATCACTGCAATATACTAAATTCTATGGAGATCTGACATAAGGAAATCCTACTCCTCTCAGAATATCAGAACATATATCCAAAGGAACATAATGCAGAGATCTTTATGTCCATCGTATACTCCCTGTGCAATCTCGCCATTCTTCCACTGGCAAAAAAAAAAAACAGTATGCTGTTGTGAACTTTGCTTCCCATGGGCTGTTTATAAGGAAGAATTAAACCTCTGTTTAAAGCTTATGCTACAGTATCTTTAAAAAAAAAATTTTATTTTATTTATTTGAGAGGCACAGTTACAGACAGACAGAGAGGTCTTCCATCCTCTGGTTCACTCCCCAAATGGCCACAACGGCCAGAGCTGGGCTGATCCAAAGCCAGGAGCCAGGAGCTTCATCCAGGTCTCCCATGTGGGTACAAGGGCCCAAGTACTTGGGCCATCTTGCACCACTTTCCCAGGCCATTAGCATGAAGCTGGATCTGAAGTGGAGCAGCTGGAACTTGAACTGGTGCTATATGGGATGCCAATGCCACACATGGAGGTTTAACCTACTATGCCACAGCACCAGCCTCAGATACAGTATCTTATCACCTTAAGTTTTGCCAAGTCAAAATTGGTTTCTCTTATTGGGGCAAGGAAGATACAAGGAATAAAGTTAGAACCACTATCTTCCTTGTTACCTCTCAACCTCCAAAGATCTGAGACTATATTCTTAATCCTATGTAGGACCAGTTAAACAGTTAAGTATTTTACAATTATTCGTTAAATACTCCACAAAGCTTGTCTTCTGTCTGGTCCAAGGTTCCTCCCACTATTAATATGACTAATAATCTGGATAGTAAAAGCTAAAGATAAACACAATGCATGGATGGGTATGAAACAGCTTTTCTGGGGGTGGGCATTTGACCCAGCAGCTAAAACATCACTTAACATGCCCATATCCCATATTGGAATGCATAGGTTTGAGTTCTAGTTCTACTTCTGATTCCAGGCTCCTGCTAATGGACACCTTCAGAGGCAGGAGGTGATGGCTCAAGTGCCTGGGTCTCTACCATGCATATAGGAGACCGAGACTGATTTCCAGCTCCTGGCTTTGGCCTGGGCCAGGCCTAGCTGTTGCAGGCACTTGAGAAGTGAATAAATACTTCTCTCTGTGTCTCGCTGCCTTTCAAACAAATAAAAATAAATTAAAAAAAAAAAGAATTACAAACAGCTTTTGTCTTCTGGAATAAAAAACTCTTAGCACTTTGTTCAAATTGAAGTCTTCAGATGTTTTATGACTCCTATTTGAATACTAGTGTGATACTGTAACATAGGAAATTAATTTTTTGGTATCTGCCCCCAAGTTCCTGGTTCCTGAAACTCTTGACATTTCCTGAGTGATAAGTGCTTCTTTTGTTCTAATGATTTAACTCTTGGTGGGTTCCTGGATCAGCAGCACACCCCTACTCTCCTGGAGTGGGAAAGGGACTGGAGATTGAGTTACTAATCAATCATGCTATATGCTGAAGCCCCCATAAAAACATTCCTAAACTATGGGGTTCAGAGAGCTTCAGGTTGGTGAACACATACAGGTCCTGGGAGGGTGGCACACTGGGCAGGGGAGAAGCTCTGTGACCATTTCCCATATCTAGTGTTTGACATCTTCCATTTGGTTATTTCTGAATTGCATCCTTTTATAATAGATAGTAAGCGAAACACTTCCTTGAATTCTGTAAATGACTGAGCCTGAAGAGGGGGGCAGGGGCCAGTCACTGAAACCTCTGATTTACAGCCTGTTGGTCAGAAGCACAGGTGACAACTTGGGCTTTCAATTGGTATCTGACATGAGGGATAGTCTTGTGGGAAAAGTAGTAAATACTGCGTTGCCAGATTTTATTTTGTCAAATGTAGGTCAGTGAGGTCAGGGCTAGCTTTGGTTAGTTAAGAGACTGAGCTACATTGTAGGATACCCATTCAGTATCCACTGGAGAATTGTTTAGTGTGTGGAAAACAAACAAACAAACAAACAAAAATCATACATATCTTGATGACCAGAATTGTGGTGTGCTATGCTGAGTGTTAGAATAGGAAAAACAATTTTTCCCACCTTTAGAGTTGTTTTTTTTCCCCCATCTCTTTACAACTAGGATGCATCAACACCAAAGAAACTGATGGGAGTCACGCATGCCAGGATCTCACCAGCAGAGGTCAGGAGAGGACAAGAAGTCTAAGAAGGACAGGTCTGTTTTTACAGAATGCCTCAACATTAAAAGTATCAGCCATGTATTTTGAGTAAGACTTCACATCATGTAAAATTAAGATACCATGTTTAAAGGAAAAATAGACTCCAATATTCTATATGCAATGCAAAATGTTGCACTACACGAAAAGCCGAATCAATGAAAATTCATAGCTTTATACTTCCTTTCCTCCTTATTAAAAACATCAATAAGCTGGATGAAACAATATAATCCATTATTAATATTGTTCTCTACAGACTAAATATAATAAGTGCGTGTGTTGGTTTCAGTGTCTGTTTGGGGGAATTCAGAGCACTTTGCAAACACCAACATTAATCCTCTTAGGAGGGAGGATTACCATCCCTATTTTAAACAGAGGGTGCCTTATGTAAAATAATACACTGGCAAAGCTGGAAGTAAAACCATGATTACCTGATGATGAACTAACGTATTAGTCTTCCCAAACGGCAAGAAGTACAGCTTCGTGGGTGTTTTGTAAAACTGTACACTGCAGCAGGCTATCATCACCACTGATTCCATACAATCAAAAAACCTAAGTAAAATACTTTTGTATTAGTTTCCTTAAATTAGCAGAGCTTGGCCACTAGGACTAGGCAGTCACCACAGAATATATTAACTTAAGCCAGAAAAACTCTGGGGTGAGGAGGATATGATGAACTAAAATGTTTCCATTCTATTCCAAAGAAACCAAAATTGTAAAAGGCAGGTCAGACAGTCTCAGTGCAGCGTATGTAGGAAAGGCCATGGGGAACCTCCATCAGCAGCCTCAGAACCCTGTCCTTCTCCCAAAGCACAAAGATTAACACAACTAAATACAAAATTATGTCTTATTTTTGAAAAAATTATGAAGGCAGAGATCACTTTTTATCAATTCCCTATTATGAGGGTACTTCAAAAAGTTCATGGAAAATGCAGCTGAAAGATGCTGATCTGGTGCAAAAAAATTGAAATCTATGCATATGAAGGGTTTTCAAAAAGTCTATGAAAAATGTATTTATGAAAAAATTATGCATGGATGTCAAAACTTTTTATACCAAAATAAATCTATCTTTTCATTCCATTATTCATGAACTTTTTGGAGTACCCTCATATTAAATTCTAAACAATCAATAAATCGTAAGCCTAATTCCATTGGTAAGAAGTTTTATTGTAGAAGCATGTCTATTAAAAAACAAAAATTTAAAAACAAACTTCCTCCAGCACACATCCTCTGCTAGCTCTGTCTTACGTTTCTTCTTTTTCTTCACTGTCATATTTCTTGAGTCATCTAAATTACCAGTGTGAACACTTTTGGGTTTTCTGAACCAGTAAGTTATGCAAAGAGGGAGGGGGACACTGGGAAAAGCAGTAATATTGAGTTGCCAGATTTTATTTTGCCAAATGTAGATATATGTTATTTTCTTGCAACTCTTACCTAATTTTTTAAATGCAGGACTTTGCAACATTTGAAGGGGTCATCTCTGACAGTGTTTAAATCAATGTACTTGATGTTACAGAGAAGTCATTACATTTTGTTAAGTCATTCATTTAGCCCACACTTACTGGACATAGACTGTGTGCTAAGTACTGCTCTATATTCTGTGGATGCAGCAATGAACAAAGCATTTTGAAGAAAATAAGCCTACCCTCATATAGGTCACCCCTTGGTGGGGAAAACAGACAAAATAAAGAAATAAGAAAAAATATATAGCATGTGAAAAAGTGTTAAGTGCTAAATATAAGAATAAAAATAAATGAGGAGGCTAATTACCACTGAGGGGAGAGACGGTTTCCAATTTTAGATGGGAGTAATATGTCACAGGGATGAGGGACTCAGCCTTGTAGCTATGGGTCAGGGACAGGGCACCCCAAGAAAGGAAGCAGCAGTAGAAAATGCCTAAAAGAAGCAATCTAGTGGCATGCTCATGAGATCTAAGGAGCCAGCAAGCGATAAGCAAGCGAAGGGGGAAGGAGAGGCCAGAATTCACAGCAGCCTCATCACACGGGGCTTTGTAAGGTCATGTAGGCTCCTGCCCTTTCCTCTGGGGCAGACGGGCAGCCACCATCAAGTTCCAGTCAGAGAGTGACATGCTACTTATTTTAACAGGATCATTCTCACTGTTAAATGAACAGAGAGACTGCGGGGAAAAGGCAATGATCAAATCAGGAAGACAGGAAGCTCCAAAAGAGAGACCAAAGTGGACCAGAGCAGCAGAAGCAGAGGCAGTGAGACGCCATCAGAGACCTCAGGTGTGAAGGAAAGTCAAAGATAACTCAGAAGATTTCACAGTGAACAAGAAGACTGGAGCTCCTATTTGCTGAGATGGGGAAGTTTGTTCATGGAATGGATTTCAAGAGAATGACAGAAACTGCAGTTCAGACATTTATCAGACATCTAAGTACATATGCAAGTCAAGACATTTAAGCCTAGACACTGAAGTGCATATAGCAGGATATATAAGTCTGGGGTACACGGAGCTAAGTCATCAACATATAGTTGGCATTTAAAGCCAAAAGATCCCAAGGGAAAAAGATAAAAGGAGACAGAAGAGCCTGAGACATGTGGCATCCCAAAGGGTAGAGAGCTGGGAGAAGGAACAAGACAGAGAATAAGAAAGAGCCATTTAGAACAAAGAATATGAGGAGTCTGGGTTCTGAAATCCAAGAAAGAGAATGTATTCAGACAGACAGGAATCAACATCAAATGCTCTGGGAGTAAGGCAAGACAAAGATTGAGAACTGACTGCTCGATGTAACCGAAGAGATGTAATCAGAGAGCCCGATAAGGGTCACCGGGCAGGGTTCAAATCTGATTAGATGGACACAAGAAAGAAGTGTAAGGAAAAATGGAAAAGAGAAAATGTAGAGATACCTCTTTAAATGAGTTTTGCTATTAAGAGAAACAGAATCAGAGCTATGGCTGAGGAGGAAATTAGGTCAAAAGACTTCTCTTAATGAGAGTAGTAACAGCACACTGTGATGGAAAACAAGAAAGAATTCAGGAGGCAGACAAAAGAACGCTGGATCTGGGTTCCTGAAGAAGCAACTCTGCACTCTTGGGAGAGCAGAAAGGCACTCACAGGGATGCGGGCAGCCTGTGGATGCTCTCTTCTGGCTGCTTCTGGGAGGACTTCCTTCTAAGAAATCTGAAAGAAGAGCAGCAGCTGAGAAAGGACGGAGACGGAAATGGAGACACTGGAGATTTGAGGAGAGCAGGTTCAAACAGTGCGGAAGGGAGACTACAGAAAGAGGAGGACTACAGGCAACGCTCTCGTGGTCCAGTTGATCATGGATTTAAATAACTACCAGTCAGCCAGCTGGATGTTTCCAGGCATACTTAGCCGAACAACTCCAGGCACGAGGAGCAGGAGAAAGCTGGCTTCACCTAGCATTGCACTTTAGCTTAAAATCAAGAACGCAGGCAAAGAGTTGAGGATATAGCTGAGTGATAACACAGATGCTCCTCGAATTACAATAAGGTTACATCTTGATAAAGCTACTTTAAATTGAAAATGCACTGAACCCACCTATAGAACATCCTAGCTTAGAAACCTACTACACTGTGGAGTGTGGGTTGTTTCTCATGACCGTGGGGCTGACTGGAAATGCTGGGAGAGACCATCATACATGGTGCTGGGCCTGGGAAGATATCACACGCAAAACTCAGTTTCTACTGAACATGTACTGCTTTCACAAAATCATAACATAAAAAATACTGAGGGCAGAACCATTGAACCATGGCAAGTGAGGGATCATTTGTAATGGCTTACAACAGAATTTGAGCTGGCATAGAAGATACAAATGAAGACACAATATAGTAGTGTAATCAGTGGGCCAGAGGAACAGTGAAGTCAGGGCACTGAACAAGAGGGTGATGGTCAGAGGTCCAATGAATCCTTAAGTCCTCATTCCAAATGGGCAGATACACAGTTCACCAGTGGCAGAATTCACCTAATGTACCCATCATTATTGTCACTTCCTTCTCATTCATTCCACAACTAGAAAGAACCTGCTTTCCCCAAGACCAACAACGCCATTCCATTTCGCTCATATGCTCTCCCAGTACTCTCTGACCTCTTCTATCACTTGATCTTCCTTTAGATGTTGGACAGTGAGCTTCTCAAAGGCAGAATCTATTTCTTTTTTAATCCTACTGTTGGAGGGAGCGGTTAGTCTACTGATTGATACACGGTTGCTAGTCAATAACATAACTACTAAAAGAAACAAATTCATTTGCCAAAACCTTTAGGGTTCCATGCTAACAAAGAACCAGGTCATGACAAGACCACTCAATTGTAGCAAGTTCCTACTGGGATCTCTATATGAGGCAGCTTCAAAGAGTTCCTGAAAAAATGGTATAATGTGCATTTTCTACAAACTATTTGAAGCTTCCTCGTATATGGAAATGGCAATTCTGTCTACATATAAAGGTTTTTATACAAATTTTATTTTCAGAAAGCTTTGAATTCACAAAGATTTTTCTAAAATATTTTCAAATTTCATTTCTAATTTCTCCTCTATTAACCAAAATTCAGCTCCTTTCTCTAATCAAACATGCACAAAATGAGGAAATTCCGATCCAAGCCTTCACTTTGATTCTACAGTTCATCTTTTGGTACAGAAATAAATGAGGGGAAGAGAGATTCTGAGCAGCCTTGAAACATTCAGTGCCTACTTCTCATGCACACCCAGGTATGGCACCACTGCGAGTGTAATGAGGGAAAGTTACAAACTGCTGACAAGTTTACTTATTTGACTACAGAAAACATTTGCTGTTGAGGGTAGGAACTTTATTAATTGGCATCGAACAGTTACATTCCAAAGAACTATTGGTCTAGAATGGCACACGTGATTAGCCAGAGGGTATGAGAATCACTTGGAAAGCTGGGCCTGTGGCACAGACAGGCTGATTTTCACAGATGGAGGTAGGGCTTGAGCCACTGGGTTCTTCAAAGGCCCCCCATTCTAAGTCTAGACTGGGACACAGCAGTCTAAAATGCACATCTTCTCTGGTAACTGTTACCTTTCCTTCCTCTCCCATATCTATCAAGTCGCATCAAGTTCCCCACACTTATATCATCATTAGTTTGCTTTCTGACAGTGACATGAGCAATCAGGCACTCAGATCACAACAGTGGTAGGCTGACAACTCACCGGTAACTATGAATACAAGAAGAGCTGGACTTACCCGTTCCACAGCTGCATTATGATACGGGAGCTCCTCCTCACTGCAGAAGGAAGGTAATGTATGTTATCAGTGAGCTCATAGCAGACCTGTCACAACTGTAAGGCTATATAAATACACACACACACACACACACACACACGATAATCAGTATTTATTAGTTACTACAGGAATTATATAAGCTTACATTCCACTGGGTGCAATATAAAACAATAACTTCTATAATTACAACAGTCTCTATCTTCAAATCTCCAGACCTATATTGTCCAGTACAGCAGCCACATGTGGCTATTTATAAGAAATTAAAATTTAACATGGTATTACTCAGTTTCATCTGTTTCAGTTCAAGTGCATGAAGGTTGAGTAATTAGAGGTTGCCATATTGAACACTTCTGTAACTACACAAAGTTCTACTGGACAACACTATCCTAGATCAGGACACAGTAAAGCAAACTTCTGTCAGGGTCAATATCTAATAATAAATAGTATAGGCTCTGGGGACCATACGTTCTTGTCCACAACTACTGAACTCTGATGTTGTAATGCAAAAGCAACCACAGACAACATGTAAATCGAGTGTGGCTTTGTTCCTACCAAGCTTTCACAAAAACAGGTGGTGCACTGGACTAGGCCTGCAGGTCATGGTTTGCCAGCCTCCACTCCAAACCACCACTCCCACTCCTGGCTCAAATAAATGACTGTTAAAAATCAGAATAAGTCGGTGCTGGCATTGTGGGGTAGCAGGTAAAGCCACCATCTGCAATATAGGTGCTAGTGTGGTTCTACTGCTTCACTTCCAAGCCAGCTCCCTGCTATTGGCCTGGAAAAAGCTGCAGAAAATGGCCCAAGAGCTTGGGTCCCTGAATCCTCACTGGAGATCCAGATGGAGCTTCAGGCTCCTGGCTTCAGCCTGGCCCAGCCCTGGCTGTTGTGGCCATCTAGGGAGTGACCAAGCAGATGGAAGATGTGTCTCTCATTCTCTCTCCATAGCTCTCACTTTCAAATGAAGAAATAAATCTTCAAAAAAAAAAAAAAATCAGACTAAGGAAAAACTGTCCCCAGGATTTATGAACTAAATAAAACTCTGTAAAATGAGGAATTGCTGGCTGGTGCTGTCTCTCATTTGGCTAATCCTCCGCCTGCGGCGCTGGCACCCCGGGGTTCTAGTCCCAGTTGGGGTGCCAGGTAACTAATCCCGGTTGCTCTTCTTCCAGTCCAGCTCTCTGCTGTGGCCCGGAAGGGCAGTGGAGGATGGTCCAAGTGCTTGGGTCCCTGCACCCGTGTGAGAGACCAGGAGGAAGCACCCAGCTCCTGGCTTCAGATCGGCGCAGCGCCAGCCATAGCGGCCATTTGGGGAGTGAACCAATGGAAGGAAGACCTTTCTCTCTGTCTCTCTGTCACTGTCTATAACTCTCTCTGTCTCTTTCTCTCACTGTCTAACTCTGCCTTTCAAAATAATAATAATAATAATAATAATAATAATAATAATAAGGAATTGCTAGGGACGGCACTGTGGTATAGTGGGTAAAGCTGCCGCCTACCACGCTGGGATCCCATATGGGTACCAGTTCTAGTCCTGGCTGTTCCACTTCCAATCCAGCTCTCTGCTGTGACCTGGGAAAGTCGTAGAAGATGGCCCAAGTGCTTGCTTGGGCCCCTGCACCCACATGGGAGACCCAGAAGAAGCTCCTGGCTTCAGATTGGCATAGCTCTGGCCTTTGCGGCCAAGTGGAGAGTGAAACATCGGAGGGAAGACCTCTCTCTCTCTCTCTCTGACTCTCCTTTCTCTGTGTAACTCTTGACTTTCAAATAAATAAATAAATCTTTAAAAAAAAAAAAAAGAAAGAAAGAAATGTTTAAAAAAAAAAAAAAAAAAGGATGGCCCAAGTCCTTGAGCCTCTGCACCTGTGTGAGAGACCTAGAAGAAGCTCCTGGCTTTGGATTGGCTCAGCTCTGGCCATTGTAGCCATTTGAGGAGTGAAACAGCAGATGAAATACCTTTCTCTCTGTCTCTCCATCAGTCTGTAACTCTACCTCTCAAATAAGTAAATAAATACATTTTTTTAAAAAAAGATGTTGCTGAATGAATGAATGAATGGAAGGATGAACACAGGCCTGCATGCACGGATGACAGATTTTTACCTTGTCACCTATCTTTCAAGTAGAAAACAGGAAGGACCACAATCTGGGTGAATGAGTGCTCCTTTATGTCAGCAAACTAGGGTCCATGGGTCAAAACTAGCCCGCTGCTTGTCTTTGTAAATAAATTCTAAGAGAATACTGCCATGTTCATTCATTTATATATTGCCTAGAGTTGATTTCATGGTACAAACATAACAGTTGCATAGTTGTGTCAAAGACCCTCGGGACCACAAAGCCAAAAATATTGGTTCTTTAAAGAAAGTGCTTGCCAATTCCTGCTATTGAGAACAAGGGTCTAAGGGCACCTAAAGGCCACTTAGAGCAAACACTGGGCTGACAGCACATAGCTGTACTTCAGAGAAAAATGCATTAAGACAACAACACAGTCATCACTGGAAGGAGAGGGGCCTTAACTGGATACATGTTTCATCTACAATGCAACTTTAAATACATTTACTAATTAGCATGTGTGTGTCTATAAACTTCCAACAGGTCACAGAGAGTAGTCTGTAACTATGAGAACAACTTTCATTTGGAAACTTAAAATTTAACTTGTTAAAATCAGTAAGTAGGGGCCGGCGCAGTAGGTTAATCCTCCGCCTTCCGAGCCGGCATCCCATATGGCTGCTCCTCTTCCAATCCAGCTCTCTGCTACAGCCTGGGAAAGCAGTAGAAGATGGCCCAAGTGCTTGGGCCCCTGCACCCCTGTGGGAGACAGGGAAGAAGCTCCTGGCTCCTGGCTTCAGATAGGCGCAGCTCTGGCCATTGTGGCCATCTGGGGAGTGAAACAGTGGATGGAAGACCTCTCTATTTCTACCTCTCTCTGTAACTCTTTCAAATAAATAAAATAAATCTTTAAAAAAAATCCATAAGTATTGAATATATTGGCTAAATTTCACTTTAGTTTTAAAATAAATTTTATCCAAGGTTAGATTCACTCTAGTCAAAATTTATAAGCCTGGCGGAAACAATTCTCAGATGCCGTAACCAAACAGATACTCTTTATAATAATAATTAAAAAATACCTTATATCCTGGTTTTCATCCTGTTATACAGTCACAGTAAACTACATATAGTCTGCTGAATTTTATAAGTATACATATTTTGATAAGGAGTTGAAAATCTGATCCTTGACATTAATTTTATCTCCCCTATTTTTGGTACAGTTTCTTTAATTTCTTCTATTAATAACTTATGACTAAAAGCATTATCTGTCCAAATACCAAGCATTCTTTCTTAAGCTGACTAGCAGTGACTATTTTTGACTAAAATGTTAAAGTTCCCCCAACTTTCTTTCACAGGCTCTGTCTCTCCATTCTCCAGCCGTAACTCGATCACAGCCACACAGACTGGGGATGACACCCCACTCACTGCTGGATACACAGCAAAGACAGTGCTGTTCTACCACCAAGCCAGGCTGCTTTGGCAGGAGTTTTAAGATTCACTGTAAAATCTATTATAAAATCAGGTTAGTCCTTCACCATCATTGTTAATTATTTTTACTTCTTCATATATCATAACAATTAAGTACAGTTTCTAAAACTATACTCAGATATGAACTCAGCAACCTTCAGAAAAGGCTACTAAGTAATTTTTTTGGCCACTTTACTGTATTGACACTGACAGTTAAACCCCAATTTCATTGCAGAATCAATAAAAATTACAAAGAACTATGAAAACAGAAGGAAATGTTCTCTATATCAAGGTGTCACAGGAAGTTTAATATCCAAGTACATGTAAAAAAAATCCAGTCTACAACGACATAAAAGTCACCAAAAGCAACCTCTGGCAGAAGTTTTCACTCATATCAGGCATTCTAACAAAATTCAATGACTTAGGTGAAATTTAACAAGACCTAACATTACACTAAAATCCAATTCTCTGCCTTATTATTATTTCACTTTGCCTGCTTTAGAATTTTATTTATAGAATAAATTAAAAAAATCAGTGTAATAGTATGAGAACTGCACTGTATTCATGTTCAGAAAAAAGCAGTGAGCTTCAATCATTTCAAACAGTATCTTTCCTCAAGGTACTCTATTTTCCCCTTCAATTTTTTTGCTAGGCATTTCTAAGTGTCTGGTAGATAACTTGACATGACTGACTAGGGAGGGGCCACAAAACCCTCATCCTAGGGGGAGGGGGACCAGGAACTCTGCTATCTGCTGGAACCCACTCAAGAACATCCACTCTGAGGTTTAAATGACAAACTAGAAAAGTCTAGTTTGTAACCTCAGATGCAGAGAGACTAAAAGTATGCAACTCCCAGCTGTCAATCACAAATCCCAATCATGAGCATCACAGCCACATCACTAGTCAATGCCCCTCATATTTTAGGGATAAAAGCCCCAAACCAGGAAGAAAGGCTGCCACATGGTCTTACAACTGCCCTGGTCCTGCCTTGGAAGGCACTTCATTAAATTTTTGCTTAGTTTCATCTCTCCAAACTGTAATTATCCTGAAAGGAACCCAGGCAAGCCAGCAGCCAATGGTGACCAATGGTGACAAAAGCACCTATTCCATATTTCTCTTATGCAAAGTACGAGAAAGCAATAACAGGCAGTATGCACTAGTTGTCCCAAATAGGGACTCTGCAGGAAGACTACCAAGATGGCGCCAGATCCTAGATCTAACATTAGCCACAGTTTAGCTTGGGCAAGTCACCTCATCTCTTTGTGATTCAGTCTATTTAAAAGGCAAAAAAGAGGACAGCTTCTTGGCCTATCAGGTTAAACCTCCGCCTGCAACACCAGCAACCCAAAAGGGCAACGGTGCAAGTCCTGGTTGCTCCACTTCTGATCCAGCTAACTGCTAAAGGCCTGGGAAAGCAGTGAAAGACAGCACCCACGTGGAAGTCCCAGAAGCAGCTCTGGGCTCCTGGCTTCAGCCTGGCCCAGGCTCAGCCAATTGCAGCCATTTAGGGAGTGAGCCAGCAGATGGAAGATCTCTCTTTCTGTCTCTCCTCCTCTCTCTGTAACTCTACCTTCCAAATAAATAAAAAATAAAATTTTAAGAATAAAAAGATTAAAAAGTACACCTTCCCCAAGGAGTTTCCCAAAGGATAAATGAGCTAATCAATGTAAAAGGCTTAGAACAGCACCTGCCACAATAAGTGCTCCACAAACATTAGCTAATATAATTAAGATAAGTTACTAACATTTTTCCACTAGAGTCAAGTGGAACTCAGCATGAAGAACAAAAAATAAATATGAAATAACTAACTATAATTTTTAGACTGCCAAATATAAGTTTTCTCTTGAGCCAGAACTACTTGTTTCTAAGGCCCAGCCCATGTTTCATGCATCAAGAAAAAAAATTTAGGTAATTAGCAGATCTTTTGGAAATGCACAACTTTTTCATATATACTTCATACTAAATCAGACCATTTTACAATAAAAATATTATCTGTTACAACGGTTCACTCCCATCAGAAATACTTTGGAAAGATAAAAATAGCAGAGAGTCTACCTTCTGATTCAAAATCCAGAACAGAAGCAAAACATTTTTTTATTTCCTAGCTGATCCTAACATGCAGGCAAGTTTGAGACCCAATACATTTCAAAAATCTTCATGTTCAAATTGTCCTTCAAAATGTTATTCACATACTCTAGATCTGCTGATGAACCTAAACAACTGTGCAATCATTTCCTGTCACATTTGTGGCTAAGTCTGATTTTAAAAATAAAGTGGGGGTGGTGGTTTAATTTGAGAACAGTATTTTCATCTCAGTTAAATACTGCTCTCAGTCTATAAAAGTTCAAAGTGTTCCAATTCTAATTCCTCTGGAGAATGTTTCAGATACTCTAATGTCATGATACAGTAATAACATCTTATATTTGTTTAGAAATTTATAAAATATTCTTACATTTCATTTCTTCAAGGCCTCAATACTCTTAAGTTTTAGGATATTCAAAAAGTTCATTAAAAATGCATATTCTAAAAATGTACAATAAATTTCCAAATTTTTACACCAAAATAAACTTATTTTTTATTTCCAGCTTTCCACAAACTTTCTGACATCCTCTCATGTGTAAAGCAGCTACTGTTTCCTGTCTTACAGCTGAAGCATGAAAAGGTTAACTGACCAGATAACAGCAGACTCCAGAACAGACATTCTCTAACTCCTAGAATGGTTTCTGTTTGTTTGCTTGTCTGGATTGTTTTAATTTGAGAAAAGTATGAAACAAAATATTTCAAAATGAAATAATCACAATAAAAAATGAAACAGGAGAAAAACAAAGCCTGAACATTATAAGTTATTGCTATGAACCACACAAGAAATTGTGCTTTTCCTTTAAAATTCAGTGATATTATAAAATAAAATTATTGGTTTTTTCTCGTTTACAAGAAATGCAACTACAAGAGTATATATGAGTGAAAATTAATTCTTAAATTGTACACAACCAAAATATGCAGATGAATAGATGTCCCCAGCCTGTGAGAACGCCATGAAACAATGCCAGATTCACATCATTTGCAGCGTGCTTTTTTCCTTTAATTTTTATTTGGAAGACCAAGGCAAGGGGAGAGATACTGACCCATTAGTTTACTCCCCCAACTCCCCCCAAAAGCCAGGACTGGGCCAGGCTGAAGCCAGGAGTTGTGAACTCCATCCAGGTCTCCCACGTGGGTGGCAGGGACTCAAGTACCTGAGCCATCACTGCTGTCTCTCAGTGTGTGCATTAGCAGGAAGCTGGAAACGAAGCAGAGCCAAGGCACTCTGATACGTGACAGAGGCATCCAGAGAAGTATCATAAGTGCTGCACAAAATGGCTGCCCCCATTTGCAGGATGTTTCTTAGAGTCAAAAATCACTTTAACCAGATAACTAATAACTAATTACCAGGTAACTAATAACCAAATAACTAATAACTGTAACTAGACCTCTCCCATCTGTTTATGCAGCTTCCTCAGGATAAATGGAATCAATTTTAGGATGCAATATCATGAATACATTAACAACTATAAGGAAGATCACGGCATTTCCCTTCATTTCTCATGTTTAGGCTGCCTAACACTGAAGTTCTAATTGCTAATTATTTTTAAAATGCATTTATATAAAATGAAATGTTTTATAATTACTCTTAAAAATGCCAATTATTTCCCATTTGTATTCAATTCTGCTAAATTATTAATATAACTCATTTACTGCAATTAAAATTCTTACTAAAATACAAAGAATAGTAGATTATATTCTTAACTGTATTTCAATTTTAATCATAGAAGTTGAAAATGCCAGGAATTTAGTACCAAAAATCAAACTGCAGGACCAATCCTGGAATCTTAGTCACACCAATTCTATTAAAATTATAGAAAATCAATATAATAAGTGATTATAGAAACTATGAAAAAAAAACAGCCAGCTTTCAATCTCTGGGACTTACTGTAAAAAGCCAAATCTATCCGTAACTTTGTAAACAAGGTAATCAGCATCTTCCCAAGGTTCAATCTCTGCACCTTCTCGTCCCTGAAATAAAGGACAAAAATGGGTGCTGCTGCAAGTTTATAAAATTGAATATTTTCTTGAAGATAAAAGACCAAAACACAAGGGCTATTTTTACATATTATAATAAGAGTTAGAAATGAGACATTATCAGCCTTACCATTTTTTCTCTAAACTTAAGTTTCTGGCAACGTAATCACTATTTTCCTATTTACAAACAATGTAAGTTAGGTTCACAGGTAGCTGAGGCTGCATCAGTCTAGGGTTCCTGGGGGAAGCTGGCAAAGAAAGAGGAGCCATAGAGGCTGAGAATGCCACTCAAGGATGAACAACCAAACTTAAACATTTTACAGTGAATATGTCTTGGGAAAAAGCATTTTTTGCCTTGGCATCCAAACTTCTCCTGCAAGTAGGCCTTTCACATTGTCTCCTCTCACGTTTACTTCACGGCTACACTGGCCCTGAAACTACTCTTGCCAGGGCCCAAGCTGACCCTCTAGTTATCAGACCCAGTGGAACTCCCCAGCCCTTATCTAATCAATCTCTGAAGTGTATTAAAGGTTGCTCACTCTCTTCTCCAATACCGTCCTCTACTGGTTCCTCTTATGCCTCTAAAACTCATCTTTTGATGGTTTTTTCCCAAGGATAACTTTTAAAAATTATTCAACTAATTGATTTTGTTATTTATTTATTTATTTATTTATTTATTTAATTATTCAAGAGAGAATGAACACACACTTCCATTCACTGCTTCACTCCCTAAATGTCTCCAACAGCCGGGGCGAGGTCAAGACAAAACCACAGCCTGAAACTCAATCCAGGTCTCCCACGTGAGTGGCAGGGACTCAAGTACTTGAGTTATCAGCCACTGCCTCCCAGGGTGCACATTAGTAGGAAGCTGGGATCAGAAGTGCAGCCGGAACTCAAATCCAGGCACTCTGATATGGTGTGTGTGTGTATCCAAATGGCATCTTAACTGCTAGACCAAACACATGCCCTTCATGAGTAATTAATTGCTTGTCTACCCAGAATTCTGTTCTGAGCCCACTATTCTCACCCAGATATCACTTACTCTTAGGTTGCTGACTAACACTGATCATTGTAGGAATCTCAAATGTAACTCTCTCAAATTTTAGACTCAAACATCCAAACGTCTTATGAATACTTTCAAATAAGTGAATATATTTTGTAACTGTCTGTTTATTTTTGCCTCTGAGTAAATTTTCAGCATTTTGTGGTCAAAGACTGCTGGATATCATTTCTGTTACAAATCCCCAAATCTTAACACAATGGTCATCTTGGTTAACTGGGGCGGGGGCGGGGGGAGGCACAGAAGCATCAATGAATGATGGTACTTTGGTTTTTATATTAGTTAAGCAGTTGAAAGAAATTAATTAGGTTTTTCACAGACCACATTAAAAGCTAATTAGAATAATAGGAAACTCTGGCTGATGTTCTAAACAACCAACTGAAAAACGAACCCTGCGATCACAACAGCTAAGCTGAGTGCCGTCTGTATGTCTCCCTGGAATCAGGGCATGGTCCAGATGGCTTCCTACAATTTCATGCCCCTTTATTCTCACAAATAATAAACATTAACAGATAATATAATTACATGCTAGTGACATTTATAAATCACTGCTACAACTCATTATAGAACTCAGGAGGTAGAAAAATAAAGACATGTAAATCATAAACAATTGTGACTTTTCAGGACATCAAAAGCCAAATTCCATATTAATGTAAGGGTAAAGTGCTAATGAAAATCATTTATAAATATATGAAGACAAAATCTAAGATTTATGATAATTTTAGAATAGTACACATAAATTATGAATACAATGGGTATTTAATTCTACAGATTCACTTACTGAAGTGTTTATTCAGTATCTAGTATGAATTAAGAACAGTTCTAATTATTTAGGACGTGAGAGTATATTAAAGAAAGAAATTCCTGCCCTCAGAGAGTTTACATTCTATGAGAGAGAGCAGACAATAAATAAAGAAAAACATATAGAATGTACATAAATGTTATGGTGAAAAATGAAGGCTTGCAGAGTGCCAGGGTGTATACTGGGGGTACTGAACACAGAGGAAAGTCAGAGAAGATTTTACAGGAAGGTAGTCCTCAGATAAAGATGTGAAAAATGTGAGGCGATGAGGCATGAGGACAGCCAGCTTACAAGTGTTCTAGGCAGTGCAAGCCTGGTGTACTGGAGGAACAGTTAAGAGACTAGACTGGATGAATTGGAGGAACAGAGTGAAGGGAATATGAAAATGAAGCTAAATGTTTCTATGAAGTAAACAAATTGTTTCTGTAATTTAAGTTCTCCAAAAAGCAAATCTATTTCTATTTATACGATATTTCTAATAAAACTCGCTCAAAGAGTAAATATGGATACTTACTCTGTCGTATTTAGCAACTATTTCAGCTCGCTCCTGGGCAAGTTTGAGTGCTACATCCTGGTCTGAATCTGTAGAGACATCAAATTTAGAGGAACTGTTATTTGAAGAATCATAAAGTTAATTATGGAACTAAGACAAAATGTATAAAAAGGAAACAGAAAATCAATACTACCTAAAATGACAAGTCAGCAAAATCAACTAGTGAATGAATGGAGTGTCTATAACTAGAACTTTGGAATATCAACATATCAAGAATGTATTAGATATTCAACTCTGGAATATAAATTGACATATTGATATCCAACTTGGGAATATCAACATATCAACATCATCTAAGATATTCAAAAGAAAGCAAATTCATTAATGCAGCATAAACTTAGGGACATGATAAATCTGATAACTCAAGAGTCAAATTTGGATCTAAAACTTCACAGAAAGGGGGACTAAGGTAGAAACTGAAAGCTCTAAGTGTTCAAATGAAACCTACTTAGAAAGGCAATGACAATTCAAACAGGCTTTTAAAAATTAATTTAAGGGTCCAGGGCTGTGGTGTGGTAGGCTAAGCCTCCTCTTGCGGTGCAGGTATCCCATATGGATGCCGGATCATGCCTTGGCTGCTCCTCTTCTGATCCAGCTCCCTGCTAATGCACTTGGGAAAGCAGCAGAAGATGGTCCAAGTGCTTGGGCCCCTGCACCCACATGGGAGACCCAGAACAAGCTACTGGCTCCTGGCTGCAGACTGGTCCAGCTCCAGCGGTTGCGGCCATTTGTTGAGTGAACCAGTGGATGGAAGACCTCTCTCTGTCTCTCCCTTTCTGTGTCTGTAATTCTACCTCTCAAATAAATAAAATAAATCTCAAAGAAAAAAAAAAGTGTGTTGCCACTTCATTTAAAAAAATTAATTTCTCAATGAAATGAACTACCACAGACACAACTGAAGGAGTTACAAAATATATGTCTCAAATAATAAAAAAAAAAATTCATGTCTTCCTTTAGCTTTCACTTCTCTTTATCAAATGCCTCAAATATTGTAAGAATCTCCTCACTGATCTATGTGCCTCCAGCTTTACAGCATATACATGTATACATATACTTCTTACTTATCAATACCTAGTTTCTTGGAGCTGGCATTGTGGTGCAGGAGGTTAAGCCGATACCAGAGATGCCAGCATCCCACGCGAGCCCAGTTTCAAATAGTCCTGGCTATTCTACTTCCAATCCAATTCCCTGCTAATGGCCTTGGGCTCCTGCCACCCAGGTGGGAAACCCGGATGGAGTTTCAGGTCCCTGGCTTCAGCCAGGCCCAGCCCCAGCCCCTAACCATTGTGGCCAATTGGGGTGTGAACCACTGAATGGAGGATTTGTCTCTGTCTCTCCTTCCCTGTTTGTGTCTCACTCTGTCATTCAAATAAATAAATTTTAAACACACACACACACACAAATCTGACAACAAAAGCTGAGATCACAACATGAAATAAAATGGTTATGATTACATATCCCAAGTATCATAAATAAAATTGTTTTTAAAAAAACCAAAGACAGATCATACAAAAGACATCTTTGATCAAGAAGAAAAAGATGGTATTCCAGCAGAAAACTAGACAAAGGCCCTAAGCAAGAAATTCACAAAAGTTAACAACAGTACCAACAACTACAGGTATAGTTTGTATTCTTACTAAGTACTTGCACATACAAAGATACTGTCAGGCAGCAGAAATTGTGCTCAGCACTTTACCATGCCTTATCATACCTCATCCTTACAACATTCTATGGTGGCTATCATTATAAATCCTACACTAACAATATTGACATTTAGAGATTTTAGGCAACTTGTCCAATGTCACAAATCTAACAAAGGCTAAGCCAGTATTCAAATTCAGACAGTCTTGATCCCAAGGCCTCCAATTTTAACTATTACTCTATAAAAATGATTAGTACAAACACAGAAAAATTTGCAGTTAGAAATGGCAAATGGAACACATACTTTTACATCCATTTCCACTAAAACCCCACTAAACTGACAACATTGGGATTCTAGAAACTCCTTCCCCAAAAGGTCCAGCAAAGGATTCTTGAGGAGAGGTATGGGTGGTTGAAAGGAAGACAGTTGATTAAAGAGAGTCAATTCCCTGAGAGCTGAAGGGATGTGCATGAAAGTGGGTACAGAGCACACAATCAAATCTTCATTCTCCAAAGACAGAGATCAACCGACAAGACCAACACTGAGGAGGCAGGAAGTGGCAACACAGGCATGTTACCCAGCACTATGAGAGGAAACACAAAAGGAGTCAGCCAGGGTTGTGGCTAGGGTTACCCGGATGGAGCCACAAGTAAAGATGGAAGAGTACGGAAGTCAGCTATTTGCAAAACAAGTCTTATATACTACTGAATCTCTTAAGTCAAGTACAGCTCTGATAAAAAGAAAATCTAAATTTAAAAGCCAAAACATGGAAAAACTCAACTTCATTAGCAACGAAAGAAATAACAAGCTTTAAAATATCAGTTTGAACATATTCCAAACCAACCAAAAAATGCACTGAACTTACTCAATGTTGACAACAGTGTGGGGAAGTCTGCAGCTGCTTACTCTCAGGAAAACATATAAATGTATACAATCTTTCTAGAAAGTAACGGGGTAACATGTAACAGAAATCTTAAAAATGGGCATATCACTTATCCATCAATTCCACTTCTAGGGATTTATGTCAATGAGATAATCAAACAAGCACAAAGTTGTATGTAATAGTAAAAATAGCAATACAAGAATTGGTAAATTTTTAAAAATTTACCTAGGGAAATGTTTATATTACTGCTTTTCTCATCTTGACTACAAAAAGTCAATTTGTAACTCTTTAGGGAAAGTGTGAATAACTAATAGAAAAGAGGGGCCAGCATTGTTAAGCCTGCAACGTTGGCATCCCACATTGGCACTGGTTGGAGATCCAGCTGTTCCTCTTCCAATCCAGCTCCCTGCTAATGTGCCTGAGAAAGCAGTGCAGGAGAGGATGGCCCGTGTGTTTGGGCCCCTGCAACCATGTGGGAAACTCAGAAGAAGCTCCATGCTCCTGGCTTTGGCCTGGCCCAGCCCAGGCCATTACAGCTATTTGGGGAGTGAATTAGCAGGCCGAAGATTCTGTCTGTTGCTTTACCTCTCTCTAACTCTTTTGAATAAATAAAAAATAAACCCTTTAAAAAATAGTTCAGTACAATAAAAATACAGACTGATTGCTTAGAGGTTCATAATAATGCAAACAGAAGTCTGAGATTATCAACACAATTATATACATATTCATTATCCTACTTTAGACTTACAAGCCTGTCAATTCCTTTTTCCCCTCTTCTGGTTCTCAGCTCTAAAACATTAAACTCATACTCCTACCAAAGGATAGGGAAAATATATTATTAGACATTTAACTCAAACAAGGGAGTGTGACTACTTATTAAACTACGTTTCTATTATCAGAGAGACTCAACGTGAATTCTTTAGTGATGAGGACAAATGGGTCAGCTGAAGGCTTTCTTGGAATGTATTCTACAACAGTCCTTTATTTTTCATACCAGTTATAGGGGTCTCAACTATATTTCTAACAGAACAATTAATAAACAGGATGGAGTTAGTAATGAAATTGCAAAGTATCCTCCAAAAAACTTCATTGTGACAAAGTTCAAGAAGCAGACCTTTACACATTTTCAGTCTAGAGACTTCCAGAAATGAACTTAACCATTTACCAGAGGTCTTAACTGGAAGCAGGTAAAATTACATACTGACTTTCCAGGAGAAAGATGATGTACTTTAACGTAATCAGAACAGTTGTTCTAAGTCAAAACAAAAGATTCTAGAGAGAGCGGGACATCCAGCTTCCCTGTTGGGGCCGTGAAGCACGAGCAACAAATGAGCGAGTTAAAAATGGGTGATGCTGAGAAAGGCAAGATTTTTGTTCAGAAATGTGCCCAGTGCCACATCTCGGAAAAGGGAGGCAAGCACAAGACTGGACCAAATCTCCACGGTCTGTCTGCACAGAAGACAGGTCAGGCTGTTGGATTCTCCAACAGAGACGCCAACAAGAACAAAGGCAACACCCTGGGGGGGGGGGGGCACTCTGATGGAGTCTTTGGAAAAGCCCAAGAAATACATCCCTGGAACCAAAATGATCTTTGCTAGCATTAAGACTGAATGAAAGGGCAGACTTGACAGCTTATCTCAAAAAAGCTACTAATGAGTAATAGTTGGCCACTGCCTTATTTATTACAAAACAGGAATGTCCCATGACTTTTTTTATATCTACAACATAATTTAATTCTCATACACCAGAATTCAGACCATGAATGGCTGACAGAATATTTTTGTTCATCAGTCTAAGATTGCCTTGTGTGGTTAAATAAATAGGATTGCGTTTACTGAAATTCTGGTATAATTCCAGTTCAGTAAATGCCCCTACTGTTTTCCCCTTCTAAGGATATGATTGGACTTAATAATGTTCAACTTTTCACAAAAATTGTGAATGCCATCCCAAAACCTTTTGGGAGACTGGATTTATATTTAAATGCTGGGGAGGGGCTGGTGCTGTGGTGCAGTGGGTTAACGCCCTGGCCTGAAGCACCGGCATCCCATATAGGTGCTGGTTCTAGTCCCAGTTGCTCCTCTTCCAGTCCAGCTCTCTGCTGTGGTCTGGGAAGGCAGTGGAGGATGGCCCAAGTGCTTGGGCCCCTGCACCCGCAAGGGAGACCCGGAAGAAGCTCCTGGCTCCTGGCTTCAGATCAGCACAGCTCCGGCAGTTGCAGCCATCTGAGGAGTGAACCATCGGATGGAAGACCTCTCTCTCTCTCTCTCTCTCTCTCTCTCTCTCTCGGCCTCTCCTCTCTCTGTGTAACTCTGACTCTCAAATAAATAAATAGATCTTTAAAAAAAAAAAAAGCTGGGGAAATTACTTCACTGCCCCAGGACCAAGGAAGACTCACTTGTGTTCTCTACCCACTAAAGGCAAGAGCTGAAGATAGAAATGTCTAATTTGTATTTCTGGTCTTAACTATGTCAATCTAATTAGAATTTCCTGTATCTAAACTGCTGCCTTTTACTTACTGAAAGGCATTTTAGTATGGCTTACATATATCAAATAAAGGTTTTTTTTTTTTAAAAAAGATTTTACTTATTTATTTGAGAGGTATAGTTACAGACAGTGAGAGGGAGAGACAGAGAGAAAGGTCTTCCTTCCACTGGTTCACTCACCAAATGTCCACAACAGCTGGAGCTGCACCAATCTGAAGGCAGGAGCCAGGAGCTTCTTCTGGGTCTCCCACGTGGGTGCAGGGGCCCAAAAATGTGGGCCATTTTGTACTGCTTTCCCAGGCCACAGCAGAGAGCTGAACCAGAAGAGGAGCAACCAGGACTAGAACTGGCACCCATATAGGATGCCAACACTGCAGATAGAGGATTAACCTACTGTGCCACAGCGCCAGCCCCTGTAGATGATCTTTAAGGTCAGGTGCTTTGAAAGTCAGCACGACCAGGTGAAGTAACAAGTTAAACTCCACTTTTGAATTCCTTACTACCTTAGACTAAATTAAAATTCAGGATTGTCTATAAGCAGCTGTTTGAAAACACATAAAACTGAGGAACTACTGTGTATTTGTGTTTAGTAATGGCGCTTTTGCCAACTCATTAGAAGGACCAAGGTAGATGAGATACACCATCAGTACAAAATTTCTAATTATGTGATCACAAGACTTGGAATTAAAAATAAAATTACAGATCATGAAAAAAACAAAACCAAACAAAATTCTAGATCTCTAAATTTCCTTAAAAATTTCTTATCCTTGTATTTCTACATGGGGAGAAATTTCTATAATATTAATGAATGCATTCTAAAAATAAAGTGGAATTTAAGTCCAACTAATTTCATAAAATACAGCTAAATCTGGGACAGGAATTTAACTCTGCAGTTAAGATGCCCACATCCCACTCTGCCTGGGTTTGATTCCTGGCAACACAAATCAACAAATAGGAGAGCAAGTGTGCTCGCCCCCCTCACTTCTCTTTCTGCCTCTCAAAAAGTAATTTTTAAAAACTTAAAAACATGTAGCCAAATATCCTTGAATAGGGGCCGGCATTGTGGCATAGTCAGTAAAGCTGCCGCCTAGGACAGCGGCATTCCACACAGGCGCCGGTTTGTGTCCCAGATGCTCCACTTCCAATCCAGATCCCTGTTAATGGTCTGGGAAAAGCAGAAGCGGAAGGATGGCCCAAGTGCTTGGCCCCTGCACCCACATGGGAGACCTGGAAGACCAAACTCCTGGCTCCCAGCTTCAGATTGGCCCAGCTCTGGTCATTGCGGCCATCTGGGGAGTGACCTAGTAGATGGAAGATTTTCTGTCTCTGTCTCTCCCCCTCTTTCTCTAACTCTTTCACGTAAATATCTTTAAAAAAAATTTTTTTTAAAACCTTGAGGAGACTAAACGAAAATGCTAATCTTTCCCAATCCTGAGTTTAAAGACATTATTTAATAAGCCACACTGAAAGGCAATCATCTCCATAGAGTAAGTAGTTATTGTTATGCAAGGTTTGCTATATTTAAATCATGTTTCGTATTACATGGCTTGTAGTTGACAAGATTATTAAGAATTATACTAAAATGCTTCCTTTGGTTCTGACATGATTGTTTATTTAGAAATTCCACCAAAAGAACAGAGTTTACCCCAAAACACTGAACACAAGCGACATAAACAGCTGTCTTGTATCTGTGTGCAAGTGTGCACCAAGTTCCAGGCACCTATTAAACACTGACAGCTATGTTCACTGGTACTTCACAAGTCATTATCAAATAAACATTTAATCAGAGCTTAATCCCATCAATTCATATGATAAATGCATGCCCTCCTTACATGATAAATCTACGATTAATAAGTTTATTTGGGAAAACTTGGTTTGAAATACAGTGCCATTTGTTGCCAAAATACCATGGTAAGTAAAGTATAACTCAATATGGTTGTCATAATAAAGGTAGCTGAAGGAAAAGCTCCCATCATTAAAAATAAAAATGTGGAAAAATATATGTATCAACTTACTTTAAATATCAGCCCGTTTACTTCACCAGGCTTTTAGTTTAAAAAAACAAAATCATCCAAATCAAATTTAATGAATTATGTTTACTGACTTTAGCTCTGCTAGAACACAGTTTCCAAGTGTGAGAGGTAAGCTGCAAGGCAGATGGGAATCCTCAAGTACACACGAAACACTCAACCACACGGGGAAACGGGCACAAATTCATGGAAAGTGACAACTCAGATTTTAACAAGCTTTTTAAAAAGATTTGAAGTGCTCAAAATTCCATCTAAAACCCAAGAACCTTTAAGAATCAAATATCTTACTGAATTAGAATTCTTTAAAATCAAGCATTGTATCTGAGTGTCACTAACAATTCAGATAAAGTTACCAAATTTCAAATTTAATCCAGTAAAACAAAATTAACAGCATACCATTTTTCCTAGTTTGCATTTTGGCAGGTAAGTGTAAAATGTATCAACAATTAAAGATTGGAAAAGTACTTTACCCTTTGTGAGATAATCACTCTGGCCTCGGGAATGAACAGCTTCAGTCCTCATAGAATAATTTAACTATTCCGAGACTTCATTAGTACTTTACAGTTCTGGAGCATACCAAGAGCATCAGGTGCTACCTTACACATTCTGCAACTAATAAGGAAACAAGGAAAAGTGGAAAGCAGTTCTACTTGAAACTTTTGTGAAACAAGCACAGGAAAGAATAAGTTTGAGATACATTCTATCTTTTTCAAAGGGGGAAGAAAGATTTCACTGTAGTTCCACAGACTACAGATATTCAAACAAAGAAGATATTTATTGAGAGTGAAACATGTCTTTCAGGCTAGATCCCAGCTATGAACCACAACAGCCTACACCCCACATTCCATCAATTAACAATCAGGGGTTTTAAACAAGCAGTCTTCCCTTCTGCTTCAAAATTAGCTGCATTCTCAGTCCTTTTACTAAAGCTGTCATGGAGCAACAAAGGAAAATTAAATTGTTAAACATTAAACTAAAGCCACATAAAAATGCTGTTTCCTCAAATATATTTATAACAATGTAATCTGTAATTCTTAAATTTCTTAAATATTTATTCATTAATTTTTTTTATTTATTTGAAAGGAAGAGGGACAAAGCAAAGGGGAAGGGTGGATAGATGGGCAAGGCCAAAGGCAGCAGCCAGGAACTCCATCTGTGTCTCTCACAAGGGTGACAGGGACTCAAGGATTTGAGCCATCAACTGCTACCTCCTGGGGTATCAGAAAGTTGCTGTTTCAGAGAGTAAGCAAATATATGCTAAAGAAGTGGTTTTGAACTTTTTTAAAAAAAGATTTATTTCGTTTGAAAGGCGCAGTGACAGGGAGAAAGAGAGGAAGGAGAAAAGGGGATGGAAGGGGAAGGAGACGAGGATGGGGAGGAGAGATCTTCCATCCACTGGTTCACTTCCCAAATGGCAGCAAAGGCAAGTTTTGGACCTGGAATTCCATCAGGTTCTCCCACATGGGTGCAAGGGCCCAAGACTTGAACCATCCATCTTCTGCTGCTTCCCCAGGCACATTAACAGGTAGCTGGAAGCAGAGCAGTCACGACTTGAATATGTGTTGCCAGTATTTGCGCCACAGTGCCAGCCCCACTTTTGAGCATTTAAAGCTAACACCACATATAACATGAGACAACATGTGTGAATACTACAGGCTGTTACTGTGAAATCTGCCGTTCTCTCTTTCCTTCATTGTTTCTTTCTGTTAAATGGTCACGGGCCTACAATTTGGAAACCTCTACAGAACCAACAGCCCTGCTAAAGGCATGCCTATAAACATTAATTACATAACTGGACAGTAACAAATTTAAGATTGTGCTCAGCTTATGCCAGTTCTAAAAGTTACCCAGGGCAAACAAATCTTTGAAGTTTAGAGGAGAGTAAAATTTCAAGTCATCTTCTGAGAAACAAGAGCCAGACTGGCATCGCACTTACTAGCTAGGAAGATACTGAAGCACTATTTTTGAAGTTCTGGGGAAAAAAACTATTACGAACAGGACATTCTGTATCAAATATGAGGAAAATAAAAACATTTTAGATAGTATAAAGTGCAGTAAGTTGAAAAAAAGACACTTCCCCGCCTCATATACATATATATACACACACACCTATATATATATATATATACACACACACACACATATATATAGTATATATATAGTAGCCACAGCCTGATCCTTTGGCACTGTTAAATGTTAGTCCATACGGCAAAAGGATTTGCAGATGTAATTAATTAAGAATCTTGATCTAGACTGTTCTGGATTGCGTGGCTGGACTCAATGTGATCACAGAATCCATGAACGGGAGATGAGAAGGTCAAGAAGGAAGTAGGATGAGTGAAACTGAAAGCAAGAAGTTGCAGTGATTCCAGGAAGGTCGGTCACCAGGCAAGGAAAGGAGGCAGCTTCTCAAATCTAGAAAAGTCAAGGAAACGCATTCTTCCCTGGAGGCTCCAGAAGGAACTAGACATGCTGACATCTTAAACTTAATTACACTGAGTTAAGACTCTGGACCTTGGGCCTGGCGCCATGGTGAGCAGGTTAATCCTCTGCCTGTGGTGCCAGGATCCCATACGGGTGCTGGTTCTAGTCCTGGCTGACCCTCTTCCAATTCAGCTCCCTGCTATGGCCTGGGAAAGCAGAAGATGGCCCCAGTGATTGGGCCCCTGCACCTACATGGGAGACTGGGAAGACGCTCCTGGCTCCTGGCTTCAGATCGGCGCAGCTCTGGCAGTGCGGCCATCTGGGGAGTGAACCAACAGAAGGAAGACCTTTCTATCTCTCCCTCTCACTGTCTGTAACTTTACCTCTCAAATAAATAAATAAAATCTTAAAAAACAAAAAGACTCTGGACCTCCAGATCTTGAAGAAAATAAATTTGTGCTCTTTAAGCCACCACATTTGCGGTACTTTGTTACAATAACATGAATGCATGATTCAAAGTTTACAGTCTATGCAATGTTTCTTTGAAAAAAGAACTTGAGAATACCTATTATAGAAAACAAACCAATAACAAAAGGAACTGGGGAAGACTCCCTCTTTGACCAAACTTCAGTGAGGTTCTTTTGAGCCCTCTTCTTGACAATTCTCCGCCTTGGCCTTGTCCAATCATCATTCTACCCTGGCCAGTTATAGTACAAATTCTGTTCAGTTTGGCAAGAATCCCCCAACCCTTGATACTTGATCATCCTCGACATCTGGTCAGATTCCTCATTCCCCACCCTTGATACCTGATCACCTGCCAGCCTTAAGCAACAATCCTCCTACCCTTGATGTCTCCTCTTAGTAATTTTTCATCCACTGACCTCACACCTGCCTGACTGCTCACTGCTTATGAATTCCCACTTGTCCTTACTGCATTGAGAGTTGAAATCTATCTCTCCTCTATATTTTGACAGTCTTGACACCTATCACAATAGTCCTGAATAAAGTCTGCCTTAATTTTTTAACTGTCAGAATAATTTTATTTAACTGAGTCAAAAAGAGAAGCAAACACAGGATCTATGAAACCACAGGAGACTATATTTACACATTTCCAGATGCCAAATGTGTAACTGCCTAGAAAGTAACCAGTCCACATTAGAAGACACTACAAATGTCTTCAAGAATTCCAAGCCACATACAGATCATGAATATTATTAGCAATATAAGTATATATAAATGTAAGCATATATAAATATTCCAAAAAGAGAATGAGGGGACTACTAGAAATCTCAGGGCAAACAAGAAACAGAGTGATGAAAGTCATAGCCCAAACATGAAGTAAAGTACAAAGGGGTATGGCTGGGATCTGAGGGTACAAACGAAAAGTGCATTTATTTGACCTCAGCATTTTTTAAAGAATTTTTAAAATTAATTTACTTGAAAGAAAGAGTTACAGACAGAAAGAGGAAGAGACAGAGAGAAGGCTCTTCCACCCGCTAGTTCACTCCCCAAATGGCAACAATGGCTGATCAGAAGCCAGGAGCTTCTTCCGGGTCTCTCACTTGAGTGCAGAGGCTCAAGCACTTGGGTCATTTTCTGCTGCTTTCCCAGGCCATTAGCAGACAGCTGGATCAGAAGTGGAGCATCGTGCTGGCGCTGTGGCTCACTAGGCTAATCCTCCGCCTTGCGGCACTGGCACACCGGGTTCTAGTCCCGGTCAGGGTGCCGGATTCTGTCCCAGTTGTCCCTCGTCCAGGCCAGCTCTCTGCTGTGGCCAGGGAGTGCAGTGGAGGATGGCCCAAGTGCTTGGGCCCTGCACCCCATGGGAGACCAGGAGAAGTACCTGGCTCCTGCCATCGGATCAGCGCGGTACAACGGCCGCAGCGCACCAGCCGCAGCTCTGCCTGTAAAAAAAAAAAAAAAAAAAAAAAAACAAAAAGAAGAAGAAGAAGAAGAAGAAGTGGAGCATCTGGGACACAGCCAGCACCTATATGGGATGCCAGCACTGCAGGCGGATGCTTTAGCCTACTGTGCCACAGTGCCAGCAGAGGTGATGAGCTCTGGTTTTTGGCACCTGCTAATTTCCATGTTGCAAATACTCCCAAGCTTACAATGGGACTGGCTCCAGTACACCAAGGGTTCCACCTCAAGCTCTTTCACAACTGTGAAGTATCCTAAAGTACTAACCTAATTTATTCAACCAATCCTCTCCTGAGAAACAGAGAATCAATCAATTTGCAATGGAAGTTAAAAAATGAAGCATCAGGAGGTAAAGAGCTTAACAGGAAATGCTGACCAAAGTTGAAAAAATAAGGAATCAGAAACTACCAGTAGGGGCCAGCATTGTGGTATAGTGTGTTAAGCAACCATCCACAACAACAGCATCCCATATGAATTCTGGTTCAAGCCCCAGCTACTCTACTTCAGATCCAGCTCCCTACCAATGCTCCTGGGAAAGCAGCAGAAGACAGCCCACACACTTGGGTTCCTACTATTCATGTGGGAGACACAGATGCAGTTCCAGGATCCTAGCTTAGGCCTGGCCCAGACCTGGGCATGGCAGCCATTTGGAGAATGAACCAGTTGGTGGAAGATCGATCTCTCTCTCTCTCTGTCTTTCCCTCTCCCTTTGCAATTCTGCTTTTCAGATAAATAAAATACTACCAGCAAGCCAAGACAAAGTATAGTTGCAGAGAGAAAAACAGTACCTGACACAGACAATCACAGAAGACAGCACTCCAGAGACCTTTAAGGTAAGAAAAATAAATAGCCCACCCCTGAAGCTGCTCCACGCTTCAGTTCTTAATGGCTTTCATTTCCTGTTCAATAGATTCAAACAGAAAATGCTCTTTTATTTTCCTGAAAAAATTCAATTACTTGTCTCTACACCTTGCGTTCCTTAATTCCATCTTACCTTTCAACAAAAACCAAATGTCTCTAAGTAATGGTTGTATTTATTTATGATCACTATGTTACTGCCCCATGGTCTAAGATATTCTAATAATAAAAGTTATTTTAAATGTTAAGATCTTATGGATATCATTGTTAAAAACTTTGGCATTTATTTTGCCATGCTGTGGATCTAAAGAATGCTCAGAGGAAGAATAAGCAGAATTAAGCAGGTCAGCATCAAAGCACAACTGAAAAAGTAAAGAAACAGCAACAAAATATCTGAAATACCACTTAGATTGACTGGTAGTTCTGTGCAAGATGAAGTGAAATATGGAGACCCGAATGCTTTATATACCCATATTTGCCCTCTGCCTGAGACAGTCTGCCTAAAGCAGCATTTTAGATAGTCTGTTATGGCACTAGTCCTATGAGAAAAGCTGGTCCAGTATCTCCTCCTGCCCCTCTACCCTCCTCCAATGGGATGTCATCCATAATCCAATCCCATACTCCCTACACTCCAGCCCGGTCCTCCTCCCATTCATTTTATGTTAAACAAATGTCCTTAAAAAATATACAGCCTCGGGGGCCAGCGCTGTGGAACAGCGGGTTAATGCCCTGCCCTGAAGCACTGGCATCCCATATGGGTGCCCGTTCAAGACATGGCTGCTCCACTTCCAATCCAGCTCTCTGCTATGGCTTGGGAAATCAGTAGAAGATGGCCCAAGTCCCTGCACCCGTGTGGGAGACCCGGAGGAAGCTCCTGGCGCCTGCCTTTGGATCGGCGCAGCTCCTTGCCGTTGTGGCCAATTGGGGAGTGAACCATCAGATGGAAGACCTCTCTCTCTCTCTCTGCCTCTCCTCTCTCTGCATAACTCTAATTTTCAAATAAATAAATAAATCTTTTTAAAAAATATACAGCCTCAAAAATCTATTTGACTCATTCTTTATCCCACTAGCGTAATAATCTTGGAAAAATAATTTGGCTTCCTTCTCTCTTTCTTATGTTCACCTGGGGACAACAAAGGATCCTGACCCTAACTGCAATTACAGAAACAGTATAAATATCATGACAAAGGAGGGGGACAGCCAATGAAAGTGAGATACATGAAAGAGCCAGCGCCATCATATCCAGATATCCTCTTCAAAAGAGCCCCCCAAGTTTTCAGATATATTTTCATATTCCTCTAGTTTAACTTGCATTGTCTGGGGTGAGCATTCGGCCTAGAGGTTAACATGCCAGTGTCGCATACTGGAGTGCCTGGGTTTGATACTCAGTTCCAGCTCTGGACTCACGTTTCCAACTAATGCAGACTGTAGCAGTGATGGCTCAAGTAACAGGGTTTAGACCACCCACAGGGAGACTGGACTGAATTCCCAGCTCCCAACTTCAGGCCCAACCTAGCTCTGGCTGTTGCAGGTATGTGGGAAGTGACCTAGTAGATGGAAGCTAGTCTCTCCCTCTCTCTCCATCTCTCTCTGTCTCACTCTCCCCTCCTCCCAAGTCCTAATATATTTTTAAATGCATTGCTTGATAAATAATAAAAGCTTAAATGCTCTTCAATTTTAACTTATATTTTTGTTTTCTAGCATAAATAGATTTATACCTTTCTATTTAAATATTTCTAGTTGGTCACTATCAGCATTATTGGTTCTTCCATTATATCATGTTTTCAATTGATAGTTTTAAATTTTTCATTAAAGTTACAGAATACATCTCTTCAACCAGAGGTCTTCTGACATAGCAGTCCAATTGCCAAGCAAGTAGTATGTGGGGTGCTGGGATGACCTCAAGACCTTGCAACACTGGCAGGTCTGTAAGACAATCAAGTTAACTACATCTGTCAGTGTGTTTGTAATAAATGCTACTGCTCAAATGATTTCCCTTCCAGCTTCCCAGATGCCACCTCAGCCTCCCTTTTATAAAGTACTCATAATCCTCTGTGTCCCATACTTCCTTCTGCAAGCAAAAAGATCAATGATAGATAACTGGTGGTCTGTTTTGTTCGTAAGCATGTTTTTTGTTTGTTTTTTTGTTTTTGTTTTTGTTTTTGACAGGCAGAGTGGACAGTGAGAGAAAGAGAGACAGAGAGAAAGGTCTTCCTTTTGCCATTGGTTCACTCTCCAATGGCTGCCGCGGCCAGCGCACCGCGCTGATCCGAAGCCAGGAGCCAGGTGCTTCTCCTGGTCTCCCATGCGGGTGTAGGGCCCAAGCACTTGGGCCATCCTCCACTGCACTCCCTGGCCACAGCAGAGAGCTGGCCTGGAAGAGGGGCAACCGGGACAGAATCCAGCGCCCTGACCGGGACTAGAACCCGGTGTGCCAGCGCCGCTAGGCAGAGGATTGGCCTAGTGAGCCGCGGCGCCGGCCCGTAAGCATGTATTTTTAAGATCATTAAGTAGAGGACGCACCACCTATATATATATATATATATATATATATATATTTTTTTTTTTTTTTTTTTTAATTTTTGACAGGCAGAGTGGACAGTGAGAGAGAGAGAGACAGAGAGAAAGGTCTTCCTTTTTGCCGTTGGTTCACCCTCCAATGGCCGCTGCGGCCGGTGCGCTGAGGCTGGCGCATCACGCTGATCCGAAGCCAGGAGCCAGGTGCTTCTCCTGGTCTCCCATGCGGGTGCAGGGCCCAAGCACTTGGGCCATCCTCCACTGTACTCCCGGGCCATAGCAGAGAGCTGGCCTGGAAGAGGGGCAAACAGGATGGAATCCGGCACCACGACCGGGACTAGAACCTGGTGTGCCAGCACCGCAAGGCGGAGGATTAACCTATTGAGCCACGGCGCCGGTCAAGTATCACCAATATCTAACACAGAGATGGGGCGTATGCTATGGTGCAGTAGGTTATTCCTCCACTTGCCTGCAGCACCAGCTTCCCATATGGGCACCGATCCTAGTCCTGGCTGCTCCTCTTCCGACACAGCTCTCTGTTATGGCCTGGGAAAGCAGAAGATGGCCCAAGTGCTTGGGCCCCTGCAACCGTGTGGCAGACCCAGAAGAAGCTCCTAGTTCCTGGCTCCTGATCGGCTCTGGCTGTTGCGGCCATTTGGGGAGTGAACCAATGAATGGAAGATCTCTTTGTCTCTCTCTCACTGTCTGTAACTCTACCTCTCAGAAAAATAAATAAAAATATTTTAAAAAATTAAAAACAGAGCACCTATTAGATAGGTATTTAAAATTTCTATGGCTAGGAAAATATTTATAGTTTTAACATAACTCCTGAGCAGTTATTCTATTTTTTTGCTTCCTAGTTTCTAGAAAGATGAGAAAAAAATTTCTTTAAATTCCTAATATCAACTGCCTGCAAAGGCTCATTATAAAATACTATTTTTATAAAAACCTTTCACCTTCATTTTTTTATTTATTTGACAGAGTTAGAGAGAGAGAGAGAGAGAGAGAGAGAGATAGAAAGGTCTTCCTTCCGTTGGTTCACTCCCCAAATGGCCACCATGGCCGGAGCTACGCCAATCTGAAGCCAGGAGCCAGGTGCTTCCTCCTGGTCGCCCATGTGGGTGCAGGGGCCCAAGCACTTGGTCCATCCTTACTGCCTTCCCAGGCCACAGCAGAGAGCTGGACTGGAAGAGGAGCAACTGGGACTAGAACTGTTGCCATATGGGATGCCAGTGCTGCAGGTGGAGGATTAACCAAGTGAGCCACGGCGCCGGCCCCATAAAATACAATTTTATAATAAAATATATAATATAATTCTTTCAGACTGGTTATTATACAAGTTTGTTTCTGAAAAAAAAATGTAATTGTAGGCTAAGTCTGGCCCCTACCCATTGTCCAATCTGCTCTCTACCCATTGCAGTAAGGGAAAATTGACCATTGTTTCTTTTGACTTATTGTATCTCTTATAGCAACTATAATATTTTATTGGATATATTTATTTTCTTGCTTCTCCTACTAAAGTATAATCATCATGAATACAATGATAGCAACTCATCAATCGCGATACCTCTAGTATCTATCACAGCACTTAGTACATGGTAGCTGCTCACTAAATATTTCTTAGGATCAAAATAATCATCTAAAATATTATTAACATGAATTATTCAACTAGACATTTACTTTATCAATTTATGTTTAAAATTAGACTTAGAAGCTATCTTCACTGTAAAAAGTACACTTCTGCAAAAGATGCTTGGCTTTCTCTATTTATTCAATTTTTAAGTTGTAGTTCAAGGTGGTACTTCAAATTTGATTAGGACTTTAAAATTCAGATCCAAGAATTCACTACCATCTCTACATTAGTACTTCTGACTTTTTACAAGCCCTTCGTTCCTATTTTCGATGGTGTAGAGGGCTCTTGGAAGATGAAGGACACCAGAGACTTGTCTATTATATTTGCATTCCAGCCTACTCTTCCACTTGCTTTCCACCTACTCACAGTCTCACTTGTTCTACTCAAAGCTTCTGTTCACCTGGCTGTGTGTGCTGTCATCACTCCATCTAAGTCCATGTGAAGGGACTTTGGCCACGGCAACTCTCCAGGACTCTCTTCTCTCCTCCTTCCCCCTGTCCAAGGGGGCAGAAGGACTTCTGGGGTCTGAAAGAAGCCCCTGAGAAAGGCAGGTTCAGCTCCTGCTTTGTCTCTCAGTGCCTGTTGCTGTGTGCATGCTCTCCCCCACTGCTCTCCAGGCAGGGATGAATTGGGGGAGGGGTGTCGGCGGGAGGGGTCGGGATGGGGTCTGGGATTGGCCAGCTGTGTTAGTCATGTGGTATGTCCACTCAAGTGGACCAGTCTGATAAGCCCTGGTATCACCCTGCACAGCCCTTCTGATCTCTGCTGGTCCATCGCCTATGTCTTACATCTCAAGGAGAATGAAAAGCATCATGACTGACTCCCCACAACCCCCCAAATCACACTAGTCACTCCTACACCTATGTGTAAGATGATTCACAGAGAGAAAAGATATGGAGTGATGTAACAATATTTAAATATCATTACTACTGATGAGAAACATAATTACTAACTGCTAAATGCTTGTATGTATGTAATTCCCACATTTGGAGGCAGGGTTGAATGACAAAATTGCCAACAACAGATACTTAGAACCATGACCAACATATGAGTCATTTTACCCATTTAAACCCGCCTACAGCTGCTGACAAACCCAAGATTATACCTTAGTTGCTTTTCCAGCACTACAATCGTTTTAGTAGATGACACAGGAGCGGTTTGTAATAAGTTCTTGTTTGTGAACATCTTATAAGCTGTTGAGTTTACTATGTGCCAGACATGGAACTGGGAATTTAACTGTCATGATTTCACTTAACCCTCACAATCAACCATGTCAGCTTTATAGCTATCACCAATTTACTTATGGGGAGACTGAGGCGGGGAGATTTAAGTAACTCAGGTCACATGGGAAGTAAATGGCAGAGCAGGAATTCAAAGCCATATTTCTAAGCACAGGCTCTTTTTTGAAGTATAAGCAGGTCATTCTGTTACATTTCTTCTCACCTCTGCTAGTCTTACATTTCTTTCTTTAGAAACAAATCTTTCTGCGGTTCCTATGAACTCTCAACACCTGTATTTCCTGGATTCCAGTAGTTTTCCATTATCACCATTTGAAATTGCCAATTGTTTGTGCAAAGTGGTGATGAATGGTGTCTGAAGAATTGAAGAACAATGTAAATGAAGCTGTTGGATCAAAAGCAACTGTATCCTTTCTTTATATTTTCAGTTGTGTATTTTAGAATAAAAGGAAATGAATGATCAAGAAACATGCAAAAAAAGTGACACAATAATCACCAAATGGATATTGAGATTAACTGCAGTGAAATTAATTAAAAAGATTATTTATTTATTTATTTATTTATTATTTATTTATTTAAGAAGCAGAGCAACAGAAAGGAAGAGGACTAGAGAGAGTAGGGGAGGCCGGGAGGGAGAACAAGCAAGCATGAGTGTGTAAGTAAGTCCTTCTACCTACTGCTTTATTTTCAAAAATGGGTACAACAGCTGGGTTTGGCTCAGGCCAAAGCCAGGAGCCAGGAACTCCATCGTGGGTCTCCCATATGGGTGGCAGGAGCCCAAGCACTTAGGCCATCCTCCTCTGCCTCCCCCAACACATCAGCAGGGAACTGAATCAGAAGCAGATCAGCTGGGATTGGAACTAGCACCTTAATACGGAATGCTGGCATTGCAAGTAGTGGCATGACCACTGTGCCATAATGTTGGCCCCTGCACTGAAATACTTCACACTTCGAGTTGATAAAAAATGAAGTGCCTTCGTAATTAACTTCAACAACCATAGGGTTCTATGGAATATGCTTCATTCACATAAGCTTCACAACTCTTTCCCCAGCTCATTCAAAACCATAAGCATATGCAGTTATACTCAATATTACAGAAGTTTGTCAACTTTGACTCAATGGGTACTAAGAAGAAATGATGCAATTACAGAAAATTCTAATAGACCAGATATGCAATTTAGTAACACAAAATGGGATATAATAATTCTAAGTGTTCATATCAGGTGGAAACTCTCAGTCAATCATTTTTTAAAGTACCTTAAGCTCCAATCATAGTACTGTGGGGAGCAACTCAGACTAGACTAAGTTACTGGAATTAAGACTTATTCTATGCATCTGCTCTCCCACAATATGGCGCTGAGAAGGGAGTAAACAACTTCTACGCAGCTGCCTCTCGCCAACCTGAGTGATGACCTGCAGGAGCTGATCCTGCTCCTGATTGGAGGAGAGCAGCGTACTCGGCGTGTGGGTAGCAGAGTTGGGATTGGTGGAAGAGGACTATAAAGGAGGAGAGAGACAACATGCACCAGGAACATCTAAGGGGAACATCCGGATAACATCTGAGCAGCCCCCGAGAGAGCCGGCCAGCGGTGTGCCGCTCCCCCGCGGAAGTGGGGAAAGTGGCAGGGGAGCCGCCCTTCCACGGAGGTGGAAGGATTGGCAGCCAACCCGGGAAGGACCAGCAGCAAACCCAGGAAGGGCCGAGCAGACAAAAGAACAGCGCAGGGTCCTGTGTTGTTCCTCCGTGAAGAGGGGGAGCGACACAGTACCATGTAATTCTCACAATATACAACTGGATTCAACACAACTAACAAATCCTAAGTAACATTATGTATAAATATCTCAGTATGTTTACTACGATATGAATTCCTTACATTCTGCCAGTAAACAGGATGTTAGGGTGACTTGTAAGAGTTATTTGATATAATGAACATCAAAAGTGCCACATATATGGAGTCACTCATCAGGAGCTTAGATAAGTAGCAACTAAGAGCCTGGTTCATAAATAATAGCTAGCATTTATTCTATACAATCTATATGATTTATGCATAGTATCTCAGTAAATCTCACACATAAATTTTAAGAAGGTATCACTGCTATGCATTAAACAGATCAAATAACTATTAGGTTAATTAACTTGCAAAGATCACACAGCTTTTTAAGTTCTAGAAGGGACACTCAGAGCAAGGCTGTAAGACTCCAGGCAGCTCATAATGGTTTCACGTGATCTTTGAATAAATAAAATGTCAAGCAAATGAACAAAGGTTTATCAACAGGATCTGTTAATGGGAATTCTCAAAATAGTGTCAAATAAGGGCAAGAGGTGGGAACTGCTCTTAACAGGAAACAAAAAAAGATATTTCTGAATAGAAAAAAGGCGAGAAAAGCTGTAGCAAAACTGAAGATGATGCAGGAAGAAGAATTGCTTTGTCACAGCTTCCATATAATGTGCTTTTACTATCTACCAGGTATTGTGGTAGGTACATATGTTAGCTAGTTTAATATTAAAACAGCTCCATTATCATCTAAATTTTACAGAAATCATCATTTATGCAGTCTGCAAATAAAACAAATGAAACTTGGATGTTAAGCAGTTTGTTCTAAGGCTACATAAGTGTCAGACACTCAGTCCAAAAACACATCTCCTAGGGCTAGCTCCTGCCCATGTATAACCAAAAGTTTAGGAAGAAAAAGAGGAAAGGAAGGGAAGGAGCTAAACAAGAAGGAGGCGGGGAGAGGGCAGGGAGAGAGAGGAGAGGGCGAGGTGGACAATGAGAATGTATTTGTGTGTGTCCAAATTAACACACTGGAAGTTAGCGACAAACTACTTAGTGCGCAGTAACCAGGAAGTGGGTAAGGTGATTTCAGTGTGCCCTGGTTGTGTTATTGCAAACTAGTATCCTATTCCAATAAAAAGAAAAATCTTCCTAGATCTGAAAACAATGACTTTTAATAGTATGTATTTGATATGTTGATATCTAACATTCCAAAGTTTTACTCCACTGATTCTATAAAGCTGCCAGTCTTTTTAAAAGTTACTTTATTAATATAAAGAGAACAGACTTCACGTATTTCACAGATACAGTTTTAAGAACATAATGATACTTCCCTCCCTGCTTCTCTCCCCTCCATCCTCCTTCCTTTTCTTTTACTTTTTGTGATAACATACTTTCAATTTATTTTATAACAAAAGGCCTAATGTCCAACTAAATATAGTGAACAATAAGCAAAAAGTAGAAAGACCACTGTTCCATAGAAATATAGGCTAGGGCTATAAACAATAATCAAATCACAGAATGTCAATTTTACTCTTATACATTCAAGGTATTTTTGGACTCCATATACGAGCTTCCACAAATCAGAGAAAACATGTGATACTTGTCTTCTTGGGTCTGGCTTATTTCACTAAGCTTAATGATCTTCAGATTAATACATTTTGTGGCAAAAGACCATATTTCATTCTTTTCGATGGCTCAGCAGTATCCCATTGTGTATATAAACCACATTTTCTTTATCCAGCCATCAGTTAATGTATATCTGCAACACCGGCATCCCCCATCAGAGGGCCAGCTGGAGTCCTGGTTATTCCGCTTCCTACCCAGCTTCCTACTAAATCACCTAGGAAGGCAGCAGAAGATGACCCAAGTACTTGGGCCCTTGTCACCCACATGGGAGACTCAATCGGAATTCCCAGCTCCTGGCTTTGGCTTGGCCCAGCCCTGGCCACTGCAGCCATCTGGGGAATAAGATAGCAGATGAAAATCCAAGTGATCTCCAAAACACACCCACCCTTTCAAATAAATCAATCTACTGAAAAATAATGTTATCAAAATCTATGTCATCTGAAGTCTAGTTATACCAATAGTAAACAATTTATCATTAGCTTACTATGGAAAGTCAAACAAAAGAAATCCAAAAACTAAAACCAAAACAACCTACAAAGAGAAACACTGGAATCAAATGCACCATTAAGAAATGGATACTTCTGGCCGGCGCCGCAGCTCACTAGGCTAATCCTCCACCTGCAGCACCGGCACATCGAGTTCTAGTCCCGGTCGGGTCGCTCCTCTTCCAGTCCAGCTCTCTGCTGTGGCCCGGGAGGGCAGTGGAGGATGGCCCAAGTGCTTGCGCCCTGCACCAGCATGGGAGACCAGGAGAAGCACCTGGCTCCTGGCTTCAGATCAGTGCGGTGCAGCGGCTGCAGCGCACCGCCGCAGCGGCCGTTGGAGGGTGAACCAACAATAAAGGAAGACCTTTCTCTCTCTGTCTCTCTCTCTCTCACTGTCCACTCTGCCTGTCCAAAAAAAAAAATATATATATATATATATATACTTCTAAAAGAAGGAAAAAATAATTTTACTTCCTTCTTTATATCTTTGCACTTTCTAAATTATTAATTGTCAGCATTATAAAATATGTTTTAGGGGCAGACACTGTGGCATAGAAGTTTAAATCTCTGCCTGCAGTGCCGGCATCCCATATGGGCACCAGGTCAAGCCCACTTCCAAATCAGCTCCCTGCTAATACACCTGGGAGAGCAGCAGAAAATGGCCTGAGTCCTAGCTCCTGGCTCTTGGCTCCAGCCTGGCCCAGCCCAGCCATTGCAGCTATTTGGAGAGTGAACCAGCAGACTGAAAATATCTCTTTCTCTTTCTCTCTGTATCTCTGCCTTTCAAATAAATAAATCCTTAAATAATAAATATGTTTTAGAGATACAAAAACAGATCACACTGATACCCTAAGTTAGAAATTTATTTTTTATTTTTCCAAAGACATTTTAATCTTTTTAACAAAACACTTTGCTAACTGGGATATAAAACTTGCTCACCAGTTTTCTTAGGAAATTTTAAATGGAAAGGTATAAAATTAATTTTGGAAGAAATCATTCTGCCCTATCTCTATAGAAACCTAAAAAATCCATATATAATACCTGGTAGCCAATCACACAAGTAAATGAAAATCAGATAAAAAAAATAGAAAGGCCAGCTCTCCATCAGAAAAACAAAATGGATTAAGCTTACCAATCTTCATGAATAGAGTGGTAATAAATGCTGTTCATAAATTTAATGAATACAAATATGGATAGAACACAGTGCCTCAAAAAGATCAGTCTCCCGAGGGAATCAGATACAAAAGGAATCAACTGTAAATAATATAAAAAACACTCATTAATAAGTTCCTTTTTAAAAAAAATGCTACAAGGAGGGGCCAGAGTAGTGGGTTAAAGCCACCGTCTGCAGTGCTGGCATCCTACATGGGCACCAGTTTGAGTCCCGGCTGCTCCACTTCTGATCTCTCTGCTATGGCCTGGGAAAGCAGTAGACAATGGCTTAAGTGCTTGGACCCCTGCACCAGCGTGGGAGACCCAGAAGAAGATCCTGGCTCCTGGCTTTGGATCGGCACAGCTCTGGCTGTTGCAGCTACCTGGGGAGTGAACCAGCGGATAGAAGACCTCTCCATTCTCTTTCTGCCTCTGCTCTCTGTAACTCTGACTTTCAAATAAATAAATAAATAAATAAATAAATAAATAAATCTTTTTTAAAAAATGCTATAAGGAAACTGATAGGGAAAAAACATTAGAGAAAAGGTTTGCCTACAAGGGACATTTGATTCAGACCTTCAAGAATGGTAGAAACTCACCCTTACCACAAGGAGACAAAACCATGGTACCACAATAAAAAGCTAGACTCACAGCAATGAGTACAGCCATTTCATTAGCAGTTATCACAACAGGAACGCTGTGCAGCAAAGACAGGTCTTCAAACTTATTATTTCTTCTTCATTTTCCTTTTGCTCAATATCCCACCCACTACAGCTGGGCAACCCACCCCCAGACCTAAAGCATTTATTGCAATCTCCCCTTATCTGCAGTTCTACTCTGCAGGTTCAGTTACCAGCAGTCAATCACAGTCTGAAAATATTAAATGGAAAATCCCAGAAATAAACAATCTGTAAGTTTTAAATGGCACAGTATTCTCGGCAGCATGATGAAAGCTCATGTCATCCCACTCTGTTCTGCCTGGGACATGAACATGTCCAGCGGATCCACGTTGCGTACAGTTCCCACACGTTAGTCACTTAGCCATGGCGGTTATCAGATCGACTGTCACAAAATGGCAGTGTTTATTATGTTCAAGCGACACACAGTGTACTCTTACTTCACAATGCCTGAGTTCTTCAACTGACTTCTCACCATACGGGTATTGGATCATTTCACATCACCACAAGAAGATGGGTGAGGGCCGGCGCCATGGCTCACTTGGTTAATCCTCCTCCTGCAGCACCGGCATCCCATATGGGCACCAGGTTCTAGTCCCGGTTGCTCCTCTTCCAGTCCAGCTCTCTGCTGTGGCCCGGGAGGGCAGTGGAGGATGGCCCAGGTGCTTGGGCCCCTGCACCCACATGGGAGACCAGGAAGAAGCACCTGGCTCCTGGCTTCAGATCGGCACAGCACTGGCCATGGCGGCTATTTGGGGAGTGAACCAATGGAAGGAAGACCTTTCTCTCTCTCTCTCTCTCTCTCTCTCTCTCTCTCTCACTGTCTAGCTCTATCTGTCAAATAAAAAAAAAAAAAAGAAGAAGAAGAAGAAGATGGGTGAGTACAGTGCAATAAGATATTCTGAGGGGGAAGAGAGGCCAAATTCACATAACTTTTTGACTGTATAATGTTGTTATCCCCTTTTTTATAGCTATTGGTAGTAATCTCTCATCATGCCCAAAATATAAATTAAATTCTATCACAGGCATACATGTATAGGAGAAAACATGGTACTGACAGGGGTCAGTACTACCTGTGATTTCAGGCATACCCACTGGAAGATGAAATGAGCAGATAGGGATTAAGAATCTATGTCTCAGCTTTACTGATTATGAACAGAAAACCACACCCAGAAAAGTATATCTTCAATTGCAACAATAAAAAGGTAAACTTTCTGCTGAGAACTACAAATTTAAAAAAAAAATAAAATATTTTATTTATTTATTTGAAAGGCAGAGTTGGGGAGGGAGGGCAACACAAGCAGAGGGAGAGAAAAACAGAATTTTCCATCCACTAGTTCACTCCTCAAATGGCTGCAACAGCCAGGGCTGGAGCTCCTTCCAAGTCTCCCACATGGATAGCAGGGGGCCAGGAACTTGGGCCATCTGCTGCTGCTTTCCCAGGTACATTAGAAGGGAGCTGGATGGGAAGCAAAGCAGCCGGGATTCAAACCAGCACCCATATGGGATACTGGTGTCACAAAAGGCAAGTTTACCCACAGGCCACAAAGCTAGTCCCAGGAACTACAAATCCCAAAGGATAATACAAATGCTAAAGCCAACACATTTTATGTCAATAAGGGCTGGTTCTAATATTTTAAAAATAAATACAAACCAAGTAAATTCACAGGATAAATCTGTCACAATGGATCACACTAAAACTCTTCTGATCAATCCATCTACCAGAGGAGATTTTTTTCAATGCTAACGAATCTAGGTCATTTTGAAATTTCATTTACTGTCCTATCAAAAACACCTTAAAGCTTTTTAGATATTTTTTTCTTTAACCTTGTATTTCTCATATGACACTGACCTTGCCAACCATAATTTTGCCATCAACAGTCTTTCTCAAAAACATAACCTTCAAGGTTGAGAAGGAATTAATACTCAAGACTTTAATGAACTTGCTGACATATTATATTACTATCATTGTTAATGGTAAATTACTTCAATTGACCATTTTTAATAGAGCTAATCTGATAGGCTCTTTTGCTTCCAATAAAACTATCAATGCTTGACAATTTCACAACTCCCTATGTGCAAAGCTTACAAATAAATACTTAAAAATAAGTACTGAGAAACAGATTATCAAGACAAGATGCTTCTAACCTGGCAAATGAATAAAAGAACTCTTACTATGAAAGATGTATTCACAACAGGACCTTAGCAGCAATGAGAGAAAGGTTAAGGTTCAGCTTCAAAAACTGTGGCAGACTTTGGTAAGCCTCCGCCTGCTGTGCCAGCCTCCCATATGGGCATCAGGCTGTGTCCAGGCTACCCCTTTTCTGATCCAGCTCTCTGCTAATGGCCTGAGAAAGCAGTGGAGGATGGCCCAAGTGCTTGAGCCCCTGCATCCACAAGGGAGACCAGGAGGAAGCTCCTGGCTCCTGGCTTCGGATCCACCCAGCTGTGGCAGCTGTGGCCATTTGGGGAGTGAATCAGTGGATGGAAGACCTTTGTTTCTCTCTTTGTTTCTCTCTCTCTCTCTCTAACCTGTTAACTCTGCCTCTCAAATAAATAAGTAAATCTTTAAAAAAAAAAAAAGAAAAAGAGTACCATACAATCTACAGGGGACAACTATGTTATCATAATACAATGTTGTCTCTAAGATGAACAGAAAACAACACATTGGTTAAAGACTGAATTAGAACAGAAATTCCGTGAAATCATTCAGTTTTACATTAAAAAGAAGAGCCAATTTGGATCTTCCAGGAGATGCCTTCAGTTTGGCTCATGTAATGGTAGAAGTCTAAGCACATCTAGAAACCAAGAGTTCAATTGGTAAAATCAACAGAAACTAAAAATAATTGCCTACTTCCCTTTAATCACTATCAAATAACATAAATCTTTTGAAAAATGTGATTATCTTATAACAAGCTTTAGAAAGGGCTTTCTTACTGAATTATGTCTGGAATATGCGCATATCTGCAAACACATGCAAACTCTGGCTTTCCCAAAACCTACAATCGCTAGTTTCACAACAGTCTGACAACATCAGTCCACATCCCAGTAATTTTATTCAATTTCTTATTCTAGTACTGTCCCAGTCAAAGGAATTCTTAACAACTGCTCTATCACTTAGTGCGTGACAACTCAGACAAGTTGTAACTTGTATGAGCTTAAGTCTCTTCATCTAAAAACAAAAAGTCAGCAACAGCACGAACTAATACTTACTACATGCCCACTGTGTGTCCAGTAGTGTCTAAAGCATATCATAATGTTTGAAGCCTATTTTCTCAAGCACATTACACTTACCTGTAAACTGAAGCAACTCTATGCTGCAGGCACTATTATTATAACCAAATTATAGATGAGGAAAGGGAGCTACTCTGAAGTTTCCAAATGTCTCACAGCCAGTGGCACAGCAGGATCTGAACACAGACAGTTGGAATCCAGAACCTATCCAAGCAATCATTAAGCTACAGCTGCCTACTAATTAGAAAATATTTCCTGCCCAACTCATAAAATTCTGGTGAGGATTACATTAAATCAGGCTCACAAAAACATTTTTAAAACTTTTAAGTACTAGATAAACATAAGGCATTTATTAGAAATAAAGACTTAAAGACAAATTTGACCATTAAAATGAGTATGGAGTATCTAAGTAAGCAAAAGTTAAAATGCTTTTTAAAGTTAAAACAATTGGAAATAATCTTAAAGTTAACCCCCCACAAATGATTTTACCCCTCTATTACCCCTCTATAAAATCTCCTTTAACACTTCCAGAAGCAAAAAGTTTAAATCACAAGTCAGCCCATTCCACCTTGAAATGTTTTAATTTTTTATTAGAAATGTTTTCCTTTTAGTTCTAAACAAAATTGGTCTTCTCCACATACAAATCTTTGATATACTGACATGGTTTAATATATGACACTTATTAAATCCCCCTTGAAATTCAACTCCCAAAATTCAACATGATAATCCCAAAAAAGGGCTTATCTGAAGAGAAGGACTGCAAAATTACCTGTATGGGTCTGCAAACAGGCATTCACTTTTTTCCCCTGCCAAGTCAATTTAATGGGTTTGCAACAGTGTGCACTTAATTAACATATCTCCATCCTCTCCTAGCGGTCTTCTCAGTCTCAGTGTAGAACTTGACATTTTATCATTGTTAATTAATTTTTTTTATTTTGGTCCATGAATCTAGCCTAATTTCATAACCTTATTTTAGCTATCTCCTTCAACTCCATACCCTCCCATCTTCCCCTTCATAAATCCAATAATCACAACTAAATTTTCATCCTAACACTGAAAAATTGCTGGATAAGCGAAGACTCCAGGGCACACTAAGACCATCATTCTGACCAGTATCAATACTTAATTTAAGGGGCCAGTGCCATGGCATAGTAGGCTAGGCCTCTGACTGCAATGCCAGCATCCCATGTGAGCCCCAGTTCATGTCCCAGCTGCTCCTCTTCCAATCCAGCTCTTTGTTAAATCCTGAGAAAGCAGTAGGAGATGGCCCTAGTGCTTGGGCCCCTGCATGTGTGTGTGTAAGCTCCTCTCTCCTGGCTTCGGATAGCCATTGCAGCCATTTGGGCAGTGAACCAGCAGATGGAAAACCTTTCTCTCTGTCTCTCCCTCTGTCTGTAACTCTACCTCTCAAATAAATATATGAAATCTTTTAAAAATATATAAATTAATTTAAATACTGTGTATCAATCAATTATAAAATCTTTTGACAACCTACTCCTCAGTCACCTTTTTCTACTCTGTGGTATGATCATAGATGACTACACCTTTCTAATACCCAGAAAACCCTTATTTCCAACATTTCCTTGGGTTGTCTTTTTGGTGGAAACAAAGATTTAGTATTCCAGAAAAGCTCCTAAATATCACCATTTCTTTTAAGTTTATGCATAACCATTATTTAATAAAACCAAACTAAAATTCTGATTGGAATTAGCATGAAGTACGCAGTTTCCAGTTACCAGAATCTACCTGGGTTCTCTTTTTACAGAGCAACAGAGAAACACAGACAGCAGAAGAGCTCTCATCTGTTGGTTTATTCTCCAAATGCCTGAGCCAGGAACACAACCCCCAGGTCTCCCATGTGGGTATAAGTAATTAAACTGTATCGTCATCACCCCTGTCGCCCAGGTTTTCTCTACATTAGCAGGAAGTAAGAGTCAGGAGTTGGACCCAGGATTTGAACTCAAGTACTCCAATATGGCATGTTAGGCCAAGTGTCCACCCCAGAAATAAATCAGAATGTGGGCTTGATTACATTCACAAACTAAAGGGAAACAGAAGAAAAACCTACAGTGGTTACTTTCTCTAGTGAGAAAGAAAAAAACAAAGGATTATCCCCAAAATAAAGTAACTACAAGGGTTCCCTAAGTTTATATTCCAAAAAAGTTCGAATGAAAGGTGTAAGAAAAGGCTCACAATCAGTAAGGAAGAAGAGTAGATGGCAGGGATCTGGAGAGCAAATCTGTGAATGGGGATTCTCTGTAGCTAAAATAAATAAGTAAATAAATAATGTTTCTAATTTACTTTCCTAAAGATAATCATCTATCACTAATTAGGTACAAAATTTTATTCCTCTCTAAGTACAGATTCTAAAATACTAATATCACTTCTATCTTTCTAATAAGTACCTCCTTAGCAGAATTAGCCCCAAAATATAGTTCCCCCTTGATTTTTCCCACAACCTCTTACAATATATACTCACCAGTAAGATCATAAAATAGTTCATTTATATTTTGAGAAGTTCTGTTGTCTGGCTTAAAATCTTACTGACAAAAGATGGTTATGCATGATAGCAAGACCTCTATGCTCAAAAATGTCAGAGCATTTCAATGAAGAAAAGAAAATCTTCTCAACAAAGTGCTGGGATAACTAGGTACCTATGTGAGAGCAGTGGGGAATGAACCGTGGGCTTTATTTCTACAGTACACAGAAACTAACTTGAAGTAAGTCGTAGACTTATGTAAGAGCACTGAATTTCTAGAAGAAAATCTTTATAATACTGGGTTAGGCAAAGACTTAACTAAATAAGCACGAAGTATAAAAGAAAACATGATAAAAGTACATTTCACTGAAAGTAAAAGTTCTTGTTCTTCAAGAGATATATACAGAAAATGAAAGATTAAAACACATACTGGAAGAAAATAACTTGTAAAACAGTGTCTGACAACAGATTTACATTCAGAATAAACAATTCTTAAAATAATAATCCCATTTTTAAATAGGTAAAATATTTTAACAGATACTTCACAAGATATATGAATGTAATTTATAAAAATGTGCTCAGTACCATTAGTCATTAGAGATATGCAAATTAAAATCACACTGAGCTATCACTACTAAGGTACCAATGAACAAAGTTGAAAACACAGACACTACCAAGGCTGACAAGGGTTCAGAGCATCTAGAACTCTCAGACAGTACAAGCGAGAATACAAAATGGTACAGTCATACTAGAAAAGAAAAGAAGTATCTTACTGAGTTAAACATAAACTTGACCACACTAATCAGTCATCTCATTCCTAGGTATTTCTCAAAATATGAACACAGCCTAAAACTAGCAACAACCCAAGTATCTATCAATTGGTGAAAAGATAAGCAAGTTGTTTCTAATCCATACTTCAGAATACTACTTGTAGGAAAACACTGCTGATAACATACCACAAAACTAACGAAGAAGTCAGACCACCACAACTCCAGTTACATGAAATTCTAGAAAACACAAAGAGTGACAGAAAGCAGATCAGTGGTTGCCTAAGGCTGGTGACTAGGGCAAACTGACACAAGAAAACAAGATTTCTTAGGATTCTTCTATGTCAGGATGTGGTAGTGGTTTTGTGACTATATATAATTACCAAAATTCATCAAGCTGTGTGCTTCCAATGAATGAATTTTATTGCATGTAATTGTACCTCAGTAAATCTGAAAAAAAAAAAAAAGATCTCACATTTTGAATAATCACTAATCACCGTAAATTGCATTGCTCTGAAACATCTTTCTGTGAAAACAGAAAGACTAAATTTATGCCCCAATTAGTCACTTATAGGCTGCTATCAAAATCAGGTAACTGAACTTCGAGGTGAACAGTATGAAATACAATAGTTTTAATGCACTGACTTTATGGCATCTGCTTTGGAAGCTATTTGCTTCCCTCAAGGCTCATAAAGTGACTTCATTCCTGCCTCAGAGCCACCTCACTGTAACTCCCTCCAACTCTCTCCACTCTGTGTAACTGTCTCCTACCACTCTTCCCATTTCAATCTACGAAGCAGATCTTCAGCAAGATTTTCCCTGTGTTGTTCTATTTTATGGGACTGGTATCTTTATTTACAGAAAATACAAAATTTGTAATTAATTTGCTTATTTGCTTTTTCTAGTATTCTCCACTGGGCCTTCATATCAGTCTATGCTATTTTATTTACTGCTGTAACCAGTGCCTAATACAGTGTCTAAGGCCAAACTAGTGCTCAGTAAAATGACTGGATGACTACATCAATGAAAATGAATCGTCTTGGCCGGCACCGCGGCTCAATAGGCTAATCCTCCGCCTAGCGGCGCCGGCACACCGGGTTCTAGTCCCAGTCGGGGCGCCGGATTCTGTCCCGGTTGCCCCTCTTCCAAGCCAGCTCTCTGCCATGGCCAGGGAGTGCAGTGGAGGATGGCCCAAGTGCTTGGGCACTGCACCCCATGGGAGACCAGGAGAAGCACCTGGTTCCTGACTTCAGATCAGCGCGGTGCCTGGCCGCAACACGCCGGCTGCAGCGGCCATTGGAGGGTGAACCAACGACAAAGGAAGACCTTTCTCTCTGTCTCTCTCTCTCACTGTCCACTCTGCCTGTCAAAAAATAAAAAAAAAAAAAAAAAAAAAAAAAAAGAAAATGCCTCGTTTTGAGGCCTGTGTTGTGCACAGTGGGTCAAGCTGCCACCTACAATGCTGGCATCTCATATGAGGGCCAGCTTGAGTCCCGAATGTTCCACTTACAACTCAGATCCCTGCTAACATGCCTGGGAAAGCAGAAGACGGCCCAAGTACTTGGGCCTGTGTACTCATGTGGGAGACCAGGATGTTGTTCCAGGCTCCAGGTTTCAGCCTGGCCCAGCCTCGGCACTTGTAGCCATTTGGGGAGTGAACCAGTGGATGGAAAATGGATTTTTTTTTTTTTTTTTGACAGGCAGAGTTAGACAGTGAGAGAGAAAGACAGAGAAAGGTCTTCCTTTTCCGTTGGTTCACCCCCCAGCGGCCACTGTGGCTGGCGTGCTATGGCCAGCGCACTGCGCTGATCTGAAGCCAGGAGCCAGGTGCTTCTCCTGGTCTCCCATGCAGGTGCAGGGCCCAAGCACTGGCCATCCTCCACTGCCTTCCCGGGCCACAGCAGAGAGCTGGACTGGAAGAAGAGCATCCAGGACAGAATCCGGCGCCCCGACCGGGACTAGAACCTGCGGTGCCGGCGCCGCAGGTGGAGGATTAGACTATTGAGCCGCAGCGCCGGCCTCAAGTAAATTTTAAAAATCAAACTAAAAGAAGTAATTTCTCATTTAAGTCACTGGAGAGAGAACAAAACTGATACTTAAGGAAATTAATATTGGCCCAAGATTGGGGCCATGAATCAAACTCAGGCCTCTCTTACAGTGTCCTGTTCATTCAACTGTGTGTTAACGTCTACACATAGCACAGCAAAACCCTCTGAGTTTCTACAAAATTGTTTACTTTTATTCACCTAGGATCTTCAGTAACGGATCAGATCCCATCATAAACTCTAATGACTACTCAAATTATCCCTGGATTTGGTTTGGTTAAATACTCTTTGAAATAATTGAGTCAGCTCAATTACTTTGTTATCAAAGATACTGACTAGGCCTAAAAGTGCTTCCTGGAATAACTTCAATTCGTTACAACTAAATTTATAGCATAGTTTTACGTAATAAATACATATTCTCACTAAAGTAAATAATATAGTATTTACACATTCATTCTATTAACAAGAGTCTGCTGTCTCGCTATCCTAGCACACTACTAACTCACTAAACTTTATTTCCTGCCAAAACTAAACTCAAAGTGCTACCCATTAATAAAAGCTTTCAATGTGCCTAAAGGCATGGCATATACACACCACTTAAGAAAAAACAAAGGTTATATTCATCAATGTGAGACTTTCTACAATAATTCTATTCATTGAGAAAAAAATAAAAACCAGAAAAAGAAAGGCAGAATGAAAGAGCTTTTGAATGACAGTGAACTTAAACAAATGAGTCATGACAGTGAGTCATCCTGAAATGCATAGCTCAAAAATGTGGAGACACTACTATAATCCTAAGATGTTAGTCTTAATTCTTTTTAAGATAAAGAAATAATGCTGCTTTATGTTGAATTCTTATTTTCAATGTGGTCACAGTTTTGCCACAAGCATAACAATTAAGTGGTTTTAAGACTAGTCTGAAATACAGTCTACAGACACAGGTGGCTATGGAACTCATAGGAGTAAAACTGCAATCACAGGTTTGGTGAGTATCCTGTAGGTGGAATAATATTAAGAAAAGTCTTTCATATTGGTGTAACACTATTCATACTGTACCAGAAATCCATACATGTTGATAGGAAACATCGTCAGTTAAAAACATTTTTAACATTAAGTAATGAAATATTTGTTTCACTGCAGGGACCCATTTCTAATTTGCCTATTACCATAGAAAGAACATTATCACTCTAGGTCTTAAATTCAAATTCTCAGCATCATTTTTAACATTTTTCCTTCCCTCTTCTACATATCATCTCATTTTTTGTTTCATATTCTTTTCAATCATCCCTAGCTTTTTTTCATTTGCCCTACTAGCACATTATTCCACAACTACATTTTTGGCCACAGAATTGCAATATTTATTCAACACAAAGAAAAAGTTGTTTCAAAGCAGTATACAGTAATCCTTAACTGTGGCCTATCACGTTTATTTGGTAGGCATGCCATAAGTAATCAACCAATAACAAGAACAACTAATAAACAACACTTGAGCTCAAGTCTTTCACTAAAATAACATTTCTCTCACAACCTTGAATTTCCATGTTTACATATGTGGCAATTAGAGATGGTAATCAGAGACACAGTATTTGGGAAAGGAAACCAAAAATAACAGATAATGCACTTATGAGACTGCTTGTTCAGGTAGATGTTAGCTGTTATGTGTGCCAGAATCTAATGACCTTTACTATGTTTTGGGAATATATATTCATACCCAGTCACTGAAACTTTATTCATTAGTTTCAGATTTATCTTGATATAACACAAAACTCCTAAAGTAAGGCAAAAAGAAGACAAAATGTTAATTTGTCTCCTGATGTCTAAAAAATCCAGACATAAGTCATCACGGTTTAATAGAGAGACTGTAGTCAACAGGAAACCAGGCTCCTTCAACCCCTCTTTCCTCCATCCCCTTTAAAACTGCCATCTTTAAAGCAACTCATGGTCCCAAGAGGGTTATTGTAACTCTGTTGTCACAGCTGTATTATAGACAGTAAAAATGAAAAAAAGATGACTGACAAGAGAGGCAGGTGCACGTGGGAAAACAGTAACACTGTCCCAAATAAAAACTGCTACATTATAAATCAATATGTAAATACTCAGGATATTTAATTTTTCAAGCCATTCAGTAATCCATCATCCAGCATATACACATAGTACATCCCAAGGATAACAATATGACTCAGTACAGTTTGGAGTGTAATAATCACTTTGAGGTAGTATAAAGTCTCGTTTAGATCTCTAAAATTGCAATTCAACATGTATAGGGCTCCAAACATACACATGTCATCTAAGTAACATTGCACTACAGTAATATGCAAAAAAAAAATAAAATAAATTAAGCTTAAACCTACTTCACTTTTTTTTTAATTTATTTACTTTATTTGGAAAGGCAGAGTTACAGATACACGGGTTCACTGCTTAAATGGCCACAACAACTGGAGCCGGGCAAGGGCAAAGCCAGGAGCCAGGAACTCCATCTGGGTTTCCCACACGTGTACAGGGGCCCAAGAACTTGGGCCATCATCCAATGGTTTCCCAGGCACATTAGTAGGGAGCTGGATCAGAAGTGGAACAGCCAGAATGCTGGCATCTCAAGGGGCAGCTTAATCTACTTTTCCAAATGCCAGCCTCTACTTCACTTTCTTAAACAATCAGAAGGTACAACCTAAACCTCAGTTTAACCTTTAATAAACATAAATTGTCAGAAACTGACAGACAACTTCTTCCAACTCCAAGAAAAGGGAGTTCTACTTTAATCTAACAATGCATCAGCACTGAGTATGAGTATAGCTATACCACTTCCTAGCTCTTTTTTTTATTTTTTTATTTTTATTTTTTGACAGGCAGAGTTAGACAGTGAGAGAGAGAGAGAGGGAAACAGACAGAAAGGTCTTTCTTCCATTGGTTCACTCCCCTGATGGCTGCCACAACCGGCGCAATGCACCAATCTGAAACCAGGAGCCAGGTGCTTCCTCCTGGTCTCCCATGCAGGTGCAGGGCCCAAGCACTTGGGCCATCCTCCACTGCCCTCCCCTGCCACAGCAGAGAGCTAGACTGGAAGAGGAGCAACCGGGACAGAATCCGGCGCCCCAACCAGGACTAGAACCCGGGGTGCTAGCACCGCAGGCGGAGGATTAGCCTAGTGAGCCGTGGTGCCGGCCACTTCTTAGCTCTTTGATCTTGGCCTCTCACAGCCTCACTTTCCTTATTTGCAAAACTGGGACACCACCACATCATACTAGGTCATTATAGCGATATGGAATCATATGTATAAATTAAGTGATATTTACAGATGGAAAAAAACACTGGAATAATGGAGAAGAAAATAGTAACAGAGTAAGGCTATTTCAGAGAAATTTTTTTTAAGTTTCTACTTTTATATTCTATGTTGCCTGTGTTTTCTGCACTGGTTAGAATTATTCTTTAAAAATGAGATAAGGGGCCGGCACCGTGGCTCACTTGGTTAATCCTCCGCCTGCGGCGCTGGCATCTCATATGGGTACTGGGTTCTAGTCTCTGTTGCTCCTCTTTCAGTCCAGCTCTCTGCTGTGGCCCTGGAAGGCAGTGGAGGATGGCCCAAGTGCTTGGGCCCCTGCACCCGCATGGGAGACCAGGAGGAGGCGCCTGGCTCCTGGCTTCGGATTAGCGTAGCTCTGGCTGTTGCAGCCATTTGGGGAATGAACCAATGGAAGAAGACCTTTCTCTCTGTCTCTCTCTTTCACTGTCTAACTCTGTCAAATTAAAAAAAAAATTTTAAATGAGATAAAAAATTAACATGGTCTTGTTTTAAAAAGTACAATGCATTATGCAAATCTCAAAACTCCCATTACCTTTTTATAATAATAATTATTAGGTAATTTCCCATGCTGGATACATTACATAAACTAACTCCACTTACTACTCACTGTGCTCTCTGAATGTGCCATCTAGGCAATTACAAAACACATACTAATATTAAACAAAATTAGCTTTTTTAAAAAAGATTTATTTATTTGAAAGGAAGAGCTAGATAGAGAGGGAGAGAGAGAGAGCAATCTTCCATCCACTGCTTCACTCCCTAAATGGCAGCAGTGACTAGGGCTAGAACAGGCCAAAGTTAGGAGCCAGAGTTTCATTTGGGCCTTCCACGTGGGCGCAGGGGCCCAAGGACTTGGGCCATCCTCTGCTGCTTTCCCAGGGATATTAGCAGGTAGCTGGATGGAAAGTGGAACAACCAGGGTCCATATGGGATGCCAGCACTGCAGGCAATGGCTTAACTTGCTGCACCACAGCATGGGCCCCAAATTCAGCTTTTAAATGTAAGACAGCTCAGAGTCAGAAAGGTCGCACAGCTAGTACAGTGCCAAGGATTCAAGTCCAGTTTAATTTTTAAGCTTCACACACCAAATTATAAAAAGTTAACTATTCACTGGTCACCAAAGGCAAGAATCATTTCACTATTAATAACACAAAGAATATGCAAAAGTTAAGGTTCAGGGGATTTTTTTTTCTTATGTAACTCTGCCCTAAAACACACTACTCCCTTTCCTTAGTACTGTAATAATGTTCTCTGAAAGAGGAACCAACACTGCTGAGCTTATCTGTTTTTAAACGATTTCTAAGTTTAGCAACACTTCTCTTATAAAACCATCTCAACAAGCTATAACACAGCTGAGACTCAAAGGTAAGCAAAAAAGTGTGTGGGGGGTGGGGGGTGGGGGGGTGCTAAATACCAGAAGCAAAACTGAACTAAAAGGTATTCAGGGGTGGGCACTGCAGTACAGCAGGTTTAGCTTCTGCTTTGGACATCCACATCCCAAAAGAGACTGCCTGGGATCAAGCCCCACCTCCACTTCTAATGCAGCTTCTTGCTAATGTGCAAACCAGGATGGGGTTTCTGGCTCCCAACTCCTGGCTTCAGCTTGGCCCAGCCACAGCTGTTGTGGGCATTTAGGAGGCAAACCAGTGCATGGATGATTATATCCCTCTCTCTCCTTTTCTGTCTCCATCACTCTGCCTTTCAAATAAATATTTTTTTTTACAAACAGGTATTCAAATAACAATAAAGTTCACTACCTCACTCATAAACAAGTCTCTTAAAACCTTCACCAGAACTTACTCTCTTTTTACTCAGAACAACTTTTAGACAAAATTGAAACCAAGATGATAGCTGCTTCCTTCTCAACAAAGCCAGAAGTAGAAAATTAGAAATAGGAAGAACGATTATAGACATATACATTAATAATGTATAAGAAATAACTGCCTGCCTAAAGGAGTTAGAAAGAAAAAAATACTACAAGGAAGAATTTTAAAGTACCTCATCTAAATCTTGTATTCAAGCAGCCCTAATATCTCAGCAGGCTCTGAATTACTAAGAAAAAAAAAGTATTTAGTATATTCTCTGCCATAAGATGGTATAATGAAACTTTTAAATAGTTTCATCCAGAATGGTTTAAAATACTGTTTGTGCTGCAAGCACCTAAAAAAAAAAAGGCTATTACAAATTGTTTTATCTTCTAATTCAAGAGTTAAAACATGCTTGGAAAATATTCAAACAGTACAGAAATGTATAATAAAATCAATTCCCTCACAACAAGTGTTAACTGGTTTGGGTGGTTTCGGTAATGTTTTTGTCTCCTGCACATTCCAAAACAGGATGTATCCCCAATACCACACACATGCATCCACAAAAACATACATAAATACGTACCTACAAATAGGAGAGCAGGCAAGATAAATCTGCCATGCGTTCTTCTCTGCATTTTCTTCTGACTCAAATGTATTTCTTTCCTTTTATTAAATATTTATTTTATTTATTTGAAAGGAGGGGGGAGGGAGGGAGAGAGAGAAAGAGAGAGAAAGAAAGGGTGGGGGTGTCTCCCCAGATAGCTGCAACAGCCAGAGCTGAGCCAATCTGAAGCCAGAAACCAGCAGCTTTTGGGTCTCTCATATGGGTGCAGGGGCCCAAGGGCTTGGGCCATTTTCTACTGCTTTCCCAGGCACATTAGCAGGGAGCTAGATCGGAAGTGGAACAGCAGGGACTCAAATTGTTACCTTTATGGGATGCTGGTGCTGCAGGCTAGGGCTATAACCAGCTACACCACAGCACCAGCCCCTCAAATATATTTCACAAATATTTTTCCAGATAAATCAAGCTTATTCTTTTAATGGCTGACTGTATTGTACTCCACCATAGGAATATACCATCAAGTATTAACCCTTCTTCTATGGATGGCAGGAAATAATGATTTGGTGCTGTGTCAACAACGTTACAGTGAAGATCTTCAGGCATGCCGTTTATCTCTGTGTACACGCACAGGAACAGCATCTCTGCAGATACCGAGTCACAGGCTAGCATTGATAGGCACTGATAGAGGAAATACGGTTTTTAATTTTGATAAAGAATACCAAGATATTCACCAAAAAAGTATACCGATCATGTGAGTACCTATTACATCACATTAGACATTATTCATTTTTTTAAATTTTAGCCAGTCATAGGTAAAAGCTATTTCAGTATCATTTATATCTTCATTCTCCAACACTGCTATTTCTTATTCAACATTCTCACATCTCCCTTACCAACAGAACCACAATCTTTTCAGCAACAATTCACCAATTTAGGGAAAAAAAAAATGCTTGTTTCCCCAGCTCCCTGCTAGCTAGTAGCAGCTATGTGATACACTTCTGGCTGATGGCTTGAGGAAAAGTTTTTGTTTTTCTGATTCAAATGATATCCATTCTGGATTTCCCCCTTTCCTTTTCCTTCTGGACTGGCTTTTGAACCTAGGGACAGAGATGCAGCAGCCATCTTGCAACCAGGAGGACAAATGGAAGATGACATGTAGCTGAAGAGGAAAGCAAAAAGAGCTGGGAATTAAAGGCATTCTCAGCCACTGTAACTGCCCTCCTGAGTCTACCCACCCTGGACTGTTTCTGTCCCTTAGCCAGATTTTTAATTTCTTGCATCTAAATGTAACCTTAACACTAAACAGTCCTCTGATTATCTGTGACATTTAACATCTTTTCATGAGTTATTGGCCATGTGTACTTGTACTGCAATTTGTCTGTTATATCAAATTTTCATTTGTTTGTCTCTTGATTCATAATTGTTCTGAAGAGCATGATCTTCAGTGAAATGGCTAATCTGTCAGTGTCTGAGTTTTATTAGGCATTAATGGATAAGTTTTGGAAGAAATAATAGTACTGGTCTCTTGGTCGTTTCTTGAAAAACTAGACATTGAGGCTGATACTGTGGTGTAGTAGGCTAAGCCTCCGCCTATGGCACCCCCATACCATACTGTCAACAGTTCAAGTCCCAGCTGCTCCCCTTCCAATCTAGCTCTCTGTTTATGGCTTGGGAAAGCAGCAGAAGATGATCCAAGTGCTTGGGCCCCTCCACCCACATGGGAGACCCAGAAAAAGCTCCAGGTTCCTAGCTTTGAATAGGCTCAGATCCAGCCTATCCAAATGCAGCTATTTGGGGAGTGAACCAGTGGATGAAAGACCTCTCTCTCTCTCTCTCTCTCTCTCTCTCTGTAACTCTGCCTCTCAAATAAATAAAATCTTTGAAAAATAAAAATTAAAAAAAAAACCTAGACATCAGCTTATCAAATGATTCACCAATCACATTCCTGGTTATTTGTCCCAGAGAAGTGAAATTCATGTCCACACAAACTTGTCTGTGAATGTCATTAGGAGCTTTAATTATCAGAGTCAAAAACTTGAAATAATACAAATATACTTCAGTGTGTAAATGGTTAAACAAACTCTGGTACATCCTATTATGGAATATCACCAGGGCTAAAAAAAAAAGACAATCCATATATAAAAAAAATTTGCATTTATTGAGTAAAAAGCCAATCTCCCAAAGTAACATAATATATAATTCCATCTATATAACATTTTCAAAAAGACAAAATCATAGAGATGGAGAACATATTAGTGGCTCCAGGGGGTTAGAGAAGGTCAAGGAGAGTACATAAGCCTAGAAAGCAGTAGAACCAGGAAAATCTATGGTGGGGGGCAGCCCTGTAATCTTGACCCTGACAGCGGTTACACAAATCTACATAGAATAAAACTGCAAAGAACTACACACATACGCACACATGACACATGCATGTCAAAGATATGAACAAAGTCTGTGAACTGCACCAATGCCAGAATCTTAGTTATTAATATTTAACTATTATGTAAAAATGTGACCACAGGGGAAATTCAAGAAAAGGGTACATGGGACCTCTCTGTACTGTGTTTTACAAAACTTCCTATGAATCCATAATTATTTCAAAATAAAAGTTTTCTGGGCCGGCGCCACGGCTCACTTGGCTAATCCTCCTCCTGCGGTGCCGGTACCCCGGGTTCTAGTCCCAGTTGGGGTGCCGGATACTAGTCCTGGTTGCTCCTCTTCTAGTCCAGCTGTGGCCTGGGAGGGCAGTGGAGGATGGCCCAAGTGCTTCGGTCCCTGTACCCACATGGGAGACCAGGAGGAAGCACCTGGCAGAGCAGATCAGCGCCGGTCATCAGGGGAGTGAACCAACGGAAGAAAGACCTTTCTCTCTCACTGTCTATAACTCTACCTGTCAAATAAAAAAATAAAATAAAATAAAACAGCCAAAATAAAAGTTTTCTGAAGTACTTAGAGCTGTTTTCAAAAATCCCATAACAAACAAGCCAATTCTTTGCTTTTCAATTTTCAGCAGAGTCTGGGTAAAGTTTTTTCTTCTTTTCAGTTTAACTCCAAACCTCACATATTTATGTCAAGCTTTCACAGGACAATCAGAATTCACAAGAGAGAAAGCCACTGTTTCTACCCCGGCTCTGCACACAGACAACTGGCAGTCACTGAGAATGGAGCCTGCAGGAAGCCAGTCTTATCAAAGAAGGTCATTCCAAAAAGCCTTTCACTGACATTTTAGACTGGCACTTCACTCTGGGAAGACAAAAGGCTTTCTCACAATCATTTAAAACCTAAAGGAATATTCAGCTGTTCCTAAGTAGGAATATAGATGAGCTTAAGCCACATTTTCCAAATGGAGCATCGACATTTTGTTGGCTGTTTCGGAACTAGCAGCTGTTCAGGTAACAGTCATTAGAAACTCTCCACGAGGGAGCAGCACAATGACCTTTAGTAATCACTGCATCTGGTGTCTGCCAAATGGGAGAGAAACCACACTCGATGTCTGAAGGGTAACAAGTTATCTGAATGCAGGCACTGCAGCACATTTAAATGACATTTAAATTACATCAAGAGAATCATGCAACCAAACATTTAATTCCAAGAAGTACTCTAAGTAAAATAACTCCCAGCAAACCTAATTGTTCTCAAGAGGATGTTCATAATGCCTACTGGGCAGTCTGTTTCAGTAATAAAATAAAATAATGTAAGAATTGAATCCTCTCAGTAATTAGTCAACTGATTAAATTTATCAATTAGCCATTATACATGCACACATTCATCACTTCAATGATAAGCTCTCCAGAAATAAATACCAGGCAAGCTCATGAACCACTTCAGAATTACTTTTTTTTTTTTTTGACAGGCAGAGTGGATAGTGAGAGAGAGAGATACAGAGAGAAAGGTCTTCCTTTACCATTGGTTCACCCTTCAATGGCCGCCGCAGCAGGTGAATCATGCTGATCTGAAGCCAGGAGCCGGGTGCTTCTCCTGGTCTCCCATGGGGTACAGGACCCAAGGACCTGGGCCATCCTCCACTGCACTCCCTGGCCACAACAGAGAGCTGGCCTGGAAAAGGGGCAACCGGGACAGAATCCAATGCCCCGACTGGGACTAAAACCCGGTGTGCTGGCGCCGCAGGTGGAGGATTAGCCTATTGAGCCACGGCGCCGGCCCAGAATTACTTTTCTTCTGAACAATGAGTTGCAGTCCTCGGCCTCTGGAAGCTCATAGTTTAATAAATATGACAGCTTAAAAAATAATAATAATAATCACAAATACATATTCTATAAGGTAATATGTACAGGTATATTAAAAAAGTTATTCTAGGGGTTGGTGCTATGGCATAGTAGGCTTAGCCTCTGCCTATTCGTGTCCCAGCTGCTCCTCTTCTGATCTAGCTCCCTGCTTACGTCCTAGAAGATGGCCCAAGTGCTTGGGCTCCTGCACCCACATGGGAAATCTCCATAGGGACATCTGGAAGAAGCTCCTGGGTCCTGGATTCAGATTGGCTCAGTTGCAGCCATTTGGGGAGTGAACCCTCTGTCTACAACTCTACCTCTGAAATAACCAAACAAATCTTTAAAATAATAATAATAACAATAATAATAAACTATTCTAAATCATTTCTAAAGGAAACTTGGTACCCCTGCTCTATCAGTTCCCAGCTATCCCCTATGCCACCTCTAAAACACCCAAGAAAACAACACAAGATATTGAAGCAGTACTTCATATGATGTCTTAGTGTCTTCAGCTACAAACATTATTCATGGGGCTTGTGTTGTGGCACAGTAGGCTAAGCTGCAGCCTGTGACACTGGCATCCCATATCAGAGTGCTGGTGATATGAGACTGGTCAAGGAGATGGATTAGGTTCAAGAGCTGGAGGCCACAACCCTGATCCCCACAATCTCACCTGTATCCACTCACTTGTCAATCAGACTGTAACCGCTGCCCTTTTGGAAGTGAGTAAGAGGCCTGGAGAGCTCTGGGCCCACCTGCACCCTTGACTTGATGCTGCTCTCCCCAGTTCTTTCCCCCACATGACTTGCTTGCACTCTCTGGCCTGCTCCCTCTCTCCTCGCAGACCCCTGGAAACGACTGCTATGGAGCTCCCCGTTTACCCTTCTTGGCCCACTCTCCCTTAATAAGGCCCTCGTGGTCCTGTGTTTTCCCCTCACTCTCTAAATAAATTCTAAACCTTACCATGCTGCATGTCTTGCTTGGGCCTGTGCTTAGAATTCTTCTCTAAGTAAAAGGAAAGAGCCTGAAATATTAATTTTGGCCTAATTTAGCCCACAACACTGGCTCCTCCACTTTCATTCCAGCTTCTTGTTAATGCACCTGGAAAGGAACAGATGATGGCCAAACTACCTGGACCCTTGCCACTCACATGGGAGATCCAAATGCAAGTCCCAACTCCTGGACTGAAACTGGCCAGCAGCACACAGAAGAGCTCTCTTTCTGTCCCTCTGTCTGTCTATACCACTCTACCTGTAGCTCTGCCTTTCAAATAAATAAATAAATCATTAAAAAAAAAAAAAAGTGAGAAATACAGGGCTAGTGCAGTGAAGTAGCGGGCAAAGTTTATAAGGTCGCCACAAAACACAGCAAACACCAGAGCAAGGGAAAGGGTTTATTGGTGGGGGAAACCAGACAGATCGGAGGGAAGGGGTGAAGAAGGAAAAGAGACAGAAGGAGAGAGTAAGAGAAAGAGATCAAGAGACAGAGAGCGAGCAAGCCACATGTTCAGAACAGGTCCTCTTAAAACTTTGCCGGGGATGGGCAGGAAAGAGCAGCGAATCCCATTAGGGTGGGGTGGAGCTGACATCTGTGGTTGGGCCATGTGGTCACCTGCTTCCAGCAATGGCGGCAGGATCTAGAGCCTAGGATGCTGTCCGGAATGTAGATCGCACCACAGGTAAGACTGCAGCATTTTACCAGTAAAATTGATGCCTGCAGTGTCAGCATCCCCTATCGGCATTGGTTCTAGTTCCGGCTGTTCCTCTTCCAATTCAGCTCTCTGCTACAGCCTGGGAAAGCAGTGGAAGCTGGCCCAAGCCCTTGGGCCCCTGCACCCACGTGGGAGACCCAGAGACCAGGAACTCCTGGCTCCTGGCTTCAGATCAGCGCAGCTCTGGCCATTGCAGCCATCTGGGGAGTGAACCAGCGGATGGAAGACCTCCCTCTCTGCCTCTGCCTCTCTGTAACTCTGCCTTTCAAATAAATAAATAAATCTTTTTTTAAAAAAGTGAAAAATAATCCAAATCATACCTAGAAGTCATTATTATAAAAACATAAAGGGGCTGGTGCTGTGGTGCAGCAGGTTACTCCACTGCCTGCAATGCCACCATACCATGTGAGTGCTGGTTGGAGTCTTGGATGCTCTTACTTACCTGGGAAAGCAGTGAAAGATGGCTTGAGTGCTTGGGCACCTGCCACCCACATGGGAGACCCAAACAGAGTCCCAGGCTTCTGTCTTCAGCCTGGCCCACCCTGGCTCTTACAGTCATTTGGAGACTGAACCAACATTTAGAAGATTCTCTCTCTCTCTGTCTCATCCTCTCCGTAAGCCGTCTTTCAAGTAAATGTTTTTAAAAAAAGAAACATAAAAACTACATTTTACTTGTTAAACTAGGTGTGTGTGTGTGTTTTAATTTATTTGACAAACTGGTGGGGGTGGGGTGGAGGGGAGACTACCTAATGCAGAGCTTCCATCTGGAGCTCAATAACAAAAACAGTGATTAACTAAGAAATGGAACTGACTTACACTGACTGAGCCCATGTGGTTCACTCGCAAATACCTATAAAGGCTGGGGCCTCAGCAAGGAGTTGGGAACACAATCCAGATCTCCCACAAAGGTGGCAGGAACCCAATTATGTGAGGCATCACTGCTACCTCCCAGGATCTGTATAAACAGGAAGTCAGGATCAGAAGCCAGAAGCAGAGCTGAGAATGGAACCTAGTCATTCAGATGTGGAATATGGGCATCCCAACCACTAGGCTAAATGCTGACTACCTCTTTTCTTTCTTGCTGACCCCGCTTTTCCTTTGTTGCATTCCTGTGATACACATTTGAGTGTAATCAGGAAGAACATGGAAAGACGCGACAGGTAGCAGACCACAAAAGACAGGCGATAATTTAAAGAAATGAGAAACAAGATAAAATCAGCATCCTCTAAGAAGGGTCATCCAGAAAGGAGGGTCACCATGTTGTAGGCCAGTGAACGGCAGCGACCACACTGTCGTCCTGCCCCTCAGCACTGACACACAAGGACAGAACGAAGTAGAGGCTTGAGAGAAAAGGCACATTGCTCATGCTGACATCACAGATGGCAGAATGGGTTTCAGATTCCCTTTACTGCAGAGATTACTTGAACAAATGCAGCTTCGATATTAATAGAAATACTGATTCCATTTCAAAAACTGAAAACACTTTTATCCAACAAGCATATGCTGAACATTTACTATATACAGATTATAATGCTACACATCCTGGGAGATGATGTTGAGGAGATGAAGCCATTACCATTAAACATTTTCAACAAAGGCAATGGTTAACTGAGAAATGGAACAACTAGTCAGAATGGGATAGTGAAAGATGAGTTGAAAAAGGCAGGCTAGAGCTCCTAAAATGGCTGAAAAAGAGGTCTGTACTTCATCCTGAAAGCAGTGAGCACTCAAAATCAATTTTTAAATTAAAAAAATGGAAAAATACAAAATATAAATATAAGGTCCGTGCCGCGGTGCAGCAGGGTAAGCCACCACTTATGATGCCAATATTCCATGTCTCAGTGCCAGTTCAAGTCCTGGCTGCTCCACTTCTAATCCAATTGTCTGCTAATGTACCTGGGAAAACAGTGGACATATCCAAGTACTTGGCCCTGCCACCTGTATGGGAGACCCAGCTGGAGTTCCTGGCTCCTGGCTTCAGCCTGGCCCAGCCCTAGCTATTGCAGCCATTTGGGAAGTGAACCACTGGACAGAAGATCTTTCTCTCTGTGTCACTCTGCCTTTCAAATACATAAATAAATCTTATATGTATATAAAAATTTTTAAATATATAAAGTAGTTGGTGTATAAATAATTTTTTCTCAAAAAGGCAACAAAAATACAGGAAGAACAAAAAAGATAATCAATGTACATCAATAAATTACAAAGCACTCTAAACCTGAACATCATGCACATTTAACAAATAACACATATCTACTATGTTCTAGGCTATTCTAAGCACTTCACAAAAGTTGACTCATTTCATACACAATTAATAACCTTATGAGAATGTCTGTTCCTTACTATTAGTCCAATTCTACACATGAGGAAACTGAGGCACAGAGAAACTCAACAACTTGCCCAAGGCTGCATGAGTAGTAAGGAGGGAATTGAAGTCCTGAACCCAGGCAGTCTAGCTATGTAATGTATCCAACAGGACTTTCTGCAATGGTCTCCTGAGTACTACAGCTAAGGAACTGGAGTTTTCATTTTACTTCATATTAACTCTTAAGTTTAAGTAGCCACATATGGTTAGTGGCTACCATGTTGGAAAGTTCCGACAACACTCTTTCCTACAGGATTGCCTGATAGCCTCAATAACAAGCAAGAGAGGAATGTTGCCCAGGTAGCCATCAATTTTAGAAGCTAAACAATTCAAAGAAAATCCTTCAAATAACAAAGGAACTTCAAGCATGACTGAAAAATGCACAGTTACTTCAAAATCTCTTTACCATAGTTAAGACAATGATACGTTGGGCAATGAGCAAAATAAAATTGGCTCATTTCCTTATAATGGTGCTTTTTAAAAATAGGCTACTGGGGCTAGCATTGTGATATAATGGGCTTAGCTGCTGCCTGCAATGCTGCCATCCCATATGGGCACTGGTTTGAGTCCTGGTTGTTCCACTTTCCATCCAGCTCCCTGCTAATGCATCTGGGGAAGCACCAGAATATGGCCCAAGTGCTTGGGCCCCCGCAACCACGTGGGAGACCCAGAAGCTCCTGGCTCCTCACTTTAGCCCAACCCAGCCCAGCGCTGACTATAGCAGTCATTTGGGGAGTGAACCAGAGGATGGAAGATCTCTATCTCTGTCTCTTCCTCTCTCTTTGTAACTCTGCCTTTCAAATCAATCAATCCAAAAAGGCTACTAATCAAGATCTCTATTAAATCAAGTAAAGCCTTGATAAAACTTTCGTCAGCTAACTTTGCCCACAACATAAACACAATTTTTATTTAAGTATTACATTTCTAAATGTAAAGAATAAGTTGCTTAAAGTTTTCTAAGTATAGAAGAACTGACACTATTCTAAAGATTTCTAGAGGCAGGAATATAGCCTGGCAGTTAAGATGCCAATTAGAATGCCTGCACACTGGAGTACCTGGGTTAGTTCCAGCTTCTTGCTCATAAAGATTCTGTGAAACAGCAGCGATGGCTGAAATCAGTGGATTGGGTTCATGGCTCCCAGCTTCAGCATGGCCCACCTCTGGCCCTTGTGGGTATCTGGGGGAGTGAACCAGCAATGGGAGCTCTCACACATGCATGCACAAGTGAGCTTGCTCTCTCTCTCTATCAAATATGTAATTATTGAAAAAAAAAGATTAATAAACATCACCATACTGAATCATTGTCCATAGAGCCATGTATTCTGTCTTAGACATGAACAACTATTAGTCATCTAAGAGATCAGGAGCGCAACAACAGTAATTAAGAACAATGATAAAAGTAGCAAAATCAATAAAAATATTAACAGTCGGTTATATTTGATCTTACAATTAAGTCCTTTCTATGCATTGTCTTATTCGATCTTTGACACCCTAGTGAAGTACAGACTATTATCATTCCTGCTATTCAGAAAACCAATCTGAGGCACAGGGAAGTTAAGGGACACACAGCTAATCAACAAACAAATCCAGGAATCCAGGACTGAGTCTCCGAACTGCCCCCAAAGAGTCCACACTCACTACCCTCCTCTGTGCTGCCTTCTTCCTTCATTAAATCACTCACATAACTGTGTATCAACTTAGCAATAAACTGAGAAGCTCTAAAAGCTATTCATAACCAAGCCAAATGTAAAACTTTGTTAAGACTACTGTAACTCAATTAATTACTATGTGTGTATATGGCAAGAATAAACATAGGGAAGCATTATAAATTGTTACTGTAATCCAAGAGGTTACCACATACACACCAAAAAGTGGTTTTAAGGAACAGAGCATGTCAGTGTCCTCTGAGATCCCAGAAAACATCTTATTACGTACTGGCTGGCCAACACCACGGCACAGGGCCATTCACGAACTTGCCGGAAACCCCACAGTGGTCAAGCTAGATCATGGCCTCTGACGTGTCGGGACCCCTCTCACCACATTACTAACAGCCCTGCTCCATGTTTCACCTTAGGACATGCAGTAAGGAAATCTCATTGACACCACCCAAACCCAGCAGAAAACAAAGTCCTCTTTAACAGTGTTTAGACTGTTTACTACAAAAATTTATATTTAAACGACACACATTTGTTTCTGGAGTTATTCTTCATCACACTGGTTGCCATAAATAGGCAGGTTTGCTGCTCTAACCAAGAAGGCTAAAGGTAATTCAGCGTTAGTATAAATGTATATTAACACCACTGGTGTTTTTGTCCTCATGCTCACATTATGGTTGCTACAGTTGCAAGAATTGCCAAAGAAAGCAAAGGTAAAAAGAAGCAAAGGTGACAACCGTCTCAGAAGGCACAACTCCCAGAAATCCCCTACAGGCTGCTGGTAGTACAATTCATTTGTTGTTGTTTTTTTTAATTGAGCAAAATACTATTCCAAACAAAAACAAAATTTTGTTATTAATAAAGATTTAAGAGAGAATGGCAGTTGAGTGGGCAGTGAACAGTGTTTGCCACAAGTATCCATTTCTCAAATTCTCCTTTAGTAATTGTTACCATGTTATACTCTTTTTTAGTCAAGAGCAAAAAGCTCTTTGTCAATCATAATGAACTACAAACCTACAACTAAGTATACTAAATGTTATATCTTCAGTTTTTTGAGTTTAAAGTGTCAACACAAGTAACAAACTATAAGCACATTTTAAATATAAGCTGAAAATACTCATCTGACTGTTACAAACTATCACAAAGTGGTTATTTACATAGTCTCTGTCCACTGTTGAAGTAATTAACTTTAATATGTAACTTAATCTAATATCGTGACAACAACCTAAATTATCTATCTAAATTATCTATCACAGCATGGAAGCAAAAATGTTCATTAAGGTAAAACATGTATTTTGAGTAACATCTACTGATTTAATAAACATAACCATCACATACAGAATTTAAAAGGTATAGGTAATAGAAGTGAAAGTGAACTGCTAAGAGGATATATAGAAAAAGGATTCTTAGATGGGTGACAGGAGAAAAGGTCAGGGAACCTGCATTTTGGAGGGGGTGGTATCTGATCTGAGAAGGAATGCAATGTTGGAGACAGGAGCTCAAAAACTTGCCATCCAGGTGGAGCAGCATGTTTAGGAAACTCCAAGTATTCCGCCGGAGCTGGCACAGAGGGTGCAGGCTGGGGCTGTGAGGGGGACTCTAGTGGCACAGCCAGAAATGCAGGTTAAGTCCAAACTCCAGGTCTTACGATGAAGCGCTTCAGAAAGCCACTTCAGGCAGCAATGGAAGGATGGAGCACAGATTAAATGACCAGTTACTTTCTCCCACTAACACCTTAAGAGTGTTTTCAAATTTCTTCATATGGTCTACACATGGTCTCTTCATGTATGGGCACCTCCATCCTCATCTCCACTATTCTGTGACCTTTTAACAATTTTTTCATATATCTTTTATTTATTTGAGAGGCCAAGAAAAAGAAAGAAATCAAGAGAGATCCCAATTGCCTACAACAGCCAGGGGCAAGGCCAGAAGCAGGGAACATAATCCAGGTCTCCCACGTGGGTTGCAGGAACCTCACCATGCTTCCCAGGGAGGCAAGGAAGCTGGAGGCAGGAGCCAGAGCCAGGAATCAAATCCAGGTACTCTGATGGGAGACACAGGTGCTAAGCTAAAAGCCTCCTCCTTTAACCTACTTTTTTTATCACACTTAATAACTTGCCTTTTTTCTGTAACATATTTGGTCCTCTCTTAACTTACACATGTTCTCTTCACTCATCCCCCACTTACCCAGCCTTTCTGTATCCTTTAAGACCTGGCTCACCTGACAGCATTAATTCTCAGAGCGTTTGAAGGAACTTCAAAAAGTTCATGGAAAAGCAGAATAAAAGGCAAGTTTGCTGGGGCAGGTGTTTGGTCTGGCAGTTAAAGATACCCACATCCCACATCAGAGGGCCTGGGTTTCATTCTCAACTTCAGCTCCTGGATCCAGCTTCCCAGTGATGCAGGCCTGGGAAGGCAGCAGTGATGGCTCATGTCACTGAGTTCCTACCACTCACATGGGAGACCAGGGTTGAATTCCTGGTTCCTGGTTCCTGGCTCTGGCCCCAGCTTAGCCCCAGACATGTGTGCATCTGGGAAGTGAATCAGATGAGGGGAGTTCTGTTTGTCTGCCTCTCAAAAACTTTTTTATTATTATTATTAGAGTTAGACAGTGAGAGAGAGCGACAGAGAGAAAGGTCTTTCTTCCATTGGTTCACTCCCCAAATGGCCGTCACAGCTGGCATGCTACACCAATCCGAAGCCAGGAGCCAGGTGCTTCCTCCTGGTCTCCCATGCAGGTACAGGGTCCAAGCACATGGGCCATCCTCCACTGCCCTCCCGGGCCACAGCAGAGAGCTGGACTGGAAGAGGAGCAACCGGGACTAGAACCCAGTGCCCATATGGGATGCCGGCACTGCAGGTGGAGGATTAACCAAGTGGGCCATGGCGCCAGCCCCTCAAACACTTTTTAAAAAATTATTTTTAAGATGTTAATTTCTGGTGCAAAAAAATTTAAATCGATGCAAGGTTTTTTCATTATATGCATTTTCCATGAACTTTTCAACCCCCCCCCACACACACACTTTGAAAGTCAAGAAAAACACTATTTTTCTTTTCCCTGGGTACATCCCATACAGCTATAATTGTGACTAGAAACAAAGCTACAAGATACAGTGCAATAAAAAAAAACCTGACTGTAAAGGCCAAACTGCATGAATCTTGACATTTTCAGAGATTTAGAAAAATTAACTAATTTATATTTTCCCAGAGTAAAAGCATTAAGTTTTTAAAAATCAGAATGTAGTCTATTTCAAAAGAAAGTGGAAGAGAAATAAAGTAGAATATAGGAAGCAAATAATTGGAAAGTATCCTAAATAACATTACCACATTTCCAAAGGTAAATGATCATAGTTTCTGTTTTTGAGATGTATTTTTGTTCAATCACTTAAATACCATGTTCTTCTATAAAATAAGAGATAAGACAACAAAATTTCTAAGGTTTATTTCAGTCCCAAATATTCTGTGTATGGTTGACCATATTGTATGTCACAGTGTTATTGCATACCACCACCATAAATCATTTTACATAGGACAAAAGGAACCTCAAGCTTTACTTTAAAGTACAGCCCATATCATGTTAAAGAAAGAAAATCTAAAATAGCTGATATTTTACATCATCTAAGGTATACTTATACTATTCAAATCTTTATATAATGACAGAATGGCACAAAACATCTCACATGTAAAATAACTGATAGGTAAATTTATCAACTAACTTTATACCACAGATCAGTGAAACTGTCGGTATTAACAATCTAGCTTATGGCATGTATTTTTTAAAAATCAATTCCTAATTATTATTTTAGAGATTTACTATTTGAAATGTTTAACAAGCAATACAAGTGTTCCTTCAAAAACGTATCTACATTACCTCATTTTGAGACCTGTGAATCAGATATACAATTAAAAATTTTTGAAAATGTACCTCGGTATGTCCCAGGAACATGTTTTATACACAGGACTAGTATTAATATAAACAACACTAAATATTTAATCATAAATAGAAGAAGGCAATTATAGACTAAAAAGCACAATAAACCTACCATTCATCGGCTAAATTCATATTTATAACTATAATCACTCACACAAATAACCATCTATTCTTTTTCCCTGCTATTGGAAGAATCCTAGCTTGTTCTGATTTTTGTCATGCATATTTATATTTTAATATTAAAAATTATAGAAATTATTCTTCTGTCACCAAAATACATCATGCCAGAAGATAGTTACAATGTAAAAAATACTGTTGCAGTAGCAATGTTAGAATATTCCCTTATTCTTTGTACCTTTAAATAAAATAAGCTCCTAATCGGTTGTTTAAAACCAGAAACAATGATGTATGCTAACAATTATGCCATTACCTGGTCCTTATCAAATACAGAAATATATCAGAAGAGCAAAAGCACATATAAAAACTCAAAACTCCTTCATAGCTGTTCTCTAGGTTAGCATTTATCAGCATTTATCAAAATCTGAGTGCCGTAAAGTGTTCATTATATGAGATTCCTACCTTTCTTCACTGTGGCTGTTTTTTGCCTTGACGGTGTCACCAGCTCTTTTACAATCTGTAAGACTTGAATCATTGCTAGTTAACAAGCCAAAGCCTCCAGCTGCTTCCTACAGAAATCCAACAGGTTTCATCATCAAGAGCTCATTGCATTTCTGCTTTCAGAAAGCTCAAGCAGGAACACAGTTCAACTTCAGAGAAATAAATGCTTTGCCTAGCTATCCATGAATGCTCTGAAGCAGTGCATAAGAAACAACGAAAGGATCGCTGTATCTTCTTACAACGATGGATGCAAAATGACTTCAGCACATGTGAAAACCCATCTGTAAAGTCCAAAACATATTACCCTGCAAAGCATTAACTGGTTAGCAACAAAACAAAACAAACTGCAGGTAATCTTCCATAAATCAGTAAGCAGAATGAAAATATAGTCTCACAAAAAGTCATGCAGAAAAAATAAAGTGCTATACCATAAATTCTCATATAGTGGATCACAGATGCTACATGAAGTTTTTAAGTAGCCAACTGAAATACCCGGCACTGTTTAAAGTCTTAATACTATTTTGCAATTTCTCAAAAATATCATATTTGAAATGGAAAAAATGTGGATAAAAATAAAAATCTATCTTGCTAACTCTAAGCTCCCAGATTTGCATAAAAGATATGGTTCCTAAAACCATTTTATAAATTCCTTGTCATCTTCCTCCTACTCCTCCGCCTTCCCCACACACACAAACACACTCACATACCTCTGACATCCTTGTACATGAATACAAGTTTAAGTTCACATGTACATATATTCCCTAAAGAGTTTGTAAATTCACTGCTCTCAACACCAGAGGCATGGACCAGAAAATTTCAGAAAAGTACAACCACTACTCTGTCAGATAAATTTTAACAGCCATGTTGCAACAAATGCTCAATTAATAGTTAATGTTTTTGTTATATGTTCTATTTATCACATGGAGATCCTTCTCGAAGTCAATCTATAGATTTAATTAAAAATGAAAAGTGACATTGGGCTCACTGTGGTGTACTGTTCCATTTATTAATAGGATTCTTCACCAGCTATTTTATCCTCTAATAGACTGCCTACTGTCCTCTCCTATTTTTCTTTCCTTCTCATTTATTGATATTTCTAATATACCATAAAATAATCGATCCCACCCAAAGCAAGTCAAAAGCAATTCCTTTGCCTTCAGATAGTGAAGGCTTATATGTTATTTTCCCATTTTTCAGTTGGACAGCTAGGTTGCAAATCAAGATTAAACTCAGAATCCAAAACTCACAAGTCCTCCTTTCTTTGCCATCAAACCTCCTCTGTAAAAATGTAGTTTTAAAATTCAGGGTGAAGTTTTCAGCTCTACAAGGAAGAGGTGTCACACCATGTACATATATATCCATCCATAATGTATTCTACATATGGGTGCTAACTTAAGAGATCAGTGCTACAAACCCATGACACTAAGAAAATACTTGGCAAATAGAGAACAAAACAGGACAAATATCTGAAATATCTATTCTCTCTAATGAGCATGCCTGTACTTGAAATTAAAGTAAGAATTCAGATGGACCAAAGGCCAAGCTTGCAACTTCAAATCAAAATTGTGGTCCTTAATGAATTCTTTAAAACCAGATAAACATGTAAACTGAACTCAATTCAAATTTCCCTAATTCCTTCTATTCTTCCCATTTTCTGGGGCAGTTCTGAACATCCCATAGGTGTTAAACATCTTTCCTCCTGAGAAAGATTTCTGAGAGCTGACTTTCTGTTAGCTTTGCTCTTTCCCAGTACTGTTCTATTTCCCGGGGGGGGGGGGGGGGGGGGGAGTAGGGGACATGGAATATGTTGGACATGATGCTTTCAATCAACTCTATGCTGCATATCTGCTCAGTGAAGAGAAATATCTGAATTTCTGGATTCATGTTTCCAAAAATGTCAATTATAGCATCCTTTCAGTAGTGTTAGCATTGGCTTTGAAAATGAAAATCACACAGCAACCAATTGAACTTTCTAGTTCACTCTGTCAATCCTTAGTTTTCCACTAAGAAGCTGACAGCCTTTTCTTGTTTCTCTCATTTTCTCATTTTTTTAAAAAGCACACAATGCATCTGATACATATAAGTGAGCTGTACACTTTAAAAAGCCAAGATCACGAACAACAAGGACAAAATGAGAAGTGTTAAGATTAGAGAAGAGGAGCCAGCGCTGTGGCATAGCAGGTAAACCCATCACCCCCAGTGCCGGCATCCCATATGGGCACTGGTTGAAGTCCTGGCTGCTCCACTTCCGATCCCAGCTCTCTGCTATGGCCTGGGAAAGCAGTGGAAAATGGCCCAAGTCCTTGGGTCCCTGCACACACATGGGAAGATCCAGAGGAAGCTCCTGGCTCCTGGCTTCGGATCGACGAAGCTCCGGATAGGCGCAGCTCCAGCCATTGCAGCCAATTGGGGAGTGAACCAGCAGATGGAAGACATTCTCTCTCTCTCTCTCTCTCTCTGCCTCTCCTTCTCTCTTAGTGTAACTCTGACTTTCAAATAAGTAAATAAATCTTAAAAAAAAATTAGAGAAGAATAAGAATCAGGACAGTTAAATGCAAGACATGATTCCAGACCATATGAAGGGAAATTTGTGACAGTTTGGGACAATTGGTGATACATGAAAATGAGTACAGTCCGTGGGCTATCAGTGTTAATTTTCTGTGACCATTGCATTATAAAGATTAAATAGAACATAATGGACTTTAGGATATACACCCTGATTAATTTAAGGGAATACTTCCACTTGTTCAGTGTTGAAAAAAAAAAAAAAGAATGCTAACATACAGTGAGAAAGTATGGTAAAATGTTAACATTTAGGAAACCTGGATAAGAGTATATGAGGATTATCTATGCTGTTCTTGCAGCATTTTCCAAAATCTGAAATTATCACAAATTAGAAAGTTAAATTCTAACTATATAGCCGGGAGATCTTCAAAAAGTTCATGGGAAATGTATATTAATGAAAAAACTATGCACTGATTTCAAAGTTTTTTGCACCAAAAAAAGCATATCTTTTAATTTCATTTTTCCAAAACTTGTTAAGTACCCTCATATTACACCCCATGTCCCATAGTCACTGTGACCATAAACAAGTTAGTGAGTCCCACTCTCTAGTGGAGAAAATCCTCCCTCTTTGATGTTACTCAGAAGTATCCCAGCCACTGTGACATCTTTACCTTTCCACCACTTCCAGTAAGTTCCCCATAAATGATGGTAGTTTTTATTTTGAATTTCAATGGTCTGTATGTCAACTGGAAAGGAATTATATTTTTATGATAAAAGGCTTTCAGTACAAAACATAGTATATTTATTTCCCCATTTTTGGTCTCTTTTATTAATATCTCTAAAGTTTTATTATTTTTCCTTATAATTTCAAATATATTTCATTAAATTTATTTCTACTCATTTGATTTTTCTTGACACATTGAAAATAAGAGTCTCTCTTGAAAAGGTTTCTTCGCTGCTGATATGTAAATATACAAATGACTTTTCTGTATGTTAGCTTCATTCAGAAAGTACACTGTTAAAATCTTATTTTTAAATATTTGTTTATTTATTTAAAAGGCAAAGTTACAAAGACAGAGGGAGAGACAGAGACACAGAAAAAGAGATCTTCTATCCACGAGTTCACTCCCCAAATGGCCCAAAACAGCCAGGGCTGGGCCAAGCCTAAGCTAGGAGTTTCATTTGGGTCTTCCGCATATGGGTGCCAATTTCAGTACTGGATGCTCCACTTGTGATCCAGCTCTCTGCTACGGACTGGGAAAGCAGTAGTAGATGGCCCAAGTCCTTGGGTCCCTGCACCTGTGTGGGAGACCCGGAAGAAGCTCCTGGCCTTGCCTTGGATTGGCACAGCTCTGGCCATTGCAGCCAATTGGGGAGTGAACCAGGGGATGGAAGACCTCTCTCTCTGTCTCTCCTTCTCTCTTTGTGTAACTCTGACTTTCAAGTAAATAAATAAATCTTAAAAAAAAAAAAAAATGGGGGCCGGCGCCATGGCTCAATAGGCTAATCCTCCGCCTTGCAGCGCCGGCACACCGGGTTCTAGTCCGGGTCGGGGCGCTGGATTCTGTCCCGGTTGCCCCTCTTCCAGGCCAGCTCTCTGCTGTGGCCAGGGAGTGCAGTGGAGGATGGCCCAAGTACTTGTGCCCTGCACCCCATGGGAGACCAGGATAAGTACCTGGCTCCTGCCATTGGATCAGCGCGGCGCGCCGGCCACGGTGGCCATTGGAGGGTGAACCAACGGCAAAGGAAGACCTTTCTCTGTCTGTCTCTCTCACTGTCCACTCTGCCTGTCAAAAAAAAAAAAAATGGGGCTGGCATTGTGGCATCGTGGGTGAAGCCACCCACTGCCTGCAATGCCAGCATCCCATATGGGCACCGATTCGAGTCCCAGCTGCTCCACTTCCGATCCAGCTCTCTGCTATGGCCTGGGAAAGCAGTAGAAGATGGCCCAAGTGCTTGGGCCCCTGCCCCCATGTGAGACCAGGAAGAAGCTCCTGGCTCCTGGCTTCCAATCTGCTTAGCTCCAACCATTACAGCCATCTGGGGAATGAAACGGCGAATGGAAGACCCCTCTCTCTCCCTCCCTCTTTCCATTCCTCCCTCCTCCCTCTCCCTCTCTCTCTCCCCTTCTCTCTGTGTAACTCCGACTTTCAAATAAATAAATATATCTTAAAAAAAAAAAAAAGAAAATCTGTATCTCTTCTGCAATTCTATCTTTCAAATAAATAAATAAATCTTTTTATAAAAAAAAAGTTGAGAAAATTCCCTTCTTTCAATTTAGAAGAATAGTGGTAGAGTGTTACTTTTAAATATCAATATTTGGGGCCGATGCTGTGGCGCAGCGGGTTGATGCGCTGGCGTGAAGCGCCAGCATCCCATATGGGTGCCAGTTTGAGACCCGGCTGCTCCACTTCAGATCCAGCTCTCTGCTATGGGCTGGGAAAGCAATAGAAGATGGCCCAAGTGCTTGGGCCCTGCACCCGCGTGGGAGACCCAGAAGAAGCTCCTGGCTCCTGGCTTCGGATTGGCACAGCTCCGGTCATTGTGGCCAAGTGCGAGTGAACCAGCGGATGGAAGACCTCTGACTTTCAAATATATAAATAAATCTTTATAAAATAAATACATAAATATCAATATTTAACAAAATATTATGCTTTTTAACTGCAGAACTGAAAAATATAATGAAAATATTTACTTGTAACCTAAAAATATGAGTGATTAGGTTAGCTTATTTTTTTAAACTACTTCCTGAGTACATGTGGTGATGACAGCTCTCATAAGACAATTTTTAGAGAGTTGCTGCAAGCTGGCCATTAAGCCACTGACTGGCAGCTTAACACTGCCCGTCATGGGTGGTTTTATATCCCACAAAAATGAGTAAATTCTGCATATCAGGGTCTTCCCTCCTCCTTTCTCGCTGGGACAAAAAAGCCAGCTGCTCAAAGTTTATTACCACAACACCACACCGGGGGTGAGGGGCGTGGCAAGTTTAAGATCACATAAGTGTCACACCATGGCTTACTTGGCTAATCCTCCACCTGTGGCACCGGCACCCGGGGTTCTAGTTCTCGATTGGGGCACCGGATTCTGTCCTAGTTGCTCCTCTTCCAGTCCAACTCTCTGCTGTGGCCAGGGAGGGCAGTGGAAGATGGCCCAAGTGCTTGGGCCCTGCACCCGCATGGGAGACCAGGAGGAAGCACTTGGCTCCTGGCTTCGGATAGGCACAGCATGCCGGCCATAGAGGCCATTTGGGGGGGTGAACCAACGGAAAAGGAAGACCTTTCTCTATCTCTCTCACTGTCTAACTCTGCCTATCAATAAATAAATAAATAAATAAATAAGATCACATAAGTAATGTTTACTGCACTCAACAAGCAGCCATTTGAGTTCTTACTATACGAAAGGTAGGCGATGAGAATTAGAGACTCAAGGAGCTCCTAAGCAAGAAGAATGTGATACGTAGCACAGTAGCTGTGAATCCAGTTTTGAGGTCACAGCACAGTTTTCAAAAGACAATCAGGGAAACTGTAGCACAGAGAGTACTGGAAGAGGACCATACGGAAAACTCTTTCAAACCACAAATTGCTATCACTCCCCTGTTTGAAACCTTAATGGCTTCCTATCTGCAAACTCCTAAACACAGAATTTGGTCTCCATCTATCACCGCAGACACACCTCTTGGAGTTCCTGCCAGGACAGCTTCGCTCCAGGCCCTGAGGGTGCCACTGCCTTTGTGCATGCCATGTCCTCTACCTACAGGGACTTTCCCATTTCCTCTACTCAGATCATCAAGCTCTAGTTTTTGTCCTCTCCTTAGAGAAGCCCTCCTAATTTCCTCATGACATTAATTAGCTATTCCTCCTCTCCTGATACCTACAACCCCTGGATATATGAGTCTAGTACATTTTTCCCAAACAATTTTAACTTCTTACAAGTCACTTTCTACGCACGTTCCATGTATCTGAGGTGTTATGCCTCTGCTTGCAACACCAGCATCCCATATCAGAGTGCCAGTTCGAGTCCTGACACTTCCAATCCAGCTTCTTGCTACTGAGGCTGGGAAAGCAGCCAAAGATGGAGCAAGTACTTGGGCCTTGGGCCTTTGCCATCCTACGTGGGAGGTCATTTAGGGGAGTGAACCAGTGAATCAAAGATCTCTCTCTCTCTATCTCTCTCTCTCTCTCTCTCTCTCCTTCCCCTCCTTCCTTTCCCCATCCCTCATGTGCTCCCACCATGATGCCATCCAACATTAGGCCCTCAACAAGTCTCTGTTGAATCAATAGGTAGCCTGATCACGAACTGCCAGCACCCAAAACCGTGAGCTAAATAAACATCTTTTTACAAAGCCAGCCTGCCTTAGATACTTCATTTTGGTAATACAAAACTGGTAACATACTCACACCCAAAATCACTAACTTTTGACTAATTTGAAAAACTGCTGACCTGCTTTTCCTCCTCATCACTTGCAAATCCAGTATTCCCAGATGGAGATATGAAGAAGAACGTGAGAGAACAAGGAGACAACAAGGAGGGACAAATGCCATCACTATAAATGTAATCACTACCTATTCTAAACTATTTGTACTTTCCAACTTCATTTTCCTTTTCTAAATGAAAATACAAAGCTGGGGCTGAGCGTTTAGCCTAGTAGCTAAGACACCATTAAGATGCTAACAACCCACACTGGAATACCTGGGTTTAGTTCTAGCTCCAACTCCTGATTCCAGCTTCCTACTCCTCTGGGAGGCAGTGATGTCAACTCAAGTAACTGAGCTCTTGCTGCCTACATAGGGGATTTGCATTGAGTTCCAGCTCCAGGCTTTAGTCTCAGTCTCTCTCAGTCTCTCTCAGTCTCTCTCAGTCTCTCTCAGTGTCTCTCTCTCTCTCTCTCTCTCTCTCCAGGCTTTAGTCTCAGTCTCTCTCAGTCTCTCTCAGTGTCTCTCTCTCTCTCTCTCTCCTTCCCTCCCTCCCTTCTCCCCCTCTATTTTTCTCTCCCCACCTTCCTCTCAAATAAATTAATTAACATTTTAAAAAAGAAGAGACAATACAAGGTGAAACTCAACTTCTTTCAGATAAAAAGAGATCAATAGCAGGAAATAACCTACAGCAGAAGGTGTAAAGAAAAACAGCTAGGCAAAGGAAAGAAATCTCTCTGAACTCCCTTCACCAAAAGAAAAAGAAAAAGAAAAAAAAAAAAAAACACCAGAGAGAAGGAAAGAATCAGATTCATCTCATCTGTATTCTTTCTCGCATTCATTTAATAAACCATGAGAAAATGCACTGGAGAATTTTGTTTGGAGCATTTTGTTTGGATCTAAGTAAAAGAGACTCATTGTAATCCTAAATTATAAAGAGAATATCATTCTGAAGCAAAAGTACATTATTATTCATAGAAAATAATGTAAACAATTCACACCAATTTTCTAGAATCTTAAAGAACCAGAAGGTAATTATTAGCTCCCTATTTTCTTTTCGTCAGTACATATCTTTAAGAGTTGATCTTATTTTAAAAACAATACATGTTCACTAAAGAAAAGTAAGAATTCAAACGTAGACCAAAGAAAAATAAAAATCTAGGCTCACCATACAGAGATAGCACTAACAATCTTTTTTACTTCTTCAAGTACTTTTCTGGTATGGATTTTACAAAAATTAGGTAAAATTATTCATATTCTTGAAAAACTAATGTAAGTTAACACCTTCAGATATTTATTTCATCAACATTTTTTATGTAATAAACACAGACTGTGCTCTATGTATACAAATTATTTTGACCATATGAATAACAACCTAGCATCTTCTCATTTTTGGCAATGATTCAGATTTTTTTAACCCACTTCAGAAGATTTTCTTGGCTTTCCTGGAAATACATTTTAGAATTACTGTCATTTTTTCAGAACATGTAGATAAATGAGGAGGGGAAATTGTGAAAGACTACATTTCTAAAGATAAAAATAATCTAAATATTAAAGATTTCAATTGGCCTCCAAAGAGAAAAATACCACTGAATATTAAATTACAAACCTGTTTGTAACAGGTCTCTACTTTGGGTTGATAAATCAGTTAATATACTTCATTTCTTTGTCACTCTACTTAAATTCTAAAAGTAGGATTTAATCACTTTGTTCTAAAATTTCAAATTCAACAATATAAAATATAACAATTATAAAAAAGAAAATTTGTTAGCTTTTTTTCTCTTTTCTATACTTAAAAGCCTATAATAATCTCTAAATAGCATTCAGATTTTTTTACAGCCAATCTTAATAATCGATGTAAAAATTAACACTGTCAAAAGCTAATCAATGGGTCTGTGGCACATTAGGTTAATCCTCTGCCTGCAGTGCTGGCTTCCCGTATGGGCTCCAGTTAGAGTCCTGGTTGCTCCTCTTCCGACCCAGGTCTCTGCTATGGCCTGGGAAAGCAGTAGAAGATGGCCCAAATGCTTGGGCCCCTGCACCCATGTGGAAGACCCAGAGGAAGCTCCTGGCTCCTGGCTCTGGATCGGCCCAGCCCCAGCCATTGGGGCCATTTGGGGAGTGAACCAGTGGATGGAAGACCTCTCTCTTTGTCTCTCCTTCTCACTATCTGTAACTCTACCTCTCAAATAAATAAATAAAATCTTTAAAAAATAAAAAAAAAAAAGCTAATCAACTATCTTCATGGGATTTTTAATAGAAAAAAAATTAAAACAAAAGAAAATAACCTGAAAATATTGGATCTAGAAAGAGCCATAGATTACGTGTTTGTGGATGACAATACTTCTTTTGTCACATAAACTGAGTAGATTATATGATAGTCATTGCCCATGAATAAAAGTACCTGTACTGATTTAATTAACAGTTCTTTTAAAGTCGGTCTTTAAAAATATTTTACCAAAGGGCAGTTTTTTTGCTTGTTAAAGGGAGAAAAGAAATTCAGTGGAAACTGTCATAAATATATGCAAAGTAAGACCCACAAACATGAGAAATAAAAATATATTCTACGGAGTTGGCCTTTGACCTAGCAGTTAAGACATCAATTAAAATGCCCATGTCACAAATCAGAGTACCTGGGTTCAATACTGGGCTCCAGCTCCTGATCCAGCTTCCTGCTGCTGTGGCCCCAGGAGGCAACAGTGATAGCTAAAGTAATTGGGTTCCTGACACCACATGGGAGACTTACATTGAGTTCCTAGTTGATGCAGGCATTTGGGGAGTGAACCAGCAGATAAGACCTCTGTCTTTCTATCTCTTTCAGCCACTTAAAGAAACAAAAATCATACACAAACCTATACATAGATATGTATACACATACATACACATATACATATAGATATGTATATATCTGTATGTATGTGTGTGTGTGTGTGTGTGTGTGTATACCTCCAACTTATCTTAACATTGAGAAATTTCCAAGGCACTGACTGTACACCCTAAATGCAATTTGAAGGCAATAAAATCTTGCTAATTTATACGAGACGTAAGCACCTACTATATGAAGCGCCATGTCAACTGCTACATTACGGTGGTGATCCTTCCATCTGATTGTGAGAAATGAGCATTAAACGCATAATTACAAAACCAATTACTGAATTACAACTGAGATGACTCCTGAAAGTACAGGATGACGGGAGAGCGTGCCCTTAAATGGAAAAACAGTGTGCATTAAATTAGGTCATAGAGAATATACTATAACTGAACATATTCTAACTTCCTAATTACTACACTTTGAATTTTTAAAGGAAATGCCCCCTTTGTGTAGAACTGACTTCTCTTTTAACTTTCCAAAGCCACATGCAGATGAACACACAAATAAAGAAGGAAAACGGACTTCCTAGTCATAATAAGGAAATTTAAGTATGATGTCATTTTCAAAATCAAAAGCTCAGAGGAAACACAGCATTCAGACAATCTGGACCTGCTCTGAATTCCAACAAAGCTATCAAATGACATTTTTTAGTTTTTAAAACTTGACTACCATAAAAAACACATATTAAAAAGCATTTATGGGCCAGTGCCGCGGCTCACCAGGCTAATCCTCTGCCTGCGGCGCTGGCACCCTGAGTTCTAGTCCCAGTTGGAGCGCCAGATTCTGTCCCGGTTGCTCCTCTTCCAGTCCAGCTCTCTGCTGTGGCCCAGGAAGGCAGTGGAGGATGGCCCAAGTGCTTGGGCCCTGTACCCACACGGGAGACCAGGATAAGCACCTGGCTCCTGGCTTCCGATCGGCAGCGTGCCAGCCGTACCTGCCATTTGGGGGGTGAACCAACAGAAGGAAGACCTTTCTCTCTCTCTCTCTCTCTCTAACTCTGCCTTTCAAAAAAAAAAAAAAAAGCATTTAGGTCTATGTTTATGGCCTTGGAATAAATCATAATTTGATATAACATCACATTTAAGATCAAACATCCATCTATACACATACACAAAAAAAAAAAAATATAAAAGGTACTTGCACAGACTTCACTAAAGTGCCTGAAAATATAAACACAAAAGTTCTCTAACATTATTCAAAGAGATGGTTGCAGAGTTTCTCCAATATGAAATTCGTAATCATCCTAAAGCATTAATTTCAAAAGGAAAGGAAGACCAGCAACACAATCCGTGACAGAACATATCACTCATCTTTGGTACTTACTATGCTCCGCTCTCCCACCCTTTGTGAAACCTGCTTCCACCTCTGCCTTTTCTGGGTATTATGAATTCTCTCTCCTCCAACCATTACACAATGACCCAGATCCCAAAGGAAACACAAAATTCCAACAAATACAGAAGAGCTATATTGCTTCCTAATACATTCTTGGAGATATAAAAGCAGTATCCAAAGTTTAAAATCAAAATTTCCATTAATTATTTTGGTAGAAAAGACAATTTAAGAACTATATCATGCAGGGGCCGGCGCTGTGGCGCAGCGGGTTAAAGCCCTGTCCTGAAGCGCCGGCATCCCATGTTGGTGCTGGTTCGAGACCCGGCTGCTCCTCTTCCAATCCAGCTCTCTGCTATGGCCTGGGAAAGCAGTAGAAGATGGGCCCCTGAACCCACGTGGGGGACCCGGAGGAAGCTCCTGGCTTCTGGCTTCGGATCGGCACAGCTCTGGCTGTTGCGGCCATCTAGGGAGTGGACCAGCAGATGGAAGACCTCTCTCTCTCTCTCTCTCTGCCTCTCCTCTCTCTGTGTAACTCTGCCTTTCAAATAAATAAATAAATAATCTTAAAAAAAAGAACTATATCATGCAAAAAAATGTAAATAGTGACACATAAAAAAAGTTACCTTGCCTAACAAGGAGATATCACCTAACTAGGATGGATATTAAAAAAAAATAATCAGCAGAACAGAAAGTATTGACAAGGATACAGAGAAAGTAAAACTCTTACACAACATAAATTGGTGCGGCACTGTGCAATACAGTAAGGTAGTTCAAAAAATGAAAAACAGAAGAAGTAAAAGTAGGTATATCTTTGCATAACCATGATTATGGCAGCAACATTTGCATATACTTGCATATTCATGATCATGATAGTCATATTTGCATATACTTGCATATCCATGTTTATGGCAGCAATATTCACAACAGCCAAAAGGTGGAAGTGACCATGTACTCATCGACAGATAAACAAATTGTGGTATATACATGCAATAGTGTAGAGGAAATAAGGTCCCAGAGACAAAGGAAGGAAAGTGGATCCCCGCCCCTAAACATAAACCTTGAAAAGTGGCTGCTAGTGAAGCAGCTCTCCCTGTTATCTTGTCTACAGAGGGAAGATGTCCTAAGTTCTGCTCTCTGTAACTCCAGTCATAAATCTGTCCTATACATCTTCCCAGGTGTCTCTTTTATAAACATACCAGACCCATCATTAAGACCATTGAAAGTCTGGTCTTAAGTCACATAGGCTAATTCCCCCTAAGCAGTCCTGAGTCACACAAGATGCAATTTAAACCCACCAATGCTGTAACAGCTAAGGCATGATGCTGATGAACCTATAAATATTGTAAGAAACCTGGGGATGTGGCTCAGTTCTCAGGAAATGATTCTAGATGTGTCCCCTGGTGTAACTGCTCTGGATCCTCTCCTGTCTCTGGTGCCTGTTTGAGCAAAGGGAATTTTCCCACCCCTGACTTCTGTAACAGTTAGGTGCAGGGGCTGGGAGACTCCCTGCTGTGTAGAAACAAACAAGGCTGGCCCTATGAGCCTCCACCTGCAGGACTCAGCTGGGTCCAGGGAACAGCCCCAAGGAGAACTGGAAGGTGCCTCCAGACGCTCCAGGATCCTAACTCCCTGAGCCACAGCCCGCTCCCCACAAACTGACTCCCCACGGTTGATTGAACAGGACAAGTGGAAAGATCCTCCTGGACTTCAGGACGCGGTAGGAGGCCCGCCTTTGTGTGGAAGCGGGTGACTGATCATCCCCACCCCCACCCCCAGCAACCCTTGCGATTGCTCCTGTTGGGTCCTCACAAGGAGGCACCCACCTGGTCCTTGAAACGGCAATCCCTGTGACTGCTCCCGCTGGTCCTCACAGGGAGATACCTGTCTGGTGTCTGTAACAGAAGTGGGGGGGGGGGGGGCCCTGCCTCTGCGGAGTCTGATTGAGCCCTAATCTGCAGCTCCATGTTCCCCACAAGGAGAGCAGCGAGGTGGGCGAAGCGATCACAGTCCGGATGTTCTGTGACACCGATCAGGGGTGGCACATTATGGGAGAATCCCATTCTAAACAACTGTCCTAGACTGTATGATCAAAACTTTAAGAAGGATCGCAAGCATAAAAATGTGTTCTGAGAAGGGGGGGGGTGCATTTTAGACTTTTTTCCTCTCTCCGGTTTGCAATTTGTTAACTCCACTCCTTGGCTGGGAGTGGGGAGGAAAGGTCAGCACTCTGTCAGCATGGAGCAGCGATACTCGAAAGTTCCCTGAATTAAGTTAACAATCTCCAGTGAGCTTTTTCCCCGGGGCACCCCAGGCCCTGGCCCACAGTCACCCTTGGGACCCATCTTGCAGCTGCCTGAACAGGTTTGTTTCGGAGATGGTCTCTGATATCTGAATGCTGACTAGGTGTCGTCCTGGGGCATTTGTTTGGTGAAAAACTGGGCTCAAATTCAATTTAAAATCTAGGGAGACAGAGTTGATAAATAACAATCTCATGCATAAAACTGCCACAGTAATGGCTTCTGTGCTAATTTTGTTCAAATGTAACTGGATGTTGAGTATCAACATATTTCTCTTTTGAATCTAGAAAGATCACTGCTTTAAAAGAAAATTTTTTTCTGTGGAATCTGCCAGGCTTGTTTTGCTACTAGTTAACCAGAGCTTTATTATGCTGGCCTCTAAGGTAGATCATACAAAATTAGAAAAAAATCGGTTTAACTTAAAAAAAAAAAAAAAGTGTGTGTAAGTGGAAGAGATGACTTGTAAGGTAAAACAGCTGCCAGAGGCCACTCCCTATCTAGGATAAGGGTGGAGGTCACCACGGCAGCAGCCACGGGGAGTGGGTGCAGAGGAGGGGGCTGCCATGGGCTGCAGGGCCAGGCCAATTAGATGGCGGGCCGAGGCTGACACGCTCTAAGCCAGGCATTGTGGAGGGAGGTGTGTCTTCTGTGATGCTCCCTCCACCCACCTGAGAGCTGAGCCCCCTGCCCATCAGTGTGAGAGGTGAGATGAGTTGCTGCTCTGTCTGCTGGGCTGCCACGCTGAGGGAGTCCAACACAGGAGTTCAAGAGGTCACAATGAAGGTGCGCCTGGCGATAACCAGACAGGCAGACCACCCAGGCTAGTTCCCGTACAAATTGTGCATTAATGCAACCCCTTGGATATGGTTCTGCACTGGCAGACAGGGACACAGCAAAATTCTTGTGGCTAGGACTCAGCCCCAGTCAAAAGGCCCAGGGCCCTCCAAGACTCCCACAGTCTCTCCACCGATTCTCCACTGCTATCGCCTCCCCATCTCCCCCCAACTCCCCATGAGGCCAGGAGCCCCTCCTCTCCCAGAGAGGCCAGCATCACAGCACTATACAAGGGGGACAACTGATTTTATTATCATTCTCTACCACTGATTACTCAATGGAAAAGTCTGGGCCCTCCCAACTCTGAAAACCCGGAGACAGGTCTGAGAATTTCTAGGGGCAGCCAGCTCCTGTCGCATTTGGATCCCCAACTACTCACGGATAGGCACCACTATAAAGCTACAAAGGAAGGAGGAAAAGAAGGATTTGAATGGGGGCAACAGCAAGAGGCCTTTCTTGCTCTTGAAAAGGCTCTACTAGAGGCACTTGCCTTAGGATTCCCTGATGTGACCCACGAATTCAATTTGTTCGTACATGAGAAAAAGGGAATGGCTCTGCATGTCCTAGCCCAAAACAGAGGTACCTGGCTGTGACCTCTGGCCTATCTGTCCATACAGTTAGACACAGGGGCGGCTGGGTGGTCAGCTTGCCTGCGAGCTCTAGCTGCTACTGCTCTCCTGGCACAAGAGGCAGACAAACCAAGTACGGGACAAACCCTAAACACTAAGCTCCCACATGCAGTCACAGTCCGGATGGATCACGAGGGCACCACTAGCTCACCAACCCACGTATGAGCCAATGTTAGGGCCTCCTCTGTGAGAACCCCAGGGTGCGTCTGCAAACTGTCAAAACGCTGAACCGGGCCACCTTTCTACCTGCTCTGCCAGGTCCTCCAGACCATGACTGCATTGAAACGACCGGGAAAGTTTACTCCCAGACCAGCCTCTGCCTTCTCCTGACCGCACCCTCCTTGGCTTCTGATGGAAGCAGATTCCTGCTGGATGGTAAGCGTTTGACAGGATATGCGGTGGTAACAGAAACAGAAACAAGAGAATCAGGGGCCCTCCCAGTGGGCTGGTCAGCACAACGGGCAGAGCTGCCAGCCTTAATCAGAGCCCTGGAAATGGAGCAAGTAAACATCTACACGGACTCAAGATATGCTTTCAGCACCATCCACGTACAAGGAGCTCTGTACAGGGAACGAGGACTTCTCAGTGCAGGAGAGGCCATTAAAACCGAACTGAGATCCTACAGCTCCTGGAAGCTGTCTGGGAGCCCACAGTTGTTACTTAGAGGCAAAACAGACAGCCATGACGATGACTCCCCAGACCCCACCTGATGAGATATTGTCTCGGCTTTGCCTGAACACCCAAAGTGTGCCCCCAGAGGAAGAGAACTGGGTGAGAGAAAAGGGTATCGACAGTGTGGACGGACGGTGGTTTCTTCCTGACAGAAGCCTTTTTGTCCCAGATCACCTGGTCCACCCTCTGCTTCATCAGCTTCATGAAAACACTCACATGGGAAAAACAGCATTAGAAGCTCTGGTAAACTGCTCTTATTATGTGGCCAAACTCCCCACGCTTTGCAAAAACATAACCCAGAGATGCTACACTTGTGCCCGCAACCATGCCAAACAGCGGCCCTCCCAGCCGCCAGGAATACAAAAAAAAACGGACAAAACCTGTTTGAAGACCCAGAGGTAGGCTTTGCTGAATGACTGCCCAGCAGGGGCCATGGACACCTGCTGGGTACTGCCTGTACCTCGGGCTGGGTGGAGGCACTCACTCCCCACCGGAACTGGGAGAGCCAGAGATGTTAGAGGGTTCTACCGACTGAGATTTTACCCAGGCATCGGACGCCTCCCTCGGCTGGGTCAGATAATGGGCCTGCTTCATGGCTGAGGTCACACAGCACGGGCAAAGGCCGTACCAATGGAATCGAACTTACATACAGCTTCCCGGCCTCGGAGGTCAGGGAAAGCTGAGCGCATGAACCGGAGCCTGAAACACGCCGTGAGAAAGTTGTCAGGAGGCCCAATTACCCTGGACTTCAGTACTGCTTCCAGTTCTCCGCAGAGGGAGATGCTCACCCTGGACAGGAACCAAGCTCTCAGCTATGAGATTCTGTCTGGCAGGCCCCTCCCCTTATAAAGATTCCCGGAGACAGGAGAAAACTGGAAAATTTAGAAACCCATGCCCAGCTACAGCTCCTGGCCACAATAGCCCAGTTACCCCAGTGGGTGTTACACTTCCCATTGCACCTAAGTAATCCAGTGCACCCTCACAGGCCAGGAGACCTCGTATGGGGAAAAGACTGGCACAGGGCACCCCTTAGGCACACAGGAAGGGAGCCTACCCTGTGCTTCTAACCACTCCCACAGCCTTAAAGGTACAGACGCCTGGGGGCATCAGTGTCCAGTAAAGGCTGCTGCCAAGTGGACAGTGACCGCAGATCCCGAAAACCCCTCAGAGTCACCCTCTGAGCCCACTGCCCTGCTGTGACCACGCCGGAAGCTGGTCAATCCACACATGGCTGAGGCTTGAGGAACATACAGCCCTGCTCCAGTCTCACACCTGGGAGCCGACGGGTCAGCACACAGCGGAATGTGGGGAGCAATCCGGACTAGACTGAGTTATTGGAATTAAGACTTATTGTATGCATCTGCTCTCCCACAATATGGCGCTGGGAGAGAAGTAAACAGCTTCCGCACAGCTGCCTCCAGTTCAACTAATAAACTGTAGGACTTGCTCCTGATTGGAGGAGAGCAGCGTACTCGGCGTGTGGGCAGCCGAGTTAGGATTGGCGGAGGAGGACTATAAAGGAGGAGAGAAACGGCATGCACCGGGAACATCTAAGGGGAACATCTGAAGGAACACCTGTGCAGCCCCCCAGAGAGCCGGCCGGCGGTGTGCCGCTCCCCTGCGGAAGTGGGGAATGTGGCCAGGGGGAACTGCCCTTCCACGGAGGTGGAAGGGACAGTAGCCAACCCGGGAAGAACCAGCAGCAAACCCGGGGAGGGCCGAGCAGACGAAAGAACAGCGCAGGGTCCTGTGTCGCTCCTCCACGAAGAGGGGGAGCGACACGGAAGCCTGGAAAATTCAACAGGGGACAACTGGGAATCAGGGGCACCATGTCACCCTATTCCATTTAGACTAATGATAATATTGACCTTGCTGCTGTCAGTAGGTCTGACCGAGATGGCTCCGAGAAACTGGAGCCAGTTCCAAAGGGTTGCACCAGCCATGTCTTATACAATGGGTCTGTCCAGAGGAATTTTTCTGTATCTTATAGCAGCCTATGCTTTGCCCCCACAGGCTGGTTGGAAAACTGTGAATGTATTTAACACCACTGAACTATATACTTTACAATTATTAAGATGGTAAATTTTGTCATTTGGATTTTATTACAATTTTTTAAAAACTTACCCTATCTAAAAATCGCATAGAAAGCTATATAATGTCATTTTGAGTAGGCTACATAATGATATCTTTGTATACCAATTACCAGAGAAATTATAAATGGGTACAATTATTCTTAGAAAGGGAATAGACATAGGCAAAACAGATTTTAATAATGTAAATCTCGATTATGGAATTAATTCCAGTGTAAAGGAAAAAAAGCAAATTCAATAGTGTTTTTCTTTCTGTAAATACTTTTTTAAAGATTTATTTATTTGAAAGTCAGACTTACACAGAGAAAGGAGAGGCACAGAGAGAGAGAGGTAGGTCTTCCATCCACTGGTCTACTCCCCAAATTGCTGCAACAGCCGGAGCTGAGCTGATCCGAAGCCAGGAGCCAGAGGCCTCCTCCAGGTCTCCCATGCAGGTGCAGGGGCCCCAGGACTTGGGCCATCCTCCACTGCCTTCCCAGGCCGTAGCAGAGAGCTAGATCAGAAGTGGAGCAGCCGGGTCTCGAACTTGCGCCCATATGGGATGCCGGCGCTTCAGGCCAGAGCGTTAACCTGTTGCACCACAGCACCAGCCCCCGTAAATACTTTTTAAAAACTGAACCACAGAGTGAGTTATGTGGCCTAGCAGTTAATATGCCAACTCTCTGACGCTATGATTTTCAAACAAATAAATCTTACTAGAAATAAAATAAAAAATGCCAGATGGTATACCAGCCTCCCATACCGGAGTGCCTCAGCTGCACTCTAAACGCCGGCTTCTTGCTGGTGTGCACCCAGGGCAATATCACTGATGGCTCAAGTGGGAGCTCCTGCTGTCCACACAGGAGACCTGGATTGAGTCCTGGCTTCAGCCTGGCCTCGCCCAACTATTGCAGGCATCTGGGGAGTGAACCAGTGGACACACACTCTGTCTCTGCTGTCTGTGTGTGTGTGTCTCTCTCGCTCTCTGCTTCTCAAATAACTTTTTTTTAAACTGAGACTCCCTAAACAACCAAAAATTAGGGAAATGGCTAAATAAGCTATGATTATCATTACTTTTACAGAATATGATAATTATGAATTCAAATTATTAAAATAACTACAGAAAGACAACTATTTAAATACTAGTCAGTGTTAGAAATCTGAATATAAGATGCATGCAAACTGTAAGTGCAATTATATAAAAATACATACTATCTGTACAATACCAGAAGGTCATATGCAAAAATGCAAATAGCTTCTTTAACATAGTACAGTAACCAATGACCTCGTCCCCTAATTTTCAGAATGTATTTGTTTCAATGTTACGATTATAATTCTAAAGACAAAAAGTTTGGGAAGACAAAACAGATTATTTCAAATCAGACTAGAAATAGTATAACATGAAGGCAAAAGTAGAGTCTTTATCTGAACTAAATTTACAAACATACTCTCCTCTAAACCACGTACTTCTATCAATACTGAATCTGTCCTTCACTTCTTAATCCTATTCCCATCTCGAAACACCAGACCTCCTCTGTCGCTCCCCCTCTTCGCGGAGGAACGACACTAAACCCTGCGTTGTTCTTTTGTCTGCTCGGCCCTTCCCGGGTTTGCTGCTGGTCCTTCCCGGGTTGGCTGCCATCCTTCCACCTCCATGGAAGGGCGTGGAAGGGCGGGTTGGCTGCCATCCTTCCACCTCCGTGGAAGGGCGTGGAAGGGCGGCTCCCCCTGCCACTTTCCCCACTTCCGCGGGGGAGCGGCACACCGCTGGCCGGCTCTCTCGGGGGCTGCTCAGGTGTTCCTTCAGATAGATGTTCCTGGTGCATGTTGTCTCTCTCCTCCTTTATAGTCCTCTTCCACCAATCCCAACTCTGCTACCCACACGCCGAGTACACTGCTCTCCTCCAATCAGGAGCAGGATCAGCTCCTGCAGGTTATTGGTCGAACTGGAGGCAGCTGTGTAGAAGTTGTTTACTCCTCTCCCAGCGCCATATTGTGGGAGAGCAGATGCATAGAATAAGTCTTAATTCCAGTAACTTAGTCTAGTCCGAGTTGCTCCCCACACTCCTCCATGCTGTTCTCTCTGTTTAGAATGCTCTCCTGCCTCCTCAGATGGACAGGTCTCAGGTGGAGCACAATGTCCTCAAGGTGGACTTCCCTCTATCCCTGAGAATAGGATTCCTTGCTCCCACAGACTCCTGAATTCCCTTTTTCCTATTAACAATGTGGTGCCACTCCTTTAATAGATGTCTTCCCCTCTAACTGTATGCTCTATGAGGCAAAGGACCTTGTCTATTTTATTCTCAGCAAAAGACCACACAGAAGCAATACACATGTAAGAGTTCATTAAATTTCTGCTTATACCAAAAAACATAATTATTATGTATTCAAAACCATAATTCTCTTCACTGAAATGTTTTAAAATCAAAGATTCAAACACCATGACTTTTAAAATATTTTAATTTTTTTTTTAAATTTTTGACAGTCAGAGGGGACAGTGAGAGAGAGAGAGACAGAGAGAAAGGTCTTCCTTTTGCCGTTGGTTCACCCTCCAATGGCCGCCACGGCTGGCGCATCACGCTGATCCGAAGCCAGGAGCCAGGTGCTTCTCCTGGTCTCCCATGCGGGTGCAGGGCCCAAGGACTTGGGCCATCCTCCACTGCACTCCCGGGCCATAGCAGAGAGCTGGCCTGGAAGAGGGCAACCAGGACAGAATCCAGCACCCCAACCAGGACTAGAACCCGGGGTGCTGGCACCACAGGCGGAGGATTAGCCTATTGAGCCACGGCGCCGGCCAAAATATTTTTAACAATTAGTTTATGCTATGATGTGTCTCCCAGTTAATATGAGCTGAGCTGATCTGAAGCCAGGAGCCAGAGGCCTCCTCCAGGTCTCCCATGTAGGTGCAGGAGCCCCAGGACTTGGGCCATCCTCCACTGCCTTCCCAGGCTGTAGCAGAGAGCTAGATCAGAAGTGGAGCAGCCGGGTTGTCTAACTCTGATTTTGAATTTCCCATCCTTTGCAACTTTACTTTCTTTCACCACACCTTACAATTATTAAACTATAGACGGTAAGTATCTTGACATTTCACATTAAAATCTAATATGACCTATAAATCTCTAGAAATTGAAAATCAGAAGTCCGAGATGTTCATTTAATCTATTTTTGGCTGAAGAACGTTAATCAGGACAAAGATCAGGTTAACAGAACAGCTCATACTTATGGAAACAATGTCAATGTTTTTAAGAAAAACCACAGTATTTTATTGGTAAAAAAAATTACACTCAATACTGCAATATTTTTTAGCTTTATAATATTTGTTCAGTAGCATCTTGAGATTGTGTTAACATAATTCAAAGGAAGAATTCTGCTAAAAGGCATCTTTCTTGATAAAGTCAAGTGTTGTCTCCTTTCAAAATAGTCATCTCATATTCTAGAAAACATTACCATTTTCCTCAAGCCTTTCTAATAAAAGCAAAACAAAAACTAGTAAAGCAGAACAATAAGCCCCATTATAATGTAAGATACTTAAATCCTATTTCAATTAAAGAAGAAACAGCCCATTTTTCTACCACAGAGCAAAAACAGCAGAATATATCGAGATCATCAGCAGTCCTCCTTTCTCTTCAAGGAAGGCTTCCCCCGAACCAGTCACAAATGTTATGGAAAACCTAACATAACATGTCTGTTCCCCAGACAGCCCTCTACTGAGATATTCTAAAACAGAACTGGTCTGCAGTCTTCAGAAACATAAACAGCATGAAGAAAATCTGCAGAACTGGTCCCAATGAGAGGAGACTAAAGAGATGTGAAAATCAAATGCAATGTATGAATAACACTCAGCTGGATCCTGTACTACAGGAGGGAAATGACATAAAGGACATTATTGGGGAAATTTTCAACAAGGCAATACTGGTTGTGAATTAGATCAATTTAATTATATGTGATCACTTTACTGTGGCTATGCAAGATAATGTCCTTGGATTTCCAGAACTACAAGCTAAAACATAAATGGCTGAGGGGAATGACTTGGTACAACCAACTCTCAAATGGTTTAACAATTAACGAGATATATTTTTCAGAAACAAAACTGAAAAACAAATAACTGATCCTGCTAAAAAAATAAAACTGAATTGATTGGTAAGGCGATAGATGTTAGAAGCTGACCTGCTTGGAAAAGACACATACTAATGAAAGCTAAAAAGGAAAAGGAAAATTTTGTGGATCTAGATTTTGCTAATTTCCATGAGAAAGCAACTCATCACTGAGCTGGAAAAGCCTGTATTTTCAGTTAAAATCTCTAACGGCAAACAACTTTGCTATCATATTCTAGTTATCAGAGAGTCAGAACTAAATTTTGTAATACCAAGTTAACTTTTTAAAGTAACTTTTATTTTTTTAAGTGCAGAAATAACTTCCTGCTAAGGAATCATTTGGGAAGCACAAAGTTGTTTGGGTACTCAGGAGTAGGGTGGGGTTTCTCTCCCGTCTTGTGTTAAGTTCCTCGCATATCCATGTACATATTATACCACAAGTACATAGTATAAAGGTCCCATAAAATTTCTATGGCAGATACCTTTTTTAAAAAGCTACAATGGCTCTATTGTCTCCACTTATAGCAACCTGGAGGAGACCATGAGCAACCTGCATGGCAATAAAGACAAACAGTTCCTTATCCACAGGAGTGCCTCTAATGGTACTCAAAGATTTCCCTGAGCAGTAAGGAAATCCTCTCTTATATAGCGTCCAGGTTGTCCAGGTTACTTCTGCTACCAGAAACATTTTTTATAACAAAGCATACCAATGAATTATACCTCAGAGGTCCTATTAGAATGGACTGAATCAATCACTCAGCATGTAAACTTAAGTTGTGGCAGTTAAAACAACAAATTCATGCAGGTTTGAAAATTAAATACAAACTTTGTTGTACCATAACTGTCAAAAATAAATACGTTCATAATGCTCTACCAACACTGTAATACCTAGTTCCTCCTCTCTTAAACCAAAACATTTCATCTATATCTACTATCATTGACAATAATACACAATTATAATAATTCAAAATTCACATCAAAAACTCAATACACATATACATATTTGTTTTTCACAAACATTTTACATTATAATCAAGCAAATCTATTAGCCTCTACCTTGCATCTATTAGAACATAAGGCTGACCAGTGAAGAGATCAAACTCAGTGCTTCGGGGCAGATGTTGTGACAGGATGGGTTGAGCCAATGCTTACAACACAGGCAGCCCGTACTACAGTGTCAGTCTGAGTCCAACCCAGCTCTCTGTTAATGTGCTTGGAAGGCAGCACCAGGATGGTCCAAGCACTTGGGTCTCTGCCACCCGTGTGGGTGGGAGACCCACATGAAGCTCATGGGTTCAGCTTGGCCCAGGCCTGGCCATTGTGGCCATCTGGGGAGTGAGCCAACAGATGGAAATGCTCTCTCGTTCTCTGTCACTCTGCCTTTCAAATAAATCATATTAAAAAAAAAAAAAAAAAGCCTAACAGCTTGCAGTGGTGATGGCAGACTGGAGTAAAGGGAAGAACTGGGAAGATGTTTTCACTTTATTCCTGACTCTTTCTAACCTCCAGTGTTAAGAAGCGAGAATTACTGTCAGTCACCTTGCCTACTTCCAAGAAGGAAAAAAAAGGACCAAAATACTTCTTTAGATAAACTTTGATGAAGAAAGAGTTTAAATTTTTAATATTAATCTCATACTACTGGGAAACAAGAAGAATCCTTTACAAAAACCTCCAATTCCTTATCAGAAAATGCCTAAAATGTGAATTCCTTAGCAGAAAATGCCTAGAAAATGTGACAAAGTTAAGCCTCTGCCTGTGGCACTGGCATCCCGTATTGGTGCTGGTTCGAGTCCCAGCTGTTCCTCTTCCAATCTAGCTCCCTGCTAATGGCCTGGGGAAGCAGAGGAAGTTGGCCCAAGTACTTGGGCCTCTATACCCAGATGAAAAGCCCAGAAGAAGTTCCTGATTCCTGGCTTCAGATCAGTGCAGCTCCAGCCATTGAAGCCATCTGAGGAGTGAACCAGCAGATGGACGACCTCGCTCTTTCTCTCTGTCTCTACCTCTCTCTGTAACTCTGCCTCACAAATAAATAACTCTTTTTTTAAAATGCCTATTTGTATTGAATGCCAAAAATATATATCTGTCCAAACATTATTTTTTTAAAAAACTCAGGTTGATATTAAGAAATATAACTTACCAAACTCTGCTTTCCATTACATCTTCTGATAAGTGAGAAATACAAATAGAAATCTAGCTTTAAATAAGTTCATGGAAAAGAGATAGGGATTTTTTTTCCCAACCAGTACATCAGTTCTAGTAGTACAGAACAAAGAAAAGAACTGTAAAAAATCAAACCAAACTCCATTTTTTGAAACTAATGGAAAAAGATAAAAGATGAATATTTAAGAAAATTGATTTGACATAATCAAAGGTACTGCAAAAAAAAAAAAACCTATGGAAAAACAAACATCTTTTATTCCATTTTTTCATGAATTCATATATTTCCTTCATTAAAAAAAAAAGATGTATTTATTTGAGAGGCAGAGTTACAGAGAGAGGGAAAGACAGGGAGAGAGAGAGAGAGATCTTCCACCCACTGGTTCACTCCCCAAATGGCCACAATGGCCAGAGCTGGGCCAATCCGAAGCCAGGAGTCAAGCATGTCTCCTGGGTCTCCCACGAGGGTGCAGGGGCCAAAGCACCTGGGCCATCTTCTACTGCTTTCCCAGGCCATAGCAGAGAGCTGGATCGGAAGTAGAGTAGCCAAGGATCGAACCAGCACCCATATGGGATGTCCACACCCCAGGCAGCAACTTAACTTGCCACAGTTCCAGCCCCTCTTTAAAAAAATAAATCTATTCATTTTATTTGAAACACAGAGCTACAGAGAAGAGACAGAGAAAGAGATCTTCCATCCGCTGGCTCACTCCCCAAATGGTCAGAAGACAGAAGTTAGGAGCCAGGAGCTTCTTCTGCTTCTCCCACGTGGATGCAGGGGCCCAAAGACTTGAGCCATCTTCCACTGCTTTCCCAGCCACATTATCAGGGAGCTGGATCAGAAGTGGAGCAGCCGGGACTCAAGTCAGCACCCATGTGGGATGCCAGCACCCCAGGTGGCAACCTTACCCACTATGCCATAGTGCCAGCCCCTCATATATTCCTTTCTGAATTTTAATTCCAAAGAGAATGAAACGAGACCAGTGCACAGTGACTCTGACGCAGCCGCCAGATACTGTCAGGTCCTAGTCTCCCATAGTTTCCTGGCCTCCCTCCCTTCGCTTCAAGTTTCCTTGCCCTGTTTTTACTGAGATAAACTCACTAAACTGAGGGAGTAGTGAGGCCAGCTCTACAAGGTCCCTGAAGACAAGACCCATGAGGTCATTTATTTTGCCTATAGATAACATCTTGATGTTCCGTCTTGTCTTGAGTTTCTTTTCCAGGAAGTAAGCACAACCTGCCTGACTGGAGCCTACTCTGCCATCATCAAAATTCCCCCAAAGAACCTAACATCACTGAGCAACCCAAGGGGACCACGAGCACTGCAGACCAAGCAGGGACCTGGACAGAAATGGAACACGTGCCTCTCAATCCCAACTTCAAAATCCTCAAGGAGCCCAGGAACTAAGAGATAGCTGCCTAGCTCCTTTATTCTTTCGCAATATGTATCTATTCATTCCACCACCACCGTGTCAACAACTGGCTTACTGTGCACCGGGCAAGTGGGCCCAGTTTTGGGAATCCAGTAACAATTCCTCCAACCAGTTGGACAGGGGGTAAATAACAAGAACACATAGAGTGAACAGAGAATGTGGGACTGCATTTGCAACAATTACTCCAGAAAGCAACCAAGACACAAACTCCAACTCTGAGAAACACGAATAGGCCCCAAATCATGTGTTTTTTCTTAGTTTAGCTTAATATGGGTATACTCTTGTTTGAGCCAATAGATGCGCTCTTATAAGGCAAAACTGGAAACAGTAACATTCTCAAGGACTTAATCATAAATTTTAGAGCTAGAAGAAGGCTTCTCTTTCTAATCTAGTGTAATCTAGTCCAGTCCTCCCATTTATAAGTAAGGGAGAAGGATGTTAAAGAAATCAAGCTACACATCATCCAAACACGGCTAGTTATCAGTAAAACCCGTGTATGAACCCAAGTCTCTGCAACTGTGGTAACTTGAAGAGTACTGCCACCAGAAAACCTAGTATTTAAGGAGAGAATTTTAAAGAGTTCCCTTAAGAATGCAGATCTTAAAACTAGTATAAAGACATCATTTGGAGCGCATTGGCTAGTACTGTAATGAAAAATTCTAATAGAAGTTGATTTATATACCAAAGGCATTTATATTACGCAACAGACTGTAGCTCTACAAGAAAACTTGTACTGATAGGCTTACAAAAATTAGGTAAATTACACAGATTTGAACAATAATAGTATTATAATACTAACCAGTTTGAAACTTTAAGATATAATTAGTACAAATAATTTAAAAGATCTGCTAAGCATATACTACTATAGTAAACACATTTATGCTAAAAATTTAAGGGACTTCTAATAAAAGGAAACAAGATTTTCACAGAAAATGTTTCACTAACAAACCAATATTTTATAGATACTATAACCAAGCATGTAGGATTTGGGTCTAAAGGATAAATAGGAATGTGAGCAAAGGGTATGAAACAATTTAAACTTGAGCATGATTTTCAAAGTACATTCCAGGGAAGTTTATCTTGCACCACTGTACTAAGAAGGCCAGGCCACACAAATACAGAGAGCTGCGGAAAACAATTTGAGTCAGATTTCTGAACTCACAATGTATGAAGATGTATACTACAAGAAGGAAGGGCCCACCCCCGTCCCTTTTTCTAATCCGAGACATTCCCCTAATCCTTACTGTAAACACCTGGGCAAAGTGCTTCTCAGGAAGGCAGTTGCTTTCCCAGAGATACATCTTCCCACTGTCTCCTTACATGTCACAAGTAAATAAAGTCCATCTCCAAGCAACTCCCACTTGAGGTTGATTATATGGCAATACCTCAAACAGACCCATTTTGTTCACCAACAGCAGAGGTTTAGAGGTATATGTGTGAAGGAAAGAGAAAGACAAACTAACAAGATACAAACAACTGGTAAATCTGAGCAAAAGGCATTTGGTAATTTAGGGTACTCTTACTTCAATTCAGAATTTAGAAAATTACAGGGTGGGTGTCTGGCATGGGGATTAAAATCTTACTCTGGGCAGGCGTCTGGCCCAGCACTCAATAGGCCACCTGGAGTGCTAGTCCCACTCTCTCCCAGCTCCACTCTCAACTCCAGCTTCCTGCTAGGGCATGCACACTGTGGAAGGCAGCCGGTGACAGCCCAAATAACAGGATCCCTGTCACCCATGTAGGACACCTAAATTGCATTCCTGGCACTCAGGTTTGTCCTGGGCCAGTCCTGGCTGTTGCAGGCATTTGTTTACTGAACCAGCAGATGGTAGCTCTCTTTCTGTCTCTCAAATAAAGAAATACAGTTTTTAAAAAAGAATGCTAGAGGTGCCAGCACTGTGGCACAGCAGGTTAAACCACTGCCTGCAGTGCTGGCACCCTATATGGACACAGGTTCCAGTCTCAGCTGATTCACCTGGAATCCAGCTCCCTCTAATGTGCCTGGGAAAGTATCCAAAGATGGTCCAAGTGCCTGGGACCCTGCCACCCGAAGTGGGAGACCAGCATGATGCTCCTGGCTTCAGCCTGATCCAGCCCGGGCCACTGAAGCAATCCTGGGGAGTGAACTAGCAGAGGGATGATCTCTCCCTCTCTCTAACTCTGCCTTTCAAATAAATAACTCTTTAAAGAAAAAAAAAAAAAAAAGAATGTTTGACACTGAAAAATTTAAATTTCTCAAACATAAGTCTCAATATAACAAAGGAATACTAAATACACTTATACATTTCTTTTAAGATTCCATTAAATGACACAGTGTATTTTTCTTAAAAAGGCTTCTTATTTATTTATTTAAAAGAGCTACAGAGAGAGCAATCTTTCATCCACTGTTTCACTCCCCAGATAGCCGCCAACAGCCAGGGCTAACCCAAGACAAAACCAGGAGCCAGGAGCTTCATCTAAGTCTCCCATGTGGGTGCCAGGGGCCTAAATGTTGGGCCACCTTCTACAGCTTTTCACAGGCCATTATCAGGGAGCTGGATTGGAAGTAGAGCAGCAGTGACACAAACCAGGGCCCACAAGGGATGCCGGTGTAACAGACGGCAGCTTTACCAACTACACCACAACACCAGCAACAATACAGCTGTATTTAATATTCAGCTCAACTTAAATTTGCTTTGTTTCAGCCAACTTCTGAGGTATACAGTTATTTCCATAAAACAGGATATATATCTAAATAGGCTATTTCCTGGTCCTCAGCAGTTCCTGCCAGCAGCCCACCGAGCCCCACGCTGCATGTGAGGACCAGGGTCAGGTGCTGAGAGCCCTTCATCCTGGGAGACGGGGCACCATCTCATCCGTCATGCAATCACACAATGCTCACTTGTGGGGAACCTGGCGCTAAACCATTCATAGACAACCTGCTTCTGGTCAGGGTTTTGTACGTAGCAGAGCAGCTCCCTAGCTGAGACCTATTGAAAGTCAGCCCTCGACACGAGGGTTTGTAAAATAAACAAATATATATATAGGCTATTTCCTAGAGAGAATTTTTAGCCAATACTTAGTAAAAATCTCCTACTACTTACAGGAGGATTTTTTTTACCTAAGATTTAGAAGAAACTTTATGTCACCACTGTGGGACTCAGTAATCTATTCAATCATTTATATTACCTGCTCTAACAAATGTTGAAGCAAATTGTTCTTCACTGCTGCATGGACTTTTAGTGCACTGCTCCAGTGCGTCAAGATCTCTACTGCTATTCTGTTATACCACATCCCACATTACTCACTGCCAGTTACTTTTCTGCAGCTGAATGAGAAATGCTTCATACCCACATGTGACCTCAAAAAATTCATTCCATTATTTAGGCCAAAGGGCAGGATCAAACACTGCAACTTACCAGATTCACTCCTAAATTGTCCACTTGGAAGAAGACAATTCACATCCAGAAAGGCCCCCTTAGGAATAACATCACAGGCCTCGTTACAGAGCAAAACTTCCATGGTATTGGGGAAACGGAACCAATGAAAGAATATTCAAAGAGTGGGAGGGCAGGGACGGAGGGGAAGAATCCTATGTTCCTAAGGTGGTATTTATGAAATGCAGCAAATTTGTATTCCTTAAATAAAAGGTTTCTGGTAAAAAAAATATTAAAAAAAAGAAAGCAAAGTTAGATTCTTATAACTTTTGCATGATGAATTAACTATAATAATTTTGCAAAGATTACTTTAACTGTAAATCCCAAAAGGATCAGTCCACCCTGACAAAAAGAAAATAAAGTAGCATCTTCATTAATCACTTTTTTTTTCTTGGCTTTTTGAAAACATATTACATCAAAATAATCATTATTTAGTTTAACATTTCCTTTTCACATAAACTTCCCTTGTTATTACAATCTCCACTAAAGATCTAAGAGATTGATTTCAAATTACGACCACACTTCAAGTATAACGACTTTATTTCATCTTTGTTACTATCTCATAAATAAAATGAATGAATCTGGTAAGTGTGAAACACTGCAAAGTATGCACATGTAGGAAAATAAGAACAGTTTATTGAAAACCAAAAGATATTCTGTGGATTGTAGCAAACCATCCCCAAATAAAAGATGCAAGAACATAGTAGCATCATCTAAACACACTTTGTACAAAATACATATTCAACCTCAGAATTTGAAAGGCTAAATATCAGCTAGAATAGAAACTGAAAAACATAAGCATTTATAAATTTCATAGGCCTTATAGTTGGGACAACTTATCTACTGGGTCAAGAATGGTCTGGGTAAGCAGAAAAACTGATTCCCTCAGCTTTCAAAGTAGATATCAGAGCCAGACACCTCCAAGCTTCACCAGTTTCTCCCACGCGCTGAACAACTACTACCAAGTTCTGTGTTTCATTACCTGCAAAGAGCTGAGAAATCCTCATAGGTAAATCCATTCATACACATAAGTATCTAATCTTTTAATCTACAGAGAAATACTAAGGAAAAAAATTAGTAACCCATTATTCTCACCCAAATTTTAGATTTGTAAACTCTGTCTTAACTTTAATGACATATAATCCCACTGTTTAACTGTACTTCTATTTTTTTTTTTTTTTTTTTGACAGGCAGAGTGGACAGTGAGAGAGAGAGACAGAGAGAAAGGTCTTCCTTTGCCGTTGGTTCACCCTCCAATGGCCGCCGCGGCCGGCGCGCTGCAGCCGGTGCACCGCACTGATCCGATGGCAGGAGCCAGGAGCCAGGTGCTTCTCCTGGTCTCCCATGGGGTGCAGGGCCCAAGCACCTGGGCCATCCTCCACTGCACTCCCTGGCCACAGCAGAGGGCTGGCCTGGAAGAGGGGCAACCGGGATAGAATCCGGCGCCCCAACCGGGACTAGAACCCGGTGTGCCGGCGCCGCTAGGCGGAGGATTAGCCTAGTGAGCCGCGGCGCCGGCTTGTACTTCTATTTTCTTTCCCAAAACAGGAATTCTGCATATACTAAGTTCCCACTTTCGGGGGCGGGGAGGAGGAGGACTTATAATTCCCTAGGAACTGCTGCATACAGGTCTGTTACAATACTCACTAACCTATTATTACAGTGGTCTGCTTAAAAACAATTTATTGTGCTAAAGAAAATCATCAGATTGGCAAGAAAAAGAAACTGTAACTCAATCTGATTTAAAGGGAACATGAAAAGAAGTGAAAACTAAGACAAAGTTAAAAGAAGCAAATACTGCATGTGTAATCCGTCTTTTTAATTGACATCTAACCAAAATGTCTGTCAGAATAATTTTTTCAGAGTAAAATCTTAGTAAGGTGTTCCCCTAACTGAAATCTTCTAATACTAGCTCCTTAATCCCTACAGGATACGGTCCAAACTTCCTAGGATATAAATGACTTGGGTCCTGATTTGGTCTCCTCCAGCTTTTTCAATCTCCCTTCCCATTTCTAGAATCCAGGATGTCTACTTAGAAACACCTACGTGAAGTCAGACCTTCATGCTTTTCCCACACTGCTCCACCCCCTGGAACACATTATCCTATGCCACCCTCTATACACACATACATTCTCATGAAACAGCTCACATTTCACCTAAAAATAATGACATATAGAATAGTTTTCAATTCTTTTAACCACATACTATGAAAATTACTTGGGAACACCCATGGCTCTGCAATATTTAGCACCTATTAAGTACCAGGAGCAGTGTTTGATACAAGCAATAAAGTAGTCTTTGCCCTTAAAAACATATAAGCAGATGCTGCATAGTATAATAGCAAGGAACTAGAAAGAGGCAAGCAGAGTGCTACACAGAAGTACAGCGGGGCTCACCCGGCACAGAAGTGGTACACAGATGACACTGAAGAGCTTTAGGAACTGGGGAACTGAGCAGAAGCTGTAAAAACAGAATCTTAAATATAAAATAAGGAGTCTGGATGCTCTTCTAATACCAGCAGTTAACACACCCCCACCTCTGGCACTGCTCTCCTTTCTTCACAACAAACACAGCAAAATAACAGACAAAATGTGAAAACAAATCACTAAAGTGACATAGCTATGCCCCTAAAACATGTTAAACATTTCCATAGATCTAACAGTAACACAAAGCATGAGGCAAGCTGAACCCAAAAGCTGACTGGACTCAGGCCCTTATCTGGAAGAAGCACAGTTACCCCTATGGGGTAACTGTAAATAAAACTGTGTCAGATGAAGCAGGGTGGGTAGCCAAGCTCTTTGCTTAAAACCAGCGGCTGAGATGGCAGTCTTCAGTTATGAAAGTAGATTGAAAAAGACTTCTGCTAACTGCACTGAGACTTCAGCTTATAGAAAGGTGCTGACCTAATGCCAGCTGACTCAGTGACTAAATCTGTGATGTCCCCAGCGTCCCCATGGGGCTGGGGCTCTGATCCACCAACACAGACCTGATTCTGATCTGTGATCACCAAAGCCAGGCAGAAACAACTACAAATCTGCTAGACCAGCAGGGCAAATCACAAAAATAAATACAGAGGGAGACACAGGACAAAGGAAAAAAAAAAGCCTCTATTGGAATGTGCCTGCAAATTTACAGAACATTACGAAAACACAATATCAACCATCACAACATAAATTCATTATAGACAAATTTTTAAATTATCAAATGATCTGAAGAACACGTTAAAATAAGCATTTAAAAGATTCACAGAGGTAAAATAATAAAAAGGGGCCAAATAACTATAAATAAGCAGAAATGAAAAAAAACTGATACAGAGAAGAACCAATCAAAAATCTTGCAAATAGAATACAACCACTGTAATTTAAACATAAGAAATGCCATGTGGTTCACAAGGTATTAACTGCTTAACTGGCAGGGCTGACTTTTCAAGGGCAGCAACACAGAATAAATTTTATCAAACACAAAAGTTCATGAAAGACATTGGACAGGGCACCTGTCTTTAAAGAACTCACATCTGTATAAGTGTAATTTCTACCAAAATTACAAAATAAAATTTTGGGGGTCGGCTCTGTGGCATAGTAGGTAAAGCCACCACCTGCAGTGCCAGCATCTCATATGGGCACTGGTTCAAGTCCTGGCTGCTCCACTTAGGATCTATCTCTCTGCTACAGCCTGGGAAAGCAGTGAAAGACAGCCCCAGTCTTTGGGCCCCATGTGGGAGACCCAGGCTTCGAAATGGCCCAGCTCCAGTAGCTGCGGCTATCTGGGGAGTGAAACAGTGGATGGAAGACCTCTGGATCTCTCTCTCTCTCTCTGTCTCTCTCTCTCTGTCTCTCTGCCTTTTGCCTCTCTGTAACTCTTCCTTCCGAAAAAAAAATAAATCTTTAAAATATATATAAATAAAATAAAATTTTGTTAATTTTCCAGATTTAAACATTCTCATAATTTTCATGAACTCATCACCACCTTCAGTAGTGAGCACTTTACAGTAAACAAATAGTATCACAAAATTTCATATGAATGGAGCAGAAACAACAAAGCTGCTTCTTTCTTAATCTGTATTTGAACCCATGTAGCAACCATCTTTGTTTATTCAAAGTGAATCACAAGAGTACACCACTGAAACATTAAAGAGCATTTGCAATACTACTCTCAGTAGAACGCACTCAAAGGTTTTAAACAGCTTCATTTCCATTATCAACTACCTACTTACTTAAAGTGATGAGCAAAGCTGCCCTACTTCATATTAAGGTAAATACAATCAATATAAATATTATGTGAAAAATTTTAAGTCTTCTAACATTCTATTCCATTGTGGAAATGTTCATTCCATCCCAAACTTTCCATAATCAGCGAATCTGTATTTCAAAACTGCTGTAAGATACTAGTTTGGGTGAAATTTCGATTCCTTCCTTACCCTCTAAAAATAAACAGTTAACACAAAATAGTAAAATCTCATTCTCCATTTACAAGCAGAAGTAGAAAGGAATGGAAAAGAAAATATTACATATAAGATGCCTTTATGAACTAAGAAAAAATCTGCATCAAATTTGGTTAAGTCCAAAAGAGCCTGCATTCTTCGTTCTATCAAAGACATTAATAAAAACACTGGAATTCTTTTAATTAAATATAACATTAACCCATGTTACACAATTACTAAATTTCACACAGTGAAACCTCTAACTATGGTCACATGCAATGTTCCCTGCTCCTACTTTTAAAGAGTCATGCTCCAAAGGGTAGACAACAGAAAATTTTAGGTAACAGAACAAAATCAACCAAAAAACTAACGGCAGATTTCATCAACCACATCTACCGTCTTAGAACAACTGGAACTTAGCTCTTTTTTTCCATAGAGACAAGTGCACAGTATCGGGTGACATCAGATTAGAGTCAGCCTCTGAAGAAATAACGTAATTCCAATTTGCCCAGTAACACATCTTTTCTTTTTGTAAGCACAACACTGCAAATGCTCCGAGATAACTGAAATGAAACAAAAAAGCATACTCACTCATGACTGGAAATGTCTCCAGATGCTGTCCCAATCAGATATTACACCAAAATCTGTACAAGGTTTCTCAGAGGAATACATGTCCTAGTCAGGAAACAGAGAAAAAAACAGTATTTAAAAAACAACAACAACAACAACAAAAAAAAAAACCCTACCTTTAAAATAAAGTTCTCTAAAAAGAAGTGAGGAATAATTTTGCCTCAAAACTTTTCCACTACTTCCAGAAGGAAGTCTGAAGCCACAGCAGAGAGCTGTATTGGAAGTGGAGCAGCTGGGACTTGAACCAGTGCTCATATGGGATGCCAATACACCTCTCTGCTGTGGCCTGGGAAAGTAGTAGAAGATGGCCCAAGTCCTTGGGTCCCTGCACCTGTGTGGGAGACAGGGAGGAAGTTCCTGGCTTCAGGCTTTGGATCAGCACAGCTCTGGACCTTGTGGCCAACTGGGGAGTGAACCATCAGATGGAAGACTTCTCTTTCTCTCTGCCTCTCCTCTCTGTGTGTAACTCTGACACTCAAATAAATAAATAAATTAAAAAAAAAAAAAAACAGGAAATAACATGGATAAAGTAATTATCACACAGAAACTTATTCATGAGTCTTCTCCACTGCTAAACAAAATCTTAGAAAGCACTCCATCTAGGGCAAATACAGCACATCACATCTGCTCAATCTCTTTTGATTGCATATAAATGACTTATGTAAGTCAGCAAATAAAGATCACTAAAGTTATTGCTATAGTCTTTCTCTAATAATGGCCACTTTACCTATCATAAGAATAAAACAGATTCATTGTGGAAAAAAACATGGTTAACAACGACAAAGTAGAAAGAAAAACAGTCTCACAACACACTAGCCTTACCCAATCATTTCAGGTAGGTTTCGTTTTAAGGCACTCTTTTCTATATATTTTAAAAATATACTTGGTAAACACTTCATGTAAAATTCTGTGTTTGTTCAACAGTTCAGAGTGTAACATAAAATACCACCTTATATTATTAACATAAAAGTAACCCTTTGCTGAGATTTACATTACAAATCTTCCTATTGGAATGAAGCATAAATATATTTGAACATAATCATAGATGCACAAATGCCTGCCTAAATCTAAAATATAAAATTCCAAAGGCCGGCACTGTGGCGTAGCAGGTAAAGTCACCATTTGCAGTGCCAGCATCCCATGTGGGCACCGATTTGAGTCCCAGGTGCTCCACTTCCAATCCAGCTCTCTGCTATGGCCCAGGAGAGCAGTAGAAGATGGCCCAAGTCCTTGGGCCCCTGCACCCACATGGGAAGACCTGGAGGAGGCTCCTGGCTCCTGGCTTCAGATCGGATCGGATCAGATCGGTGCAGCTCCAGCCGTTGTAGCCAATTGGGGAGTGAACCAGCAGATGGAAGATCTCTCTCTCTGTGCCTCTCCTCTCTCTGTGTAACTCTGACTTTCAAATAAATAAAATAAATCTTTAAAAAAAATTCCAGAGATAAATTAAGATCAGGTACAAAATTTACACTTGTATTACTTCATGCTATCTCATGCTTTACAAACTAACAGGCTACTCCTCGTAATCACAAGTAATGATTGTTTTCTTGGTGTTTTTTTTTTTTTTTTAATATTTATTTATTTGAAAGTCAGAGCTACAGAGACAAAGAGATCTTCCATTGACTGGTTCGCTTCCCAGATGGCCACAGAGCCAGGGCTGGGCCAGGCTAAAGCCAGGAGCCAGGAACTTCACCCTGGTCTCCCTAGTGGGGAGCATGGGCCCAAACATCTGGGCCATCTTCCATTGCTTTTGCCAGCCCATTAGCAGGAGGTGGGTCAGAAGTGGAGCAGCAAGGACACAAACCAGTGCCCATATGGGATGCCAGAGTCACACGCGGCAGCTTTACCTACTGTGCCACAACACTGGCCCAGGTTTCTTTATTTTCTTAACCAATTAAGAAAAGAGAATAATACTAAGACTTCTATTTTTGAATCAAAGTTAAGGCAATGTTGTTTGGAAAAATAATGCTTGCCCCATCTGGACACTTTACTAGTGTAGTATAATATCCACGAGAACTGGACATTTGCAAAGTGAAAACAGACTGCATCAGCATTTGCATGCACAGCATGGTACACACACTGTAATTAGCAGCAGCATATAATCACAGCACTGCCACGTTATCACCTGACCTCCATCCCACATGCTTGCTTTATCTGTACACTAGCAAACGAATTCTATTTCCAGATAACATAATTATCCCAAAGGAAATGAGTTCTATGGGAAATCTAAAACAACATATAATCCGCATGTTAGTTTTGGAATATATGATGAAAGTAACTCAGGATAAGTACACTTTCTTGCTGGTGCTTGAGGGAGTCTGTTAGATGTGTTTCCCCTCCCTGGGATGTGAGGTAGAACATGCAGACCTGGCGTGCACTAGATGATGACAAGGAAAGGCAGTCCTGTGTTGCAAATACACAAAACAGATTACATGCTCACAGATGACCTAGGAGGGCACTGATCTGTACTTGTCTGATCTCTGACCAAGACTGTTTTCCTTGTTCATATTTATACCAAAATAAATTTTACCTTAAATTTAAAACTCCTAAATGGTAATATCAAAGCACCTCATACTACGGAATGCCCTTCTATCCATAACCGTAAGAAGTCTAATAAATACTTTTCAAGGAGTGGAGTTAAGACAGCAAGAGTTTTCTCAGCACTAAAAACAGTAACCTCAAAAACACTAGGAAAACAAACTTATACATATGAACTTATATCTTACTATCTGAGGTAATAAATGCGTATAAATTTTACAGTTTACAAATGTGCAACAATACATGTATTACAATTAACATAAAATGGCATGGATTAGTTCTTAAAAACAACAATGAACTACTTACAACTTTAGTCATTTAAGATTATTTATGGGGGCCAGCACTGTGGCATAGCAGCTTAAGCCCCTGCCTGCGATGCCGGCATCCCATATGGGTGCTGGTTCGAGACCCGGCTGCTCTACTTCTGATCCAGCACCCTGCAAATGTGCCTGGGAAAGCAGCAGAGGATGGCCCAAGCAGAAGAAGCTCCAGACTCCTGGCTCTGAGCCTAGCCCAGCCCAAGCCATGTGTCCATTTGCGAGTAAAACCAATGGATGGAAGATTTCTCTCTGTCCCTCTTCCTCTTTAACTCTTTCAAATAAATGAAAAATGAATCTTAAAAAAAATTTATGCTCATCACAGTTTTAAAATGTCGATCCTCCCACCTAATTTCAAAGTAGTCTACCAAACCCTTCAAGCAACAAGGCAGTCCAGTAACACACAAGACCAAATGTTCAGATGCCCCTTCTCTTCCCCTAATCCAAGGAAGGAGGCGTGGGGGGGGGGGGGGGGGATAGTAGAAGAAGAGGAAGAGGAGGAGAAGAATCCTATTTTCTAGTTTTCATAGCACCCAAGAGAAAAATTAATTTGTCTACGTACAATACATATGTATGTATAATATATATAAACCCACAATTTCATATATAAGATACACTGGAATATTCCTGTCAGATCTGGCTTGAATCTCATTTCCCAGGCACTGTGGATTTGGGGGTGTAGTCATACACCTTGTTGGATTGTAGGTGGAAGAGAGTTCTGAGAGGGGGTTTTAAGAGCACTGAGTGTGCCCGCACCCTCCTGCACACTCGTGCCCCAGACAGCTGTGGGCCCAGACTGAGTAGACATCTGACACACAACTGAGGCCAACCAACAGCTTACAGCCAAATCCAGCCAAACTCAGCAGACTACAGACCTGTGATCCAGAAATAAATGTCTGTGGTTGCATGGCGCTGAAAATCTGCACATGTTACACAGCATCACTGCAGCCAAAATTGACTAACGAGAGAAAATATATTAACTTTAAGTGCAAAAAAACTACACTTTCAAGTTAAAAAGATGGTATTTTAAAAAGTCTAAGCATTTGTTACTCATAAGAAATCATTAGAACACAGATACCCTGGGACTAAAAGCATTAAAAATGTGGACCAGGTAAACACTAAGCAAAAGAGAGATGTGTGGCTATACTCTTTTACACATATGCTAAGATATGTCCAGAAAAATGTTCATAGCAAGGTTGTTTGTAAAAGCACAAACAAAAACTGGAATTCTCATCAGCAAAAGAGTAATTATGTTATCATTACATAATCAAGTATTATGAAGTAATGAAACAAACGAACCATGGGTAGGCAAATCAAAAGATAAATCAACGGGGCTGGCGCCGCGGCTCACTAGGCTAATCCTCTGCCTAGCGGCGCCGGCACACCGGGTTCTAGTCTCGGTTGGGGCGCCGGATTCTGTCCCGGTTGCCCCTCTTCCAGGCCAGCTCTCTGCTGTGGCCAGGGAGTGCAGTGGAGGATGGCCCAGGTGCTTGGGCCCTGCACCCCATGGGAGACCAGGAAAAGCACCTGGCTCCTGGCTCCTGCCATCGGATCAGCGCGGTGCGCTGGCCGCAGCGTGCCGGCCGCGGCGGCCATTGGAGGGTGAACCAACGGCAAAGGAAGACCTTTCTCTCTGTCTCTCTCTCTCACTGTCCACTCTGCCTGTCAAAAAAATAAAAATAAAAATAAAAAAATAATAAAATAAATAAAAATAAAAAAGATAAATCAACGGATAAAGAAAATGGGGGATATATACACAATGGAGTACTATCCAGCCATAAAAAAGAATGAAGTCCTGTCATTTGCAGCAAAATAGATAGAGCTAGAAGATATCATGTTAAGTGAAATAAGTCAGACACAAAAAGACAAATACCACATGTTCTCCCTCACATCGGAGCTAAAAAAAAAAAAAGTGAATAGAAATGTTGAATACTAGAGGCTGGAGGGTGAGAGAGATAGAGGCAGTTTGGATTAAAAAATTAGAGGAGGCCAGCTCTGTGGCTCACTAGGCTAATCCTCCGCCTTGCGGCTCTGGCACACAGAGTTCTAGTCCCGGTCGGGGCTCCGGATTCTGTCCCAGTTACCCTCTTCCAGGCCAGCTCTCTGCTGTGGCCTGGGAGTGCAGTGGAAGATGGCCCAAGTGCTTGGGCCCTGCACCCCATGGGAGACCAGGAGAAGCACCTGGCTCCTGCCATCGGATCAGCGCGGTGCACCGGCCGCAGCACGCTGGCCACGAAGGCCATTGGAGGGTGAACCAACGGCAAAGGAAGACCTTTCTCTCTGTCTCTCTCTCTCACTGTCCACTCTGCCTGTCAAAAAAAAAAAAAAAAAATTAGAGGAAGCTGGGTGTGGTTCATTAATTGTGAGACATGTTATACTAACACGAGATGTTAATAATAGTGAAAACTGTGTGTGGCTTAAAAATTGTGACATCCATACCCTACTGATAAAAGATGGTGTCAGTAGGGGACTCTGGGTGTGGATTATGTGCGAACTGTACTACTTCACAATTTTTGTTTTGTAAATTTAAAATTATTCTGGAATAAAGTTTTTAAAAAATTAATAAATCCAAGAGTTGACCGATGTAATATTTACATACAAACTGATACTACTGACAAATGCCCCAGCATATGTAAACTTAATGAGATCCTGTTTGGAGATAGATTCACATGCAGTGCACTGTCAAAGAGAAGCAAGGGAACACTAGATTCCACTTTGTGGCTGATGATTTCCTCAAGCCAGCATCAGGAGAGGATGGCAGAGGGGATTCAGGAGTGCACTGGTAACGCTCGGTGACTTAAGGAGATGGGATGGACAGCACTGTGCTAGTCCTTATGTAACATTAGTCTATTGTATGAAAGTAGTAGTATACAGTTTTGAAAATGAAAAAGCCCTGCCGTCGCTGCGGCCCACTAGGCTAATCCTCCGCCTTGCGGCGCAGGCACACCGGGTTCTAGTCCCGGTCAGGGCGCCAGATTCTGTCCCGGTTGCCCCTCTTCCAGGCCAGCTCTCTGCTGTGGCCCGGGAGTGCAGTGGAGGGTGGCCCAAGTCCTTGGGCCCTGCACCCCATGGGAGACCAGGAAAAGCACCTGGCTCCTGCCATCAGATCAGCGCGGTGCGCCAGCCGCAGCGCACCGGCCATTGGAGGGTGAACCACCGGCAAAGGAAGACCCTTCTCTCTCTCTCTCTCTCTCTCTATCTCACTGTCCACTCTGCCTGTCAAAAAAAAAAAAAAAAAAAAAAAAAAAACAAGAAAGAAAGAAGGAAAGAAAGAAAGAAAAGAAAAGAAAAGAAAAGAAAAGAAAAGAAAAGAAAAGAAAAGAAAAGAAAAGAAAAGGAAGAAGCAAAAACTCACCCAAAAGTTTCGAAGGAAATAATCATGAATAAAAATAACATAAATAAATCCAATCACATGTAAAGATTTAAATGCATTTACAATCTTCAAGCCACAATTAAGAGGCAGAAACACTTGTAGTGACTCTGAATCCTTAAAAGTAAAAGACAAATACAAATGATGGCCAGTTCCACCATAAATTGCAAGATGGCTTTATGTGAAAAGATGCATGATTATATATTATCTACATGTAGAAGCAGCTGGATACCCAAGGAGTTGAATGATTTGTGCTGACGAATCCCAGCTGGCTGACCACAGAGGCTTCTGATCTCACCTTCACAGTTGTATAATCCCAGTTCATTTTCTAGCAAATTCCTAGATCCTCTTTTCTAAACTGCTATTTGTTGAACTATCATCACCACTCCCACCCCCACAAAAAAAAAAAAAAAAAAAAACAGCTTAAGCAAAGTTCCTTCATTGAAGCTTTATTTGTAATAGCACAAACATTATAAACAGTTTAAATGTCCAAGAATAAGCAACTGACTAAATGAATTGTTAATTTACATGTAATGGACTCTCTTATGCTCATTAAATATGTCTTGAAGAAACATGACAATGAATGAATACCCTGCCATGTGTTTTATGCAACTTTCTCAGTCAGCAAGAAAGAAGTATCAGAAATGATGCCTCAATCAAAAAAATTTATTTCCTCAAAGGCTTATAAATCAATAAATAAATGATTAATGTTCTGTTTTTAAATTTAAAATAGAAAATATACAAGCTAATTATTCACTCAGTAATCATTCACCTAGCAGCTTTTCTAAGCCAGGCAGTGTTCTAGGCACTGCCTACAGAGACAAGTCCATCCTATGGATTTGATGATCTCTCTAGTCTCTTCCGCTCTTAATTTAGATTCAAAGTTGACTGGTTCGACTATGATTGTCAGGGAAGTTTCCTAGGTAATATCTTCTCATAATAAAGATTAATTATAGGGGGCTGCATTGTTGTAGGCTGGATGTTGCCCACAACACCCACATCCCATATGGGCGTTGGTTGAGTCCTGGCTGCTCTACTTCAAATCCAGCTCGCTGCTAATGCGCCCAGGAAAGCAGCAGAAGGATGGCCCCAAGCACTTTGGCCTCTATACCCTGACAAGGATGGAATCTCTGGCTTCTGGCTTCAGTCCTGGCCATTGCTCATTTGGGGCAAGAACCAACAGATAGAAGATATATATCTCTCTCTCTTTCAACCCTGCCTTTCAAATAAATAGAAAAAAAAATTTTTTTAATTGTTTATTTATTTGAAAAGCAGAGTTACAGAGAGGCAGAGGTAGAGAGAAAGACAAAGAGAGGTCTTACATCCAGTGGTTCACTCCTCAATAGCCACAAAGACTGGAGCTACACTGATCTGAAGCCAGGAGCCAGGAACTTCTTCAAGGTCTCCCATGCGGGTGCAGGGGCCCAAGTACATGAGACATCTTCCACTGATTTCCCAGGCCATAGCAGAGAGCTGGATCGCAAGAGGAACAGCTGGGACTTGAACCTTCACCCAAATGGAGTGCTGGCACTGCAGGTAGTGGCTTTACCCGCTCTGCCACAGCACTGGCCCCAGAAAAAATCTTTTTAAAAAGATTTCAGTTAATATTAAAGTTATGATTCATTCACACAGAAGGTTTCACTAATGTACCTTCACAAATCTTGGGCTTTCCATAAATAATGTTCTAGCTGCAACTTACATTCTTTAAAACACAATGCTGGGGGGCCGGCACCACGGCTCACTTGGCTATTCCTTTGCCTGCAGCGCTGGCACTCCGGGTTCTTGTCCCAATTGGGGTGCCGGATTCTGTCCCGGTTGCTCCTCTTCCAGTCCTGCTCTCTGCTGTGGCCCAGGAAGGCAGTGGAGGATGGCCCAAGTGTTTGGGCCCTGCACCTGCATGGGAGACCAGGAAGAAGCACCTGGCTCCTGGCTTCGATCGGCACAGCATGCCGGCCACAGCGCGCCAGCGGCCATTTGGGGGGTGAACCAACAGAAGGAAGACCTTTCTCTCTGTCTCTCTCTCTCACTAACTCTGCCTGTCAAAAAAAAAAAAAAAAAAAAAAACACAATGCTGGGGGTAGGAACTGTGGCATAGTGGGTAAAGCTGCCACCTCCAGTGCCGGCATGCCATATGCGCGCTGGTTCAAGTCCTGGCTGCTCCTCTTCCAATCTAGCTCACTACTATGGCCTGGGAAAGCACTAAAAGATGGCCCAAGTCCTTGGGACCCTGTACCCACATGGGAGACTTGGAAGAGGCTCCTGGCTCCTGGCTTTGGACTGGTGCAGCTCGGGTCATTGAAGTCATCTAGGGAGTGAACCAGCGGATGGAAGACCTCTCTGCCTCTGCCTCTCTGTAACTTTGCCTTTCAAATAAATAAATAATCTTTTTTAAAAAATTGCTTAATTTCTGAAACTTATTTTCCCAGCATAAGTATAGCAAATCTTCTATCACCACTAGAGTGAAAGGAGGCTTCTTTCTCCTGTTCACTAAATCAACACTGTACTTCCTGCTAATAAGATCAAAGGCTGTGTTGGGCCTGAGAGCAAAGGGAAAAGCCTTTTGGTTTCATTGGTTTGTTTACATGTGTATGTTAATGAAGTGTGAGATAAGGAGGAGGTCTAATTCCCCTGCTACAGGTACAATTTAAGTCAGGTTTCCAGCGAATTTATCAATTGCTAGTAGCTTTACACTGGTCAGCATGTCAACTTCTTCTTTACTTGTATCAGTCACACTGTCACCGTTTCTTTTTTTTTCTTTTTGAATCATTATTTAAATCATTAATCATTATTTCTTATTTTAAATATTTGTTTATTTATTTATTTGAGAAGTATAATTACAGACAGTGAGAGGGAGAGACAGAAAGAAAGGTCTTCCATCCGCTGGTTCACTCCCCAAATGGCTGCCAACAGCCAGAGCAGGGCTGATCAGACGCCAGGAGCCAGGAGCTTCTTCCAGGTCTCCCATGCAGGTGCAGTGGCCCAAGTGCTTGGGCCATCTTCTACTATTTTCCCAGGCCATAGCTGAGAGCTGTATCGGAAGAGCAGGGACTAGAACCTGAGCCCATATGGGATACTGGCACCATAGGCAGAGGATTAACCTACTGCACTACAGCATCGGCCCTATTTAATCACTATTTAACAAATAAAATACTTGTACATTTCTCTAGGTACAGTACAATTTTTCAGCTGCTATATGGGCAACTAGCATTTCACACTTTCTTATATTTCCTTGTTTTTGGAGCTTATCAGCTCCTCAATTCAAGTTTTTATACAGTATAGAATACATCACTGTGAACTAGAGTCAGCCTATTGTATACTATGGAACACCTGAATTTATTGCTTTTGATTGTGTTCTACTACTTGTAACCCAATCTCCCTCAACAGCTCCTCACCACTCCTTAGTCTCTAATTACTGCTATTCTAAGTTCAGATTTACTATATTTTTAACTTCCTCATATGAGAGAGAACATATGGTATTTGTCCATAACTGGCTTATTTCACTTAACATCATGATCTCTGCTCCTACTTATTTTGCTGCAATGAGAAAATGTGATTATTTTACGGTTGATTAATATTCAATTTGTGTGTGTGTATGTGTATCTATATATATAAAAAAAGATGTGTGTACGTGTATATATATATATATTCATCCACTGATGGACATGTAGACTGATTCCATATTTTGGCTATTGTGAATAGCACAGCAACATAATACAGGTATATGTTTCATATGCTTATTGCATTTCCTTTCGATACATACCCAGAAGTGGGCTAGCTGAATCATATGGTAGATCTATTTTAAGTCTTTTGAGGAACCTTCATACTTTTCTCCATAATAGCTGTAATAATCTGCATTCCCACCAACAGTATGAAAAGGTTCCCTTTTCTCCACAGCCTCAATAGCATTTGTCTTTTTGATAATAGTCATTCTAACTGGAATGAAATAATATCTCATCATGGTTTTGATTTACATTTATCAGATGGCTAGTGATACTGAGCATTTTTCCATGTAAATGTTGGCCATTTGTATTTCTTCCAAGAAAGGTTTATTCAGATTGCTTGCCCATCTCTTAACTGCAGTGTTTGGTTTTTTATTGTTGAGTTTTCTGAGTTTCTTATAGATTCTGGATATTAATTCTTTGTTGGATGAATAGTTTGAAAATATTTTCTCTCCTTCTATCACTCTACTAGTTGTTTCCTTTGCTGTGTAGAAGCTTCTTGGTTTGATATAATCCCCTTTGTCTATTTTTGCTTTTGTTGCCTGTACTTTTGGGAGCTTATCCAAAAAATCATTCCCCATGCCAATGTTTTGGAGAATTCTCCCCTATGTTTTTCTCTAGCAGTTTCATAGTTTGGAGTCTTATAATTAGATCTTTCATCCATTTTGAAATCATTTTTATATGAGATAAGCTGTAGGGATCAATTCTCAATCTCCTGCATATGGATACCCAGTTTTAGCTGCACCATTTATTAAAGAGACTGTCCTTAACCTGGTACATATTTTTGGCATCTTTGTCAAAGATCAGCTGGTTGTAGCCACATGGACTCATTTCTTAATCTCTATTCTGTTCCACTGAGGTATGTGTCCCTTTTTATGCCAGTATCATGATGTTCTGGTTACAATAGATCTGTAGCGTATCTTGAAATCTGGTATTGTGTGATGTCTCCAGCTTTGTTGTATTTGTTCAAGACTGCTTTAACTGTTCGAAGGATTTTGTGACTCCATATGAATTTCAGGACTGTTCTAATGCTATGAGGTCATTTATATTTTAACAGAGATTATACTAAATCTATAAATCACTTTAGGTAATATAGGCATTTTAAATATTAATTCTTCTAAGAGAGATCTTTCCAATTTTTGGTGTATTCTTCAATTTCTTTCATTACTGTTTTGTAATTTTCATCACAGAGGTCCTTCACATTCTTGGTTAAATTTATTCCAACATATTGTATAGGGGAAGGTGGACTATTGCAAATAAGATTGCTTTTACAATTTGTTTCTCAGCAAGTTCTTCTTTAGTATATAAAAGTCCAAATAATTTTTGTGTGGTGATTTCATATCCTATAACTGTACTACATTAAGCCTCTTGGTGGTATCTTTGGATTCTCTATATGCAGAATCATTACATCATCAAACAGTGATAATTTGACTTTCTCCTTTTATATTTGTATGCCTTTGATTTCTTCCTCTTTTCTAATTTCTCTAGCTAAAACTTCCAGTACTATACTGAATAAGAGCAATGAGAGCAGACATCCTTATCTGGTTCCAAATTTTAGAGGAAACACATTCAGCTTTTCCCTATTCAATATGATACTGGCTATAATTTGTCAAATGTGGCCTTTATTACGTTGAGGTATGTTCATTCTGTACGATTTTACTCAATATTCTTTAACATGAATGGATGCCTTTTCTGCAGCTATTGATATGATCATATGATTTCTACCCTTCATTCCACTGATATAAACATAATTTGTTATATCAGTGGAATGAAGGGTAAAAATTTGCAAATGCTGAAATCTGCATCCCTGGGATAAATCCCACATGATCTTTCTGATGTTTTTTGGATTCAATTTATCCACACTGCATTAAGAATTTCTGCATCTATGCTCATCAAGAAAATTGGTCTATGGTTTTTTGTTCTGTATCCTTAATCTGGTTTTGGAATCAAAGCAATGCTGGCCTCATAGAATGCACTTAAAAGAATTCCTTCCATTTCAATTTTCTGGACTATTCTGAGAACTGGTGTTGGCTGGCCTGGCACTGTGGCAGAGCAGGTTAACGCCCTGGCCTGAAGCACCGGCATCCCATATGGGCGCCGGTTCTAGTCCTAGCTGCTCCTCTTCCGATCCAGCTCTCTGCTATGGCCTGGGAAAACAGAAGTAGATAGCTCAAGTCCTTGGGCCCCTGCACTCACATGGGAGACCCAGAGGGAGCTCCTGGCTCCTGGCTTCGGATTGGCGCAGCTCCAGCCGTTATGGCCAACTGGGGGAGTGAACCATTGGATGGAAGACCTCTCTCTCTCTGCCTCTCCTCTCTCTGTGTGTAATTCTGACTTTCAAATAAATAAATAAATCTTAAAAAAAAAAAAAAAAAAAAGAACTGGTGTTGGTTCTTCCATATAAATATGGTAGAACTAAAGAGTGAAGCTAGCTGGTCCTGGGATTTTCTTTATTAGGAGACTCATTGGTGATTCAATCTCATTACTCTTTATTGGTCTATTGTGTTTTCTATGTCTTCACAATTCAGCCTTAGTAAATTACATGTATCTAGAAACTTATTCATTTCTTCAAGGTTTTTCAATCTGCTGGCATATATTTGCTCATAAAAGTCCCTAATGATACTCTGTATTTTTGTGGTATCGGTTATAATATCTCCCTTTTATCTCTACCTTTTGTTTTTTCTTAATTGACTTAGCTGAAGTTTTATCAACTTTGTTTCTTTTCAAAAAATCAACTCAATTTCACTGATCTTTTATGTTTTATTAGTTTGTATTTCACTGGTTCTTGGCCTGATCTTTATTACTTCCTTCCTTCTAATCACTTTGGGGCTGGTTTGCACTTGTTTTTCCAGATCCTTGAAATACAATTGTTCATTTGATATCTTTGTATCTTTCATTGTAGGTGCTTGTTTCTACAACCTTAATTCTTAATACTGTTTTTGTTCTATCTCCTAAGTCTGGGATGAAGCATTTCCATTTTCATTGGCTTAAAGAAATTTAATTTTGCTTTTGATTTCCTCCATGACCCATTGTTCATTCAGGGAAATGTTGTTCAGTCTCCCTGTATTTGTACAACTTCTAGAGTTTCTTGTGTTGTTGACTCCCAGTTTTATCTCACTATGGTCTAATACATGATCTGATTTTGATTTTTTTAGATTTTGTTGAGACCTGTTTGTGGCCTAACATATAGTCTTTCCTAGACAACATTCCCTGTGCTGATGAAAAGCATGTGTACTCTGCAGCTATTGGATAGAACATCCTGGGCCTAGAACACAGTTTTACTCTATTTCTCAGTGGATTTGTGTGTGTGTGTGTGTGTCTGCGTGATCTATCCTATGATGCAAACAGGATTTTAAAGTTCCCCATTGCTATTATATTGAAGCTCATACCTCCCCTTAGATCTAATAATGTTTGTTTTATTGGGTACTCCAGTATTAGGTGCACATGCATTCAAAATCATCATCCTTTCTTATTCAACTGATCCCTTGATCATTATACAGTGACCTTTGTCTCTCTGAACATTTTTGTCTTAAATTCTATTTTGTCTGATATAAGTATAGCTACTCCTGCTCACTTTTGGCTTCCATTTGCATGGAATATCTTTTTCAACAATCACTTTCAGTATTTATGTGTCTTTTCTGAAGTGTGTTTTTTTTAAAGACATATTTTATTTATTTTAAAGAGTTACAGAGAGAGGTAGAGAAAGAGAGAGACAAGTCTTCCATCTGCTGGCTCACTTCCCAAATGGCTGCAATGGCCAGAGCTGAGTGGATCCGAACCCCAGGAGCCAGAAACTTCTTTCAGGTCTCCCACATGGGTGCAGGGGCCCAAGGACTTGGGCCATCCTCTACTGCTTTCCCAGGCCATAGCAGAGAGCTGAACCAGAAGAGGAGCAGCCAGGACTAGAACTGGCACCATATGGGATGCTGGCACTTCAGGCCAGGGCATTTTTTAACAGAAAACTATTGTTCAAACAAGCTAAGTGGATAAGCTTAGAATTCAAACCAAGAGACCAGCGCTGTGGTACAGTTGGCTAAGCATGTGCCTGCAGCAGCAGCATCCCATACGGGCGCCAATTCAAGTCCCGGCTGTTCCTCTGCCGTTCCAGCTCTCTGCTATGGCCTGGGAATGCAGTAGAGGATGGCCCAAGTGCCTGTGCCCCTGCACCCACGTGGGAGACCCGGAAGAAGCTCCCAGCTCCCAGCCAGCTCCAGCCGTTGTAGCCATTTGGAGAATGAACCACTGGATGGAAGAACTTTCTCTTTATCTCTTCCTCTGTCTGTAATCTACCTCTCAAATAAATAAATTCTTAGAATCCAAATTGATAATAAAACACTGAATCAAAATGTGACATAAAGTGAAAAGAAATGGTATTTTATCTCCAATACTCTTTTTTAAAAAACCTAGAAATTTCTTTTCTGGGATTAATGTACATAGCCTGAAAATTAGTTAACTACTTTCAGCACTAATTTGAATTCTAAGAATGCTAATTTAGTATTTAATTATAATACTATACAATAAAATACTATTAGCATTCTTAGAATCCTTTGCACTAATTTAATATTCTAAGATGCTGCATTCAAAATCACTCTATTACTTCACAATTAGGTCCTTCTACCTCCTCCCTATTCTCAATATCCAAATACCTGGCTGGGAAACTAAAGCACATGCACATGGAAAGTTACACATAAAACACAACAAGGGACCCGCATCTCCAGCAAGGGCAGACCAGGTGTTACACACCAACCCTCTTGCTTAAAAACAAAGAGCTGGACAAAAAATATACTGAGTAGAGTTTTAAACTGTTAAAAATATCATTGGTACAAACACTCTGGCAAACTGATAGTAACTACTAAGACTAAGTATATGTCTACCTATTAATCAGCAATTCCATTGCTAGGGATTATATTCAAATACAAGGAATTCAGATGTCCCAACAAAATAGATGCATGTGAATGTTCACAGCAACTTTATCCTGAAAGTGAAAAACTGGAAACAACCCAAGTGTCTATTAAAAGTAGAATGGATACATATACTGTAATGTATTACAGTATTAGGCTACCACTACAGCAGACTGTATTTTCTAATAACATTCAATTGCAATATTTCTGGTTGCACACACTCTTCCAGAAGCTTCTCTCCCCATCACGAAGCACAGTCTGTGTCCCATTCTTCTTTAAACCTGGGTAGGTTTCTACCTCCATGAAGAAGAGAACACAGGGGAAGTAACACTGCACAAGCGCGAAGGCAAAGCCGTAAGAGGCGCTGTAACTTCTGCGTGCCTCACCTTGTCTCCCCCTCTCCATCTTCCCTCTCCCTGGGAACACGGCCACCGTGTTGTGGACAAGCGGAGGCCACACAGTTAGGCATCACCTAGGTGTCCTGTCGTCAGCCAGCACACATGGAAGCCGGCCTTCAGACAAGGTCCAGCCTCCCAGCAGCCCTCGCTGAAACCAGGTGACACGGAGAAGCTTCACAAATCACAAATCCGTGAGCAAAACGAACATCATTCTTTTCTTTTCAAGCCACTAAGTTTTCAGGCAACATTTAGGCAGTCACAGTAGTCAGAATACTTATAAGGCAAAAAAAAGGAACACCATCGCTACAGACAATATCACTGAAATTCACTGATACAACACAACATAGAATTAAAGAAGCCATGTTTTCAAAAGTCCAAACTGTAAGATATCATTTTTATGAAAAACTAGAAAACTCAAAATTGTGGGGACAGAAAACTCAGAACTTGCTATCTAAGGTAAGGATGGCAGGAATACCAACTGGAAAGGAGTGTGACAGAAGCTTCTGGGGTGTCAAAAATGTTCTCGGCCGGCGCCGCGGCTCACTAGGCTAATCCTCCGCCTAGCGGCGCCGGCACACCGGGTTCTAGTCCCGGTCGGGGCTCCGGATTCTGTCCCGGTTGCCCCTCTTCCAGGCCAGCCCTCTGCTGTGGCCAGGGAGTGCAGTGGAGGATGGCCCAGGTGCTTGGGCCCTGCACCCCATGGGAGACCAGGAAAAGCACCTGGCTCCTGGCTCCTGCCATCAGATCAGCGCGGTGCGGTGTGCAGGCCGCAGCGCGCCGGCCGCGGCGGCCATTGGAGGGTGAACCAACGGCAAAGGAAGACCTTTCTCTCTGTCTCTCTCTCTCACTGTCCACTCTGCCTGTCAAAAAAAAAAAAAAAAAATGTTCTATATAATGAACTGCCTATAGTGACACAACTAATAACATTCACAGAAACTTTTTTTAAAGATTTACTTATGTATTTATTTGAAACGCAGAGCGACAGGGACAGAAGGAGAGACAGGTAAGTCTTCCATTTGCTGGTTTGCTCCACAAATGGTCACAATAGCCACAAGTGGACCAGGCCAAAGCCAGGAGCTTGGGGCTGCCCATGAGTGGCAGGGGCCCAAGCACCTGAGCCATCATCTGCTGCCTTTCCAGACACATTAGCAGGGAGCCAGAATGGAAGCTGAGCAGCTTCCCCCTCTCTCTGATGCTATGCCTTTAAATTTAACTAATTTTAAAAATTCTTTGAGGTATGTGCTTAAGATTAGTACGTGTTACTGTATGTACATTATACTTAATTATTTTGAAAAAAGGAAGGAGTGGGGCAGCACTCAGTATAGCAGTTGAGATGCCAGTTAGAAAGCCCATATCCCATATCAGAGTGCCTGGCTTCAGATCTCAGCTGTTTTCCCAACCCCAGCTTCCTGTTAATGTACACCCTGCGAGGCAGCAGGTGACGACTTAGGCACTTGGATAGCTGCTGCTCTCATGGGAGACACACACTGAGTTCCTGGCTTCTGGCTTAAGCCTGACCCAGCCCCAGCTGCTGTGGGAATTTAGGGAGTGAACCAGCAAATGGGAGAGCTCGCTCACTCGCGCTCTCTCTTTCTTTCTCATATTGCCTCTCTCTCTCTCACACATTAGCCACAGTCCAAGAAAGTAAAGGATCTACAATGAAAAAGCATGCCTGGTCAAAATGGTATCCAAGAGGCTAAACAGCAATCAGGTAGTATTGAGGGATACAGAACAAAACTTTTTTTTTTTTTTTTTTTTTGCTATTTTTATTTACTTATTTAGTCATTTGAATCGTAGAGTTACAGACAGAGAAGGGGAGTGATAGAAAAGTCTTCTATCCGCTGGTTCACTCTCCAAATGGCCAAGAACAAAATTGTCAAGAGTGTAAGAAGCCCCAAGGGAGAGCCATCCTTTGCTTTAGAATAAAAATCTCAAGAAACTGACTCACAAAAGAAAAGGTAGAAGTCAGTTAAACCAAGTCTTGCATTACTGAAAAAAAAAACAAAAACAAAAAAAAACCTCCAGGGTAGGCAATTGGTGTACCAGTTAGGAAGCCATTTGTGATGCCCACATTCCATGTGGAGGAGTGGTTCAAGTCCTGGACCTCCCACTTCCAATTCAGCTTCCTGCCAATACGCACCTTGCAAAGCAGCAGGTAATGGCTCAAGTATTGGGGACCCTGCCACTCAGGTGGGGACCCAGAGTTCCTGATTCCTCACTTCAGCCTGGCCTAGTCCCAGCTGTTGCAGGCATCTGGGAAGTAGGTCAGAGGATGGGCAATACCCTTCTCTCTCTCTTCCTCTCTCTCTCTTTCAAATAAAGTGAAAATAAATAATTTTTTAAATTTCAATTTGTTAAAAAAGAGCAATGGAAAAATCCTTACCTACACCTGGGATTACTTCTAGAATACTTTTTCAAGCACAATGAGCAGCACACAATCAAAGACAAGCAAGTATACAGGAGACAAAACTCCTTTAGAAATACAGAAAATATAAGGAAAAATTCATAGGACCCTGGAGTAGAGTTACCATGCTTACTCCGTCCAAAAAGAAATGTGTAAAGTTTGAAATTTTTGATAGGAAACCAAAAGCTATTTTTAAAAAGTCGCAGCACATTTGAAAAATAAATAAAATTCTAGAAATGAAAAATATAACAGCCAAAATTTAAAACCCAGAGAATATACTTAATAGCATATTAGGGCCGGCGCCGTGGCTCAATAGGCTAATCCTCCACCTTGCGGCGCCGGCACACCGGGTTCTAGTCCCGGTCAGGGCGCCGGATTCTGTCCCGGTTGCCCCTCTTCCAGGCCAGCTCTCTGCTATGGCCAGGGAGTGCAGTGGAGGATGGCCCAGGTGCTTGGGCCCTGCACCCCATGGGAGACCAGGAAAAGCACCTGGCTCCTGGCTCCTGCCATCGGATCAGCGCGGTGCGCCGGCTGCAGCGGCGGCCATTGGAGGGTGAACCAACGGCAAAAGGAAGACCTTTCTCTCTCTGTCTCTCTATCTCACTGTCCACTCTGCCTGTCAAAAAAAAAAAAAAAAAAAAAAAATTTAGAAAAAAAAAAAAATAGCATATTAGACAGAGATGAAAATTAGTAAACTAGAAGGCAGATCAAAAGAAAATATCCAAAACAAAAAAGCAACAAAAGTATGAAAAAACAAAAGGAACGGTAAAATACACAGAGGATTCAGTGAGTAGGGTTAACACGGTGCAACAGAGCTCAAAGCAAGAGAATGGCAACAAAGCAAGAGAATGGAGAAAAGCAACATTTAAAGAGATGATGGTTGAGAATTTTCTAAAACTGATGAAACACATCAAGTCATAGCATCAAAACAGTCTGGATACTCCAAACAAGAAACAGACCGAGAGAGAAAAGGCAAAAAGACAGAGACAGAAATAGAGACGGAGAGAAAATCATCTTAAATTCAAAGTCAAAAAGAAAATATTAAAAATGGCCCAAGAGGCCGGCGCCGTGGCTCAATAGGCTAATCCTCCACCTTGCGGCGCCGGCACACCGGGTTCTAGTCCCGGTCGGGGCGCCGGATTCTGTCCCGGTTGCCCCTCTTCCAGGCCAGCTCTCTGCTATGGCCAGGGAGTGCAGTGGAGGATGGCCCAGGTGCTTGGGCCCTGCACCCCATGGGAGACCAGGAAAAAGCACCTGGATCCTGACTCCTGTCATCGGATCAGCGCGGTGCGCCGGCTGCAGCGGCGGCCATTGGAGGGTAAACCAACGGCAAAGGAAGACCTTTCTCTCTCTGTCTCTCTCTCACTGTCCACTCTGCCTGTCAAAAAAAAAAAAAAAAAAAATGGCCCAAGAAACAAATAACCAAAAAAAGAAGCAAAAACCACAGCTAACTTCTGAATAGAAATAAGGATGCCAAAACTTTATAGAATAATCTCTCCAAAAAACTAACATAAACCAGTGTATGTTCTGATCCAGAATTTTTTTTTTTTTAAGATTTTCTTATTTATTTGAGAGGCAGAGTTACACAGAGAGAGGGAGACAGAGAGAGATCTTCCATCTGTTGGTTCTCTCCCTAAATGTCCACAATGGTCAGAGCAGAGCTGAGCTAGATTGATCTGAAGCCAGGAACCAGGAGCTTCATCTGGGTCTCCCACATGGATACAGGGGCCCAAGCACTTGGGCCATCCTCCACTGCTTTGCCAGGCCCTTAGCAGAGAGCTGGATCAGAAATGGAGTAGCCGGGACTCGAACTGGCACCCTTATGGGATTCCGGCACAGCAGGCAGAGGCTTAACCTACTCTGCCACAGCGCGAGCCCCTCCATTCCAGAATTCTATACCCAGGAAAAGATATACTTCAAGGATGAATATAATTCAAGGATGAATGCTAATTCTTTTCTCAGATAAAAGGTTAGAAAATTTTTCAAAACTAGATCCACTCTGAGAAAAATCCTGAAAGGTATTCTTCAGGCAGAAAGAAAATTGTTCCAGATGGAAGGTCAGTAATGCAACAAGTCTTACTGAACAGTAACAGCATAAACAACAAAAATATGCCACTGCAATTTTAAGTAGATTTACTTTTTTATACATAAGTCTATTTACTTGAGAGAGAGAGATTTCCATCCACTGGTTCAACTTCCCAAATAACCATAGGAACCAGGACAGGACAAGGCCAGGAGCCAGGAGCCCAAACTGAGTTTCCCACAAGCATGGCCAGAATCCAAGTATTTGAGCCATCATCAGCTGCTTCCCAGGATGTACATTAGCAGGAAGGCGGAAGAGAGAGTGGTGCTGGGACTCGAACGCCAGTACTCTGGTGATGTAGGCATCCCAAGCACAGCTTAATCGCTGCACCAAACACCCACCCCGACATATATGCATTTTTAAACATGGCCATAATGAATTAAGGAAAGGAAGAAATTAAATGTTTTAAAGGTCCTGCATTGTCCAGAAAAAAACTCAATTAACACTAAACTTTGATAAGATTACAAGAATACTTCAAAAAGTTCATGGAAACAAAATCGACATATCCATTTAGCTGTAAAAAAATTTTTTAAAGATTTATTTCATTTATCTGAAAGGTGTAGTTACGGGGGTGGGGGAAGAGTTTGAGAAACAGAGATTCCCCATCTGCTGATTCACTCCCCAACAGCTGGGGCTGGGCCAAGCTGAAGCAGGAGCCAGGAGCTTCATCCGGGTCTCCCACATGGGTGGCGGGAGTCTAAGTACTTGGGCCATCTCCCGCTGCTTTCCCAGGCCATTAGCAGGGAGCTGGATCAGAACTGGAGCAGCTGGGACTCGAACCAGTGCCCATACGGGATGCCAGTGTTGCAGGCGATATCTTTACCAAATATCACACAACACCAGCCCCAACCGTCAAAGTTTTTATAGCCATGCACAGTTATTCCATAATTTGTATTTTCCATGAACTTTTTGAAGAATCAACCCAAAACAATGAAAGAGAAAAAAATGAACACAGAACAGATGAGACAAACAGGTTCTTAAAATTAGCTTTTTTATTTATTTATTTATTTTTAAATTTGACAGCTAGAGTTAGACAGTGAGAGAGAGAGAGAGACAGAGAGAAAGGTCTTTCTTCCATTGGTTCACACCCCCCCCCAAATGGCTGCTACGGCCAGAGCTATGCCAATCTGAGGCCAGGAACCAGGTGCTTCCTCCTGATCTCCCATGCGGGTGCAGGGCCCAAGCACTTGAGCCATCCTCCACTGCCCTCCCGGGCCACAGCAGAGAGCTGGACTGGAAGAGGAGCAACTGGGACTAGAACCCAGCGCCCATATGGGATGTCAGCACCACAAGCGGAGGATTAACCAAGTGAGCCACAGCGCTGGCCCCTAAAATTAGCTTTAATATTA